>NC_064863.1:56007789-56320289 GCF_024139225.1 Suncus etruscus | reverse complement strand
ACCCCTATCTGCCTGTCTTCTGTGCTGTGCACCATTTTCAGCCTGATTTCATCCTGTGTGTGGCTCATCTGCAGACAGCTTGCCTACCCTGGAGCCTTTACTGGAGGTGAGTTTACAAGCCCAGAAAGGGTGGAGCCAGAGGAGCATGGCCACTCCGCTTCACTTCCCGGCCATGCACATCATTTAGCCAATGAATACAACCACAACACGTAGAAAAACCCACAATACAAGTTTGACAATGGGGAAACAATGCAGGCCAGCGCCAGACATAGAGAATGACGATGGCAACTCTGATGACTTGAACATGACCAACCAGTCAGTCTCTCAGATAAGGAGTTTAGAATCGCAATATGAAAGATGTTCAAAGAACTCAAAGAAAGTATAGAAGAGAACACTAATAAGAATCAAAAGAATTTGAAGATAGAAATCAGAAAACTCCAAACTGAAATTTCAGGTCAAATAACAGGTCTGAAAAACTCAGTAGATGAATTGAAGAAAAACATGGTTGAGTTTTCCCATGGGTTAACAGCAGCTGAGAATAGAATTAGTACACTGGAAGGTGAGATGAATAACAATTCCATACAGCAGAAGAAATTGGGAAAAAAGCCTTAAAGCAAACAATCAAACAATGGAAAAATTACTCAAAGAATGGGAACAGATGAAAATAGAAGTCTATGATAAGATCAACAGAAACAACTTAAGAATCCTTGGAGTCCCAGAGACCCAGGAAGAAAATCTCCAGGAAGAATCAATGGTCAAGAACATCATTAAAGAGAAACTACCAGAGCTAATGAATACATGTGATCAAATCCTGCATGCCCGAAGAGCACCAACTAAAAGAGACCCCAGAAAAAACACCCCAAGACACATCCTAGTCACAATGACAAATCACACAGATAGAGGCAGAATTCTGAAAGCAGCAAGATCAAAAAGAGAAATTACATTCAAGGGAACATCCTTGAGTTTTACTGCAGACCTGTCACCAGAAACACTGAAGGCCAAAAGGCAGTGGTGGGACATAGTGACAAAACTCAATGAAATAAATGCTTCGCCTAGAATACTGCACCCAGAAAAACTCACTTTCAGGTTTGAAGGAACAATACATGGTTTCACAGACAAACAACAGCTCAGAAACTTTACAGACTCAAAACCATTCTTAAAAGAAAAACTGAACGGCCTACTTTAAGACAAGACTGACCAACAGACACATGAAACTTCGATATAAAGATGGCACTAACTCCCAGGACAATCCTTTCTCTCAATGTCAATGGACTAAATGCACCAGTTCAGAGACACAGAGTGGCTAAATGGATCAAAACACTCAATCCAACCTTCTGCTGCCTACAAGAAATGCACCCAAATAGTCAGAACAAACATAGACTCAAAATAAAAGGCTGGAGGAAAATCATCCAAGCAAACAACACCCATAAAAAAGCTGGAGTGGCCATACTAATATTAGATGATGCAAACTTTATACTTAGGAAAGTTGTAAGGGACAAAGATGGACATTTTGTATTAATCAAGGAATTAATACAGCAGGAAGAAATCACTTTCCTAAACATATATGCACTAAATGAGGGGCCAGCAAAATATTTAATAAAATTGTTGAGAAATCTGAAAAACAATATCAATAACAACAGAATAATTGTGGGAGACTGCAACACGGCATTGTCAACACTTGACAGGTCAACCAGACTGAAACCCAACAAGAATGTACTAGATCTGATTAGAGAAATGGAAGAAAGGCCTAGTAGATATATACAGGACACTCCACCCCCAAAAGCCCGGATACACATTCTTCTCTAATGTACATGGGACATTCTCCAGGATAGACTACGTGCTAGCACATAAAACATACCTCCATAATATGAAGAGGATAGAAATTTTGCAGGCTACCTTTGATGACCACAAGGCCCTGAAATTATATGTGAACCACAAAGGGACACAGGGGCTAGTCTCCAAAATATACAAGGCACTAACAAAAATTTACAAGAAAAAAACATCTAATCCCATTATAAAATGGGGAGAAGAAATGGACAGACACTTTGACCAAGAAGAATGAGAACAAGCAGTGTTGGCGGGGATGTGGAGAGAAAGGAGCTCTTATCCACTGCTGGTGGGAATGCCGTCTAGTTCAACCTTTATGGAAAGCAATATGGAGATTCCTCCAAAAACTGGAAATTGAGCTCCCATACAACCCAGCTATACCACTCTTAGGAATATACCCTAGGAACACAAAAATACAATACAAAAATCCCTTCCTTACACCTATATTCATTGCAGCACTATTTACCATAGCAAGACTCTGGAAACAGCCAAGATATCCTTCAACAGATGAATGGCTAAAGAAACTGTGGTACATATACACAATGGAATATTATGCAGCTTTCAGGAGAGATGAAGTCATGAAATTTTCCTATACATGAATGTACATGAAGCTCACCACAAACAGGGATGAGTTTAGTTAGAGAAATAACTAAGTTTCAAACTATCCTAATAATGAGAATGTACGAGAGAAACAGAAAGCCTGTCTAGAGTACAGGCGGGGGTTGGGTTGGGAGGAGGGAGATTTGGGACATTGGTAAAGGGAATGTTGCACTGATGATGGGTGGTGTTCTTTACATGACTGAAACCCAAACACAATCATGATAATTCATCATGGGATATTTTATTATGTTGTAGAAAGTTCATTTTTTGTGTATCACTTTTTTCTAATCTACTCATATTTAAAAATTAAAGCTAACATTTGCCAATTGAGGTGAGTAAATTTTAATTTAGTACTTTAGTAAAGTAGGTCACAACGTTAGTTTTCTACTTTTTGAAGTTGGATAGTTAGATATCATCTTCTAAATCAATTTGACAATAATTATCAGCTTGTTTTCTTTTTTGCTTTTTGGGCCACACCCTTTTGATGCTCAGGGGTTACTCCTGGCTAAGTGCTCAGAAATTGCCCCTGGCTTGGGGGGACCATATCGGATGCCAGGGGATCGAACCGCAGTCCTTCCTTGGCTAGTGCTTGCAAGGCAGACACCTTACCTCTAGTGCCACCTCACCAGCTCCTATCAGCTTTATTTTTATGTAAAATTTGTATTCAACAAATATTCTCAAATACTGTTTAATGGGCATTGACAAATAGAGAACGTTAAGTTACCATTACTTCAGAAAAGACAAATTTATTTTTATTTCCAGAAAAAGCCATACTTTTCCTTCACATTAAATTTCATATCCTCTCACACTACCCTTATCTTTTAAGGGCATATAATTATACTTTTATAGCTCTTTGCTTTAATTTTATATAAATTAAATTATAGTCAGAGTGTATATAGATCCATTATCTACTTTTTTGTGTGTTAAAATGCTTTTAAAAAGTATCTGATAACCGAATAGGAAAGATAGGCTGGAGTTGCCATTCTTAATTCCTTGTGAAAATAATTTGTATATTAAAATACTGCCATACACATTTAAAATTGAGAATTTGGTAACTTGTGGATGAGAATAAATTTTTATTAAAAGTCTTATCACTTAACTACTGTAGTATAACTGATTATAACATTTATTTAATATTATAAAATTTTCTGAGAGTATTGATAAAAATTCTAATTTCTACATGTCAAATGATTTAAAAGTAAATGTAAGTAAGGGTAACAGGAATGTTTTATTATCTTATGAATATTTCAAAACCTTTTGAATGTCTCATGAAAATATAGACAATAAATTAATGAGAAATGAAAAAAATTCTTCCTATTAATGCATTTATTAGTATTTTATTTTTACTGTATATGTAGAACATACTGCATTATATATATGTATAACATAATGAAGTTTTATATTGTATGGATATAGTACAACACGTTCCTTGACTTATTAAAATGCTAATTATTGGGCCTGGAGAGATAGCATGCACAGCAGCGTTTGCCTTGCAAGCAGCTGATCTAGGACCAAAGGTGGTTGGTTCGAATCCTGGTGTCCCATATGGTCCCCCGTGCCTGCCAGGAGCTATTTCTGAGCAGACAGCCAGGAGTAACCCCTGAGCACCGCCGGGTGTGGCCCAAAAACCAAAAACCAAAAAAAAAAAATGCTCATTATTTTCAGTTTTTAGTGTGTGATAATATGAGGAATTAATATATTTACAGTTCCTATTATACATATTCAATGACTTATAGGATTGTTTGTTCAAATGTTTCCAAGTTATATTCTATAGTAAAACCATCTTTGTATCAGTAGTCTCAGTAGCCATTTGAGTTTTCATGAATTAGAGAATACCCAAGGGGTTATGTGGCCTCTGAATTTATAGCTGGTCTCCTAAAAAGGTAGATTAAGACTTATCAAGTGAAAATAGAAAACTAGCACAATTCCAACTGTTTTCACTAACAACTATCTAGTTGGAGAAATAGATCCATGTAATCTTATGCAAGGTCCAGGTATTTAGTATCAGAATTACTGTAAATGGAATTGAGAGAAAGAAGCAACTAGAAGTGGAAATGAAGTAGGCATAAACCTTTTTTTCTTTGCTGACTTTGGAATTCAAAATCATTGTTCAATTCAATATAGACTATAAAACAAATTATTGTATTTAAACTTGCTTTTACTTAAGACATTAAGACCTAATAAATCTTGGGAGGCTGAAAGGATAGTACAGCAGGTAGGGCACTTGATTTGCATGTGCTCAACCTAGCTTCCACCCACAGCATCTTAGATGTTCCCCTGAGTCTCACCAAGAGTGATTCCAGAGCTCAGAAATAGGAGTTAGTCCTGTGCCCTGCTGGACTGTCCCCAAAACAAAAACAAAATAACAATCAAACTAAAACCCTGGAGTTGATTTAGTCTGTAGTGTAAATTTGGGTGGGGTAAAACCGTAAGTGGTAAATATAAACGGTTGTATTCATTGAAGTAGAACCTATAAAAGAGACTCAAAATGTTAAACAATAGAAAAACTGTTAGTGAAACCTCTTTGAAGATAACTATGACTCTTCATTTTATACCATCAATGAGTATTAAGAGATACTAGGAAGAAGGTCAGAAAGTTCTAACTGGATTTCTCTATGAATGTGGCATAAACTTGTGAAAGGTTATCCCTTTTTCTCATTTGTAAAAATTGCTAAAAGTAATCTACCTGATAAATTTATATTGTAGGCTTGATATATAACTATTGTGTGACTGAGAGTTCTATGATAAATATTCATAAAAAGAGTAGAATATGTTTAGTATTTGAAAAATTATTCAGATTTTTATATATGCTCTGCAAAAATCCCATTAAATTTCTATATGACATCATACAGTTTTATGAGTATTTTAAAAATTTAGAAAATGTATTATGAAATACATATCTGAAAAATTACAAATAGACATTTGGAAAATAAACATACATTTAAAAATTACTGTTTTTTATAAAATATGTTTAACATATTAGTGTATACTTCTTCAGTCTGTCCTTTATGCACATGTTTTATAAACGACATTCATATTTTATATTCTATTCATAATTTATTTTTTATTCATTAAGCATTATAAAATGAGTGTTCAGAATAGCTTGCATTGGTGAATAGTGGAATCTCTTGGGCCTGTAATGGAATCTGAAGAAATTATGAAAAGTCTTGTTTGATTTACTAATTTAAACCATAAAATATATTGTGTAATTGATTTATTTTAGGACTTGCTCAGATGGTAACCCAGAGAAAGTTTTTCAGAACAAATTGTGAAATCATGGATCTGTTTAGCCTTGCTATAATTTGATTTTGAGTACTCTGAAGTTATTGCTGTGTAAATGTAAAAAATTAAAAACAGGATATAAGAATACCCATTAAGAATGTTGATTTTTTTTTTAAGTGGATGGTACCAGGGCAAAACAGTTTCAGGAGCATTGCGTGGAAATAAAAAATGATAGACCTAAATACCCAGCCCAAAGTCAACGACAATAGAATCAAGAGGCCCAAAATACAAGATATACACAAAAGGGAACTGTTACACTAGCAGTCCAGGGGGCTAAGGTGGAATTATGGGATTCATGCTGGGAACAGAGGTGGAGGAAAATTAACAGTGGTGGTGGGAATTGCCCTAATTCACTGTCACTATGTACCTTAAATATAACTGTGAAAGACTTGTAATTCACATTGGTCTCAATAAAAATTATTTAAAAAAAAGAATGCTGATTTATTTGGCTGATTTTTTGAATGTTTGAGATAAAAATAACTAATTAGAATAACATCACTGATCTGGCTTTTGGTTTTCTCTGATCCAGGAGACCAGTTCTTCCCAGGTACGGGGTTAGGGAATACCCCATGCCAGATGCCTTCTCCCTAGCTTGGGGGGTGCTGGGAGGCTTGGCAGGCCCCCAGCCATTCCCCTATTTCTCCCCTGGACTCCAGGCCTTCCCTGGGTGCCGGCTCAGGTGGCCTGAAGTGGGTTCCAGGAGGACTTTATTGGGGAACTCAGGCTTCACCCCCCTTGCTACTCTAG
Organism: Suncus etruscus; assembly: GCF_024139225.1. Lineage (NCBI taxonomy): Eukaryota > Metazoa > Chordata > Mammalia > Eulipotyphla > Soricidae > Suncus > Suncus etruscus. Next base: position 56,313,833 of record NC_064863.1, on the reverse strand, counting down.
GGGGGGAGTAGAATGTGGAGGAGCCGGGCAAATATCTGGCTTCCAGTTCTCTCTGATCCAGGAGGCCAGCTCTTCAGGGCCACCCCACACCAGAGGCCTTCTCCCTAGCTTGGGGGGTGCTGGGAGGCTTGATAGGCCCCCAGCCGTTCCCCAATTTCTCCCCTAGACTCCAGGCCTTCCCTGGGTGCTGGCTCAGGTGGACTCAATAGTGGTCCTCAGGCTTTCCCCCTTTCTCTCCCTACTAAGGGGGGACTCATGGGGAGGAGGGTGGGCCGATGCAGCACTGGTGTATGTTAAAACATTCACTGGTAATTTTTTTTCTCATTGTTCTCCATTTTAAAAACCATGTGGGGGCTAGTGTCCCCTGTGCGTACCATACATTTTGAAAAGAAAAATGATAGATGGACTCTCAGGCTGGGAAGAGACCAGTACTCTTTTCCTACTTGTTTACTCTGAGCAGCCTCTTGGCCTCTTCCTTCCTTTCATTGTGTAACTATGGTTGCTACCATACTAGGTTTCAGATTAGTTCCCACTCAAATGCATTTCCCGATATGGAACTGAGGAGAGTCATTTTGCAGACTCCAGAAGGCTAAATCACAGACCAAAGTGGTGTCCAGGATTCAGCACCCTCCTCCCGACTATTTCTAATGACATAAAAGGGACATACATATCTCCTTTGAATATTGTAGATATATTCCCTCAACTGCTATAACTATTATTGAATATTCCTCCCATAAATCCCTCATGCTTTCCAGAAGCTTTTTCTGAGCACAGAACCAGGAGTAACCCCTAGGCACCAAGAAAAAAAAGTGAAAAGTTGTGTAATCAGTGACTACATTTTTTTGTTGTTGCCTTGTTTTTGGGTCATACCTAGCAGTGCTCTGAGGTTACTCCTGGCTCCATGCTCAGAAATCGCTCCTGGCAGGCTCAGGGGAACATATGGGATGCCAGGATTAGAACCAATGACCTACTGCATGAAAGGCAAACGCCTTATCTCCATGCTATCTCTCCCGCCCCTTCATTTTTAATTTCTTGCTTGGTGCCTACCCCATGCCTGTTTCAGTAAATGTTAGTCATATTTTTGTCATATCTAAAACTGTAAATTTCTGAATTTGACTGCCTTCTGGACAATTTGTGATGCCATATTTAAGGAGTGAAGATGGTCAAGACTATGAATGTTAAAACCGAACGGTAAGTTGTTCTTATTTTTCTGGCACATACTTGTCCACTGTAATATCCTTGCTAGTATTTAGCAAGAGATAGCAATGTCATGTTTGTTTCTTTCTTCTCTGACATGTAAACCCTAAACTTAAATAAGTTTATGTATCTCTGCCCTTCAGTAATTGGTTTTTTGTTTGTTTGTTTGTTTGTTTGTTTTTTGGGCCACAACCATTGACATTCAGGGGTTACTCCTGGCTATGCACTCAGAAATTGCTTCTGCTTTGGGGACCATATGAGACAACAGGGATTGTCCTAGGCTAGCGCTTGAAAGGCAGATGCCTTACCTCTAGCTCCACCACTCCAGCCCTTTGACTAATTGTTATCAATGGATCAATATCACTCCTTCACTTTGAAGTTGCAGATTTTTTCCTATTTCTCTAATGATGTTTTAGTCTTTAAAGATTCTCTTCATTCAATGCTGCCTGTAAGCAGTCCATCTCTTTTATTTCTGTCTACTGCCATTATTCATTTGATCCTCTTCGTGGTTCTGACATTTCCTTAAATTCTACACGTGCTTCCAATCCTTAAAGTTTATATTAATAATTTTTGCCTTTGACTGGTGTTCAATAGCTAAATTATCAAAATTTTCTTATCATTAACTACTTCCTGGCTTTTTTTTTTTACTTTTTTGAGTTTTTCAGAATTTTCCACAACTTTTTTTAACATTTTTTATCAATTTTTTAAATTTTTTATTCTAATTTGTGGGCCACACTCAGGTGTGCTCAGCGCTACTCCTGGTTCTGCATGTAGGGCTGATTTCTGTTGGAGCTTGAGGAACCATATGTGGTAACAGAGAACAGACTGAGTCAGCCTGGTGTAAAGCAAATGTCCTACTTACTGTACTGCCTCTAGGTTCATTTTTTAAATATATGATTAAAAATACAATAAACTTATAGATGAGTGAGACTATTCTGCATCTATCTCTCTCCCTCTGACTTATTTCACTCAGCATGATAGATTCCATGTACATCATGTATAGGATAATTTCATGATTTCATCTCTCCTGACAGCTGCATAATATTCCATTGTGTATATGTACTATAGTTTCTTTAGCCATTCATCTGTTGAAGGGTATCTTGGCTGTTTCCAGAGTCTGGCTATTGTGAATAGTGCTGCAATAAATATAGGTTTGAGGAAGGGATTTTTGTATTGTATTCTTGTGTTCTTAAGGTATATATCCTTATGAGTGGTATAGCTGGATCGAATGGGAGCTCAATATCCAGTTTTTGGAGGAATTTCCATATCGCTTTCCATAAAAGTTGGACTAGATGACATTCCCACCAGCAGTGGATAAGAGTTCTTTTCTCTCCACATCCCTGCAGCACTGATTGTTCTCATTCTTCGTGATGTGCACCAATCTCTGTGGTGAGAATGTACCTCATAGTTGTGTTGATTTGTATCTCCCTGATGATTAGTGATGTAGAGCATTTTTCATGTGCCTTTTGGCCATTTGTATTTCTTTTTATTATTAAAGTGTCTGTTCATTTCTTCTCCCCATTTTTTGATGGGATTAGATGTTTTTTTCTTATAAACTTCTGTCAGTGCCCTGTCTATTTTGGAGACTATCCCCTTATCTGATGAATATTGGATGAATAGTTTCTCCCACATGGTGGGTGGCTCTTGTATCCTCGGCACTATTTCTTTTGAGGTGCAGAGGCTTCTCAGCTTAATGTATTCCCATCTGTTGATCTCTGCTTCCACTTGTTTAGAAAGTGCAGTTTCCTCCTGGAAGATGCCTTTAGTCTCAATGTCATGGAGTGTTTTGCCTATGTGTTGTTCTATATACCTTATGGTATCAGGTCTGATATCAAGGTCTTTAATCCATTTGAATTTTCCTTCGTACATGATGTTAAATGGGGGTCTATGTTTGCTTTTTTGCAAGTGCCTAACCAGTTCTGCCAGCACCACTTGTTGAAGAGGCTTTTCCTGCTCCACTTAGGATTTCTTGCTCCTTTGTCAAAAATTAGGTGATTGTAAGTCTGGGGAACATTCTCTGAGTACTCAGGCTAATTCCATTGATCTGAGGGTCTGTCTTTATTCCAATACCATGCTGTTTTGATAACTATTGCTTTTTATTAAAGTTTAAAGTTGGGGAGAGTAATGCCTCCCATATTCTTTTTCCCTAAGAGTGCTTTAGCTATTTGGGGGTATTTATTGTTCCAAATGAATTTCAAGTGTTTGATCCACTTCTTTGAAGAATGTCATGGGTATCTTTAGAGGGATCACATTAAATCTGTATAATGCTTTGGGGAGTATTGCCATTTTAATGATGTTAATCCTGCCAATCCATGAGCAAGGTATGTGCTTCCATTTCCATGTGTCTTCTCTTATTTCTTGGAGCAGGGTTTTATAATTGTCTTTATATAGGTCCTTCACGTCTTTGGTCAAGTTGACTCCAAGATATTTGAGTTTGTGTGGCACTAATATGAATGGGATTGCCTTCTTGACTTTCTTCTCTTCCCTATCAATATTGTTGTATAAAAAGGCCATTGATTACTGTGTGTTAATTTTAAAACCTGCCACTTTGCTATAGGAATCTATTATTTCTAGAAGCTTTTTGGTAGAGTCTTTGGGGTTTTTTTAAGTAGAGTATCATGTCGTCTGCAAACAATGAGAGCTTGACTTCTTCCTTTCCTGTATGGATTCCCTTGATATGGTTTTAAGAAAAATGAAAGGCTTCTTTGCAACAATCCTCAGAAACAAAGAGAGGAGGGCTGGAACTTCCAGCTCACTTCATGAAGCTCACCACAAAGAGTGCTGAGTGCAGTTAGAGAAATAACTATACTGAGAACTATCATAACCATGTGAATGAATGAGAGAACTGGAAAGCCTGTGTAGAGTACAGGTGGAGGTGGGGTGGGGTGGAGGGAGATTTGGGATTTTGGTGTGGGAATATTGCACTGGTGAACGGGGGTGTTCTTTTCATGACTGAAATTTAATCGCAATCATATTTGTAATTAAAGTGTTTAAATAAATTTATATAAAAAAGAAAACCATATGTGATGCCAGGAATGAAAAAAAAATCATCTGCATGAGTGTGCAACCCAATGTTTATTATTCTGAACCCAATGCACTATGATTTATAAGTTGTTCACAGATAGTCTAATATATGAAAAGTTCAAATACGAATCCCATCATAATATTAACTTCCCTATTAAACCTAATAGTTTTGTACAAGAAATTACAATTATTATTTAATAAAATCATATTTAGGAAAAAAGTTGTTAGTAGGAAATTAAAAAAAATACAATAAACTAAGTAAGGATTTTCTTTGCTATCTCTGAATTTGGGTTAAATTAATTATGACACTTTATTAGTATATGAAGTGGTTACCTAATAATATTAATGTCCTACATAAAATAGTTTAATTTGTGGCCCTCTAAAAAACTTACCTAGTTCAAACCCAAAGTAATCTGACAGGAGATGATTTAATGTTGTCCTCGAAGCAGGTACAAAGGGAATTTATACAAAAGTGTGGAACTCTGAAATAAGCCAAGAGAGTAAATGAAAATTGTCCTCTTTTCCAAAGTACTTCATTTTTTATTTTAACCTTTGATTTTGCTCAACAGAATTAATATATAGGGGCAGGATACTCAAGGTAGAAAGAGAACCTAGTTAGTAAGAACCAGTTGCTGTGAGAGCAAAGTCCTGTTTGAATCCCAGATTTCAGAAAAGATCAAACTGTAGATCAAAAGGCATTGATCAAATATGTCTTAGCATAGCAGCTTATCACCTCTTCCCTACTCTGTGGGGAGTAGTTTGTGACTGTTTGCTGCTGGTGATGTGTCTCTCACTGAGTCCTCACAGAGTCCACATGAGAGCCACTGGCTGAGACTGAGGTCAGCCTGAATGCTAATGATGATGATCTGGCTGATAGAAGAGTTGAGGTGCCAGGTTTCAGCAGGAGTTAACATAACAGACACCAAGGTATTAAAGCAACCATGCTTACTGTGATCTCAAGCAGATGTGACAACAGCTGGACAAAGCTGCTGGAGCAAAACATGCAGGGGTAGCTGCAAAGAGTACGGAAAATTTCCAGCTGTAGGTCAGTGATATTTGGGAGACTCAAAGAGATGTTCAGGCATTTGATTTTCTTTCTCTACCATTTTTTCAAAAGGACTTTATATTATCCTACTCTTAACTATCTAGACCCACTTCTAAAAGATGTTTATTTGCACGGCCCTTGAGCTAAGCCATGTGTGTGTGTGTATATATATATATATATATATATATATATATATATATATATATATATATATATATCTGACATTCTCTATAAATATCTGTTGTCAGAAAGAAAAGAGGTGGTATCTTGGGGGGGCTAAAGTGTACATGTGGATTTCCAAATAAATTATACAAGTAAGATTGGTAATTTGAGTAGGTTGCTGGTGAAGTGGCAACATTTTACATAGTAGATTCCTGTATTTATATTTTCTCTCTAATATCAATCTGTCCAAAGTTTATACTATTTACATATTTACTTCCAGTGTCATGAATTTTTTCAAGCTTCAAGAGTTTCTTATCAAAATGTAAATAATTCTTGAGGAGGAATGCACTTAACTATATATTTTTATCGACAACTAGTTAGAAAGGGCCATTTTAGAGAATGGCACAGATGAAATGTATGTGTCTGTATTTCCCAGATACCAGGAGAAAAAATTATTAATACTGTCAAAAGAGTTGGTAGAAAAGGTCACTTCTATTTTACAGTTCTGAATAGAATAAACACTTTTAAAGAAACTAGTTTTAACTAGCATCACTGTTTAAAGTGACATGTAACTGGGTTTCAAATGGTATTTCAGAATTATCTGATAGAAATATTTATTTTAGTGCAAAGAGTGATATAAATATCTTTGATTTTATACATACAGAGGTACACATGCAAATCTGTATCTGTATACTGTGTGTGTGCATTTCTAGTTGTTAAAAAAGTTCAACTCGGGCTGTGCTGATGACTTCTTCCTCAAACTCCAGCAACTAGGATTCCTTCTGCAACTGGTAACAGGGATTTCTCGGCGAGGGAGGGATGTGGGGGAAAGGGAGCTAGCCGATAAGCCCCTGTACTAAACCCTACAGCAGAGATATGGTTGGCAGCTGGCTTGAGTGAGGATAATGATCTGCTTCATGAGGAGCCAAGAACTGAGGGTAAAAATGGTTAAATGTGGGGTAATAGGCAGAGGGATTGAGAGTAAAGAACTAGAAATGAGCCTTTAAGGTGATGAGCCAATGGGGGAAGGAAAGTATACAACATAAACATTCTGTATATTGTAAACATAGATCAAACCCTATGATATCCTATTAAACTATATATATATATATTATGTGCTAGCCCAATTTTTACTTTGTTTTGAAAATGATTCAGTCATATTTTTTCAGCTTCTAACTGTACTTTACCAGTGTTTTTAATTAGATTACTTGTTTGTATTCAGAAATTGAATATTGATATTTTTGAGCAAAGTATTCATAGTTCAAAGGATGTAAGTATGGTAATAAATCTAGTTTTAATGTGGCTTTGGTACAAGGCAGATATAAGTGTGAATCCAAGCTCTATTGATTACTTTGTCATATTTGTTATATCATTTAGTCTTGCTATACCTCTTTCGTTATAAAATGGAGTTCATGGAACAAGAATATAAGGCACATATAAAAGAGTAGATGATATTTAAAAATACTAAAAGTTCAATGTTCTAGGTAATGATCTAGAACAAAACTGTCTAGAAATATTATGCAATTTATGTTACTAAATTAAAATTTTCTAGTCTCTACATGAAACATGAATAAAACATATAAACTACAATTTTAATATTATATATTCTAGTTATAATTAACATAAAATTATTATTTATTTTATTTTATTTTATTTTCTTATTTTCTTTTTTTTTTTTCAACAACAAAAAAATGTTTTAATGCATGCAGTTTAAGTTTCCTGTGCTCAACCTAGACTGTGGTTAAAGCAGAAGCTTCTAATTCTCCAGCTCCAAGTCTCCTAGCTGTGCCATCAGCCCAGGTCAGGACTCTAGGCCACTATGTATGAGAAAAGATGAAATATGGAGCTGGAACGATGACACAAGCAGTATGGCATCTGCCTTGCTGGCGCTAGCCTAGGACGGACCGAGGTACAATTCTTCTTGCATCCCATTTGGTCCCCCAAGACAGGAGCGATTTCTTTTTCTTTTTTTTTTTTAACATTTTTTTTATTTAAACACCTTGATTACATACATGGTTGTTTTTGGGTTTCAGTCATGTAAAGAACACCACCCATCACCAGTGCAACATTCCCATCACCAATGTCCAAGTCTCCCTCCTACCCACCCGACCCCCGCCTGTACTCTAAACAGGCTCTCCATTTCCCTCATACATTCTCATTATAAGGAAAGTTCAAAATGTAGTTATTTCTCTAACTAAACTCATCACTCTTTGTGGTGAGCTTCCTATGGTGAGCTGGAACATCCAGCTCTTTTCACTTTTGTGTCTGGAAATTATTATTGCAAGAATGTCTTTCATTTTTCTTAAAACCCATAGATGAGTGAGACCATTCTGCGTTTTTCTCTCTCTCTCTGACTTATTTCACTCAGCATAATAGATTCCGTATACATCCATGTATAGGAAAATTTCATGACTTCATCTCTCCTGACAGCTGCATAATATTCCATTGTGTATATGTACCACAGTTTCTTTAGCCATTCATCTGTTGAAGGGCATCTTGGTTGTTTCCAGAGTCTTGCTATGGTAAATAGTGCTGCAATGAATATAGGTGTAAGGAAGGGGGTTTTGTACTGTATTTTTGTGTTCCTAGGGTATATTCCTAGGAGTGGTATAGCTGGATCGTATGGGAGCTCGATTTCCAGTTTTTGGAGGAATCTCCATATCGCTTTCCATAAAGGTTGAACTAGACGGCATTCCCACCAGCAGTGGATAAGAGTTCCTTTCTCTCCACATCCCTGCCAACACTGTTTATTCTCATTCTTTGTGATGTGTGCCATTCTCTGTGGTGTGAGGTGGTATCTCATCATTGTTTTGATTTGCATCTCCCTGATGATTAGTGATGTGGAGCACTTTTTCATGTGTCTTTTGGCCATTTGTATTTCTTCTTTGTCAAAGTGTCTGTTCATTTCTTCTCCCCATTTTTTGATGGGATTAGATGTTTTTTTCTTGTAAAGTTCTGTCAGTGCCTTGTATATTTTGGAGATTAGCCCCTTATCTGATGGGTATTGGGTGAATAGTTTCTCCCATTCAGTGGGTGGCTCTTGTATCCTGGGCACTATTTCCTTTGAGGTGCAGAAGCTTCTCAGCTTAATATATTCCCATCTGTTAATCACTACTTTCACTTGCTTGGAGAGTGCAGTTTCCTCCTTGAAGATGCCTGTAATGTCCTGGAGTGTCTTGCCTATGTGCTGTTCTATATATCTTATGGTTTTGGGGCTGATATCGAGGTCTTTAATCCATTTGGATTTTACCTTCGTACATGATGATAGCTGGGGGTCTACGTTCAATTTTTTGCAAGTGGCTATCCAATTGTGCCAACATCACTTGTTGAAGAGGCTTTCCCTGCTCCATTTAGGGTTTCCTGCTCCTTTATCAAAAATTAGTTGATTGTATGTCTGGGGAACATTTTCTGAGTATTCAAGTCTATTCCATTGATCTGAGGGCCTGTCCTTATTCCAATACCATGCTGTTTTGATAACTATTGCTTTGTAGTACAGTTTAAAGTTGGGGAAAGTAATTCCTCCCATATTCTTTTTCCCAATGTTTGCTTTAGCTATTCGAGGGTGTTTATTGTTCCAAATGAATTTCAAAAGTGCCTGATCCACTTCTTTGAAGAATGTCATGGGTATCTTTAGAGGGATAGCATTAAATCTGTATAATGCCTTGGGGAGTATTGCCATTTTGATGATGTTAATCCTGCCAATCCACGAGCAGGGTATGCGTTTCCATTTCCACGTGTCCTCTCTTATTTCTTGGAGCAGAGTTTTATAGTTTTCTTTGTATAGGTCCTTCACATTTTTAGTCAAGTTGATTCCGAGATATTTGAGTTTGTGTGGCACTATTGTGAATGGGATTGTTTTCTTAATGTCCATTTCTTCCTTATTACTATTGGTGTATAGAAAGGCCATTGATTTTTGTGTGTTAATTTTGTAGCCTGCCACCTTGCTATATGAGTCTATTGTTTCTAGAAGCTTTTTGGTGGAGTCTTTAGGGTTTTCTAAGTAGAGTATCATGTCATATGCAAACAGTGAGAGCTTGACTTCTTCCTTTCCTATCTGAATTCCCTTGATATCTTTTTCTTGCCTAATCGCTACAGCAAGTACTTCCAGCACTATGTTGAATAGAAGTGGTGAGAGAGGACAGCCTTGTCTTGTACCAGAATTTAGAGGGAAGGCTTTTAGTTTTTCTCCGTTGAGGATAATATTTGCCATTGGCTTGTGGTAGATGGCTTCAACTAGATTGAGAAAGGTTCCTTCCATTCCCATCTTGCTGAGAGTTTTGATCAAGAATGGGTGTTGGACCTTATCAAATGCTTTCTCTGCGTCTATTGATATGATCATGTGGTTTTTATTTTTCTTGTTATTGATGTTGTGTATGATGTTGATGGATTTACGGATGTTAAACCATCCTTGCATTCCTGGGATGAAACCTACTTGATCGTAGTGGATGATCTTCTTAATGAGGCATTGAATCCTATTTGCCAGGATTTTGTTGAAGATCTTTGCATCGGCATTCATCAGCGATATTGGTCTGTAATTTTCTTTTTTGGTAGCGTCTCTGTCTGGTTTAGGTATCAAGGTGATGTTGGCTTCATAAAAGCTATTTGGAAGTGTTTCTGTTTGTTCAATTTCATGAAAGAGTCTTGCCAAGATTGGCAGTAGTTCCTCTTGGAAAGTTTGATAGAATTCATTATTGAATCCATCTGGACCTGGGCTTTTGTTTTTCGGCAGACATTTGATTACTGTTTTAATTTCATCAATGGTGATGGGGGTGTTTAGATATGCTACATCCTCTTCCTTCAACCGTGGAAGATTATAAGAGTCCAAGAATTTATCCATTTCTTCCAGGTTCTCATTTTTAGTGGCGTAGAGTTTTTCAAAGTAGTTTCTGATTACCCTTTGAATCTCTGTCATATCAGTAGTGATCTCTCCTTTTTCATTCCTGATACGAGTTATCAAGTTTCTCTCTCTCTCTTTCTTTGTTAGGTTTGCCAGTGGTCTATCAATCTTGTTTATTTTTTCAAAGAACCAACTTCTGCTTTCGTTGATCTTTCGGATTGTTTTTTGTGTTTCCACTTCCTTGATTTCTGCTCTCAGCTTTGTTATTTCCTTCTGTCTTCCTATTCTTGGGTCCTTTTGTTGAGCATTTTCTAGTTCTATTAGCTGTGTCATTAAGCTACTCAGGTAAGCTCCTTCTTCCTTCCTGATGTGTGCTTGCAAAGCTATAAATTTTCCTCTCAGTACTGCTTTTGCTGTGTCCCATAGGTTCTGATAATTTGTGTCTTTATTGTCATTTGTTTCCAGGAACCTTTTGATTTCCTCCTTGATTTCATCTTGGACCCACTGGTTATTGAGCATGAGGCTGTTTAACTTCCAGGTGTTAATGTTTTTCTTCTGAGTCCCTTTGGAATTCACAAATAATTTCAGAGCCTTGTGGTCAGCGAAGGTAGTCTGCAAAATTTCTATTCTCTTGATATTATGGAGATATGTTTTATGTGCCAGCATGTAGTCTATCCTAGAGAATGTCCCATGTACATTGGAGAAGAATGTGTATCCAGGTTTCTGGGGGTGGAGTGTCCTATATATATCCACTAGGCCTCTTTTTTCCATTTCTCTCCTCAGGTCTAGTATATTCTTTTGGGTTTCAGTCTGGTTGACCTATCCAGTGTTGACAAAGCCGTGTTAAGTTCCCCCACAATTATTGTGTTGTTGTTGATATTATTTTTCAGATTTGTCAACAGTTGTATTAAATATTTTGCTGGCCCCTCATTCGGTGCATATATGTTTAGGAGAGTGAATTCTGCCTGCTCTACATACCCCTTGATTAATATAAAATGTCCATCTTTGTCCCTTACAACCTTCCTGAGTATAAAGTTTGCATTATCTGATATTAGTATGGCCACTCCAGCTTTTTTATGGGTGTTGTTTGCTTGGATGATTTTTCTCCAGCCTTTTATTTTGAGTCTATGTTTGTTCTGACTATTCAGATGCATTTCTTGTAGGCAGCAGAAGGTTGGATTGAGTTTTTTGATCCATTTAGCCACTCTGTGTCTCTTGACTGGTGCATTTAGTCCATTGACGTTGAGAGAAAGAATTGTCCTGGGATTTAGTGCCATCTTTATATCGAAATTTGGTGTCTTTTGGTTAGTCTCATCTTAAATTAGGTCTTTCAGTTTTTCTCTTAAGACTGGTTTTGTGTCTGTAAAGTTTCTGAGCTGCTTTTTGTCTGTGAAACCATGTATTCTTCCATCAAACCGGAAAGTGAGTTTTGCTGGGTATAGTATTCTGGGTGAAGCATTCATTTCATTCAGTCTTGTCACAATATCCCACCACTGCTTTCTGGCATTGAGTGTTTCTGGTGACAGGTCTGCTGTAAATCTCAAGGATGCTTGCTTGAATGTAATTTCCCCTTTTGAACTTGCTGTTTTCAGAATTCTGTCTCTATCTGTGGGATTTGTCATTGTGACTAGGATGTGTCTTGTGGTGGTTTTTCTGGGGTCTCTTTTGGTTGGTACTCTTCGAGCATGCAGGATTTGATCACCTATATTCTTTAGCTCTGGAAGTTTCTCTTTAATGATGTTCTTGACCGTTGATTCTTCCTGGGAATTTTCTTCCTGGGTCTCTGGGACTCCAATGATTCTTAAGTTGTTTCTGTTGATCTTATCATAGACTTCTATTTTCATCTGTTCCCATTCTTTGACTAATTTTTTCATTGTCTGCTCATTTGCTTTAAGTTTTTTGTCCAATCTCTCCTGCTGTATGGAATTGTTATGTATCTCATCTTCCACAGCACCAAGTCTATTCTCAGCTTCTGATACCCTGTCCCAGAGCTTATCCATTTTGTCATTCACTTCGTTTACTGACTTTTTCAGGCCTGTTAGTTGACATGTTATTTCAGTTGGAGTTTTGTGATTTCTGTCTTCATATTTTCTTGGTTCTTATTAGTGTTCTGTTCAACTCTGTCCACGGTTTGTTTGAGTTCTTTGAACATGTTCCATATTGCTAGTCTAAAGTCCTTATCTGAGAGGTTGATTATTTGTTCGGTCATTATCTGGTCCTCAGAATTGTCATCTTCATTCTCTATGTCTGATGCTGGCCTGCGTTGTTTCCCCATTGTCACACTTGTATTGTGTGTTTTTCTACGTGTTGTGGTGGTATTCATTGTGTATATGATGTAGGGTGCACACTCCTCTGGCTCCGCCCTTTCTGGATGGGCTGACTTTCCTCTAAGGGAGGGGAGTCCTCTGTGGATGAAGCCTCACACTGGATCAAATCTTAGGCCCGAGCATGCAACAGAGAAGACAGTCCAGAGAGAAATGCTTGCTTCTCTGATATAGCACAGTTCTTAGTGTGATTTTTTCTTATTGTTGCGATGGTGTTCTTTTCTTAGAAGGAGCGCACAGCCGCGTAGCGAAGCGGAGCTGCCATGCTCTGATGGAGCCTCTTTTGCCCCACTCCCAAGAGTTTCACACAAGAGGACAGTAGACAGACATTTACAGTTCGCACTCACAGTTGGGCCCCTCTGGGCAGGCTTAGATTCATGTCTTTTCCCCGCCTGATGTCCCAAGCAGGGAATCCGGCTTCTGCAGCAGTCTGCCGGCCGTTTTTTATGTTCTGAAGTCCCGCCCTGGAAATGGCCTCCGGGAGAGCAAATTTCTGGAGCTCTTTTGCCCCACTCCCAAGAGTTTCACATAAGAGGACAGTAGACAGACATTTACAGTTCGCACTCACAGTTGGGCCCCTCTGGGCGGGCTTAGATTCGTGTCTTTTCCCTGCCTGATGTCCCAAGCAGGGAATCCGGCTTCTGCAGCAGTCTGCCGGCCGGTTTTTATATTCTGAAGTCCCGCCCTGGAAAATCTTATTTTCTTATTTTCAAGTCTTTAAAATCCAATGCTTTGTATACTTACAGTATACTGGTAATATAACATCCAGTTATTTACTGTGATCTACTTGTTTTGTTTTGTTTTTTGTTTTTTGGCAGCACACAGGGTTACTCCTGGCTCTATGCTTGGAAATTGCTCCTGGCAGGCTCGGGGAACCATATGGGATGCCGAGATTCAAACCACTGTCCTCTGCATGTAAGGCAAATGCCCTACCTCCATGCTATCTCTCTGGCCCTATTGTGATCTACTTTTAAGTGAACAGAATTCACTTAACAGCTTGATTTTATACAGTTACAGTATAATTTTGAGAAGAAATGTCCACATTACAATGATATAGGCATGTAATTCAACTAGCAATGAAAGGCATGAGGAAGGGCATAAAAGTGTAGTGGAGATCCAAGAAATTGTGTAAATTAACAAATAGCAGTGGAAATCCAGAGAGTACTTTAGAAGTTTCCCGTTTGCAGGGAAGAAGATTTATTTTTCCTGGGAAAAGATCCAGGAGTTATGAGTAAAGATCCATGGTGGTCTATGCTGGACAAGGCATTGAGATCATGGTATTAGAAAGGGGTCTTTAAACTTTTTAAACAGGGGGCCAATTCACTGTGCCTCAGACTATTGGGGGGCTAGAAATATAGTTAAAAAAAACCATGAACATATTCCTATGCACGATGCACATATCTTATTTTGAAGTAAAACAAAACAAAACAAAACAAAAACATTTACACTATATAAAATGAAGAAAACGTGAAGTTAAATCGACAAACTTATCAATATTTTTGTTGCAAGTCAACCCCTGATAGGGTTGACTGATGGAGGGATGGAGGATGAGACCTTTCTCTTCCAGCTCGGACCACGCGTCTGTTACCCTGTTCAGCCGGTGGTTCTGAGGTGAAAGCGGCCGGAAGAAAGCCAACAGGCAGTCAGGCTTCCAAAGAAAACAGCTCTTTATTCTGTGAAGAGGCCAAAGCCAAAAGGCCCCAGAATAGGCCCCAGGAAAAAAGCCCTTCGCCTTTCACAGACCCTTGTTTTATACCCCAGAATCAGGTACCACCCAATAATGGGAGCAGAATCAGGTGCCACCCTAGGGTGGGAGCAGAATGCCAGGTCACACCCTAGGGTAGGGCACAATCACTGATCAGGGTAGGGTCAGTAACATAACAATCCCATTGAAATGTTTACTTACACAACAATTTCAATGGGAGATATAGGTTTGCTTTAGGAGAGGTATAGTTTGAGAATCCCTGCCTGATACTGAAAGGAACAATTGAAAGACAGAGAGAAGAAGGGGAGTCAGAGAGCGTGGTGCCCATCCCACATATTGGGACTAGTAGGTTACTAAGCAGGTCAGACAGCTGAGGTAAAAAACACCCATCAAACTGAATAAGTGTTCTTCACAGGCTGCATGTGGCCTGCGGGCTGTAGTTTGGGAACCTATGTATTAGAATCTTGAAGGCATTTCAAAGAAGGCAAAGTGATGAGCAAACTAACATTTATCTGGATCATCTATTGCTGCATTTTTTTTAGCAAAGGCTTTTTAGAGAGCCACATTTTATTATTTAATTTTTGAATACCTATTTATGCCTTTTATGTGCTAGGTTGATGACATACCCCTAATGCCCTCACTTTGTGTCAGTGATTTGCTGCCCTGTCTAAGTAGCACCTGATTTTCTTCAGGAGGATAATTACAATATTACATGTAGAACTGTCAGGATAATTACAGGTCAGCACATATAACACTTAATTTGAATGGATAAAGTGAACTTAGTACTGGTAAGAGAAGTCCTTGCATAGAAATGATTTTAGCCCTTTGAGTTTACTAATTTAAATAAATTAAAATTAGGTAAAATTAGAATTTTTTAGTCGCATGAACATTTTGAGTACTTAATGGCTGTGTGTGTGTGTGTGTGTGTGTGTGTGTGTGTGTGTGTGTGTGTAATGGTACTAGATATGGTAGAATAAGACTTAGATATAAGGGTATAACCAAAGCCTATGGACTTTAGTTTCCTGTGCTTAATTTAAAACTCTAGCTTTCTACATTTTATGGTTTTCTCTGGCGTACTCCTGGGCCAGAGATGAAAGAACCATAAATGATTTCTTGAAAACCATTTAGGTCTACCAACTATTATATATGACAGGAAAATTGAATTATGGCAGTATTTGTTGTTGATGCGAGACTTCCCACTGTGAAAGCTTCTCCCTAGAGAAGGAAAATAGGGAGATTAGTGATGGATAGAAGCTCAATGTTTATATGAAACCTATAATCTTTACTCTGTGTGTAGGAGACAACAAAGGCGAGTCATTATGAGTGAAGTCTGGAATAAACCACAAAAAATGTTACAATGACTTATCTTTTGCATCTGGGAGGCCAAGTTCAACTGTGGGTCATAGCAATGAAACAGGGAGTCCTTACAACATAAGGCAATTTACAGTAGGGTAGTGAATATAACAGCAACAGTAAAATAGGTTCAACTTTTTAAGACAGAGATGAGGAAACTACAAATATGTTGAGGGCCAAATCCTTTTTTTTTTTTTTTGTTCATAGGCAATCTAGCTGGAAAATGACACATAAACAGGAAAAACTTTAATTATACAGTAGACAAAAGCCACCAATAATATTAGAAAAAAAGATGAACATTAAAATATTACTAATTACTAAATTAATGAGTCCTCTAACCACCTCTGCACCTTGCAGGCTTTGGGAGGCAACTTGTGCACCATTTACCATCCCTAGCCATACATAAAACACACAGCAGCTAAAGTCTAACTAGGTGTATTGTGGGAATCTTGAATTTGCACTGGACCCTCTTTCCAGAGGGTGGGAAAGTATTTTGCTATTATTTCCCTGACCACTTGTTCTTTCCCTTTCCTTATTCCCTCCCTTTCTGTTATTCCTACAATCCGTAGATTATTTCTTTTGTCTTTGTTCATTAAATACCTAACATTTTCTTCCAATGCTTTACCTCTTTCATATTTCCTTATAGTTTCTTTGTCATTTTTATTTTGTAATTGAATCTTGCCCTTTCTGCTCCAGCAAGCCTGGGACACCTCCTCCACATTTTGGGTTTCATCAGGTCTGGTGTACTTCTCTCTACCCTCAGCCAGCCACAGAGATGCATGCTATCCAAGTTCATCCCTTAATGGGTCATCTAACCCGGTGTGCTGAGTGGTCCTTATTACACTCTGAACTGCATGGTTGTGTTCTCATCTATATGATGACTACTCTATTCCACATACTCCTCACCCTCTAAAGACTTATGGGAAACTACAGATCCTTAAATCATCACAGAATAGTTCCAGAGAGGCCCTTCTAACTAAGTAGGAGTAGACCTACACCTGCACAAGTCACTGAAATACGTTTACAGGATAATATAAATTGTAGAACAAGAGATTCTGGGGCCGGGCGGTGGCGCTGGAGGTAAGGTGCCTGCCTTACCTGCGCTAGCCTAGGAGACGGACCGCGGTTTGATCCCCCGGCGTCCCATATGGTCCCCCAAGCCAGGAGCGACTTCTGAGCGCATAGCCAGGAGTAACCCCTGAGCGTTACCGGGTGTGGCCCAAAAACCAAAAAAAAAAAAAAAAAAAAAAAAGTTAAAAAAAAAAAAAAAAAAAAAGAACAAGAGATTCTATCTTAAACATTGTCTCCCTAGAGTAACACAGCAAGTCAGATTAGTCCTCAAATAAGCTGCAATATAAAGCTCAACTTTCAGTACCTTCAAATTTTTGGCAAGTCTTTGCATTCAGTAAAAGTCTCAAGTCTCATAGAGGAAGACCTCAAATCAACACTCCAGGAGACAATAGAAATTAAGCAATCACTGGAAGAGAAATTTAATCAACTTAAAAAAGGATTCACAGTACTATAGAATCCATACAAATGGAAATGCAGTAGATAAAGAGCACATTTTCAAGCCACAGCATCAGAATTTTGAATGTGGAAAACCATATCAGTAAATGAAGACAAAATATAAGCCAGCAGCATTAATGAAATGGCCAAAAAAGAGAAATAAAATAATAGAAAGAATATAAAATATTTGATGGATACAACAGGGGAATTATCTCTGAATTATAGGAAAAGCAGAGGAAAGGAAGAAGAGAAAGTGGAAGGACGATTGTAGAAAAAATAGTTACTGAGAATATGCCCAAGTCTCTGGAGGTACAACTTCTTATAGATTCAAGAGGCCCAGTAATACCAAACAAAACAGACTCAAGCAGAACAACAACAAAACATGCCAAAATATAAAACTTTAGAACACTGGTGGTGGGACTGTTGCTAGAACAAGGTATATCTTAAACTCAATGACTAATAACTTTGTAAATCAATGATTTAATAAAATATTAAAAATAATAGTGGAAATCAGAGGTTGTTCCCATTATGTTTAACTTGTGCCATTCTCAGTGGTGTAAAATATTTCATTGTTGTTTTGATTTGAATTACCCTAATAATAAGTGATCATGAAAATTTTTTCATGTGTCATTGGACAAAAGCTAATGACAAAGAAAAATAAATAAAGAGATCCAAACTATGAGAAACTAAACTTAAAATGAAACTGTTACACTGGCAGACTAGTGGGTTAAGGGTAGAGATATGGGATGCGTGTGGGGAATTTTATGGAGGGAGGTTGACACTGGTGGTGGGAATGGCCCTAATTGACCATCACTTGGCTTGAAATCCTATGATAAACGACTTGTAATTCACAATAGTCTCTCTAAAAATTTTTTAAAAAGTAGAAATCAGAGAGAGATACCCAAAGCATTGTGAGAGAAGTAAAATCTCAAGTACAAAGGAATTAACAGAAGAATCACAAGATAAATCATATGATATAATTAAGCAGAAAGTAAAATGATATATTCAAAATATTAAATGAAAAAAACTCAACCAAGTGTCCACTGTCCTACAAAGCTGTTCATTTTATTTATTTTTTAATATATATTATTTTTGTTTGTTTTGTTTTGTTTTTGTTTTTGTTTTTGGCCACAACAGCCAGTGACACTCAGGGGTTACTCCTGGCTATATACTCAGTAATCACTCCTGGCTTGGGGAACTATATGGGACACTGGGGAATCAAGGATCAAATTGCGGTTAGTCCTAGCTTAGTATGTGCAAGGCCCTACCACTTGCACTACCATTCCGGCCCCATCATTTAATTTTTTTTATTATAAAAATTTATTCAAGAGACAAAATTGATTAACATATTGAGGTGAATTAACCTAACATAATATAGTAACATAACATAACATATAATATAATTAATATAATATAATAATACATGTAAGTCAAAGAACATTTTTTATCATAATGGCTTTCATATCTTTCATATCTTTCACAGTAGGATTTTAGGTACATATTAACATTGAATCAGGGGAATACCCATCACCAAATATGTCCTCCACCATCCCAATTCACTTTCTGCAACCCATATACCCTACCATCACCCTGCCCTCCCCCGGGGGCTGCTAGAGTAGGTGGTCCCCACTTTGTCTAACTTACTATTCGTGATCATATATCTGTTTAGTCCTGGTACCCTCCCTTGTTTCCCCCTCTATTTAAAAGGCGTAGGAAATAAATTGAGCTATGTGGTTTTGTTTGAAGAAAAGAAAAGCAATAGATTGGGGTAAAAAATAAGAAAAGAAAAAAAAAGAAGTCAAATACGCTGAAAATGGGCGGAGTCCTTCTAGAGGCTTTCAACCTCAGTTTGAGAGAGGATGTGAAAATGGAAATTGAAACACCAAAACAATACAGAAAGAAATATCAAATTAAATATCCAGTGAACACTATAGCAATAAAGACAAGCACCACTCAATAGTCTCGGTTCTGAAATCAAATATCATGCTGAATTGCAAAAAGAAAGAGAAAAATAAAATAAAATAAAATAATATTGGAGACATCAACTTCAATCTCTACACCAAAATAAAGATGTCAAAAAATTGATTAATCAATCAATAAATATGTGAAAAAATTATTGTTTTGTGCTTTTTTTTTTCTTTTTCCTCCTGCATAGGCACAATAACTATTGGGGATATTGTAGAGGGAATTCCCTTGGCCTAGGAGATACAGGGTTTCTCCACCCCTGAAGTATACTGTCATGGGATTAACTATAGATTCCTTGCATGATCATTTACTCCCCCCTTGGTGCTTTCGTGGTGTTTGGAAGATTTATGCTTCGTCTTGGATGGTAAAATCAGACCTCTGTATCTAGAGATCTTGGTGACTGTGCAGCTCAAGTAATGGAGCTTATAATGAAGTCTTTCTTTGTGGTTCTACCAGTTATGTTTCTTCAGTGTCATTTTAATCCATCTTCTGTAGTTGGTGGTCTTAGTTCATTATGTTGCTCCTAGGATGCAGCCTGGGATAAGGTCTTTCGTTATGTTTCCGGAAGACCGTTCATTTGCGGTTGTCTCAGTCAGACCTCTGGAATTGGAGATCTTGTTTGTTGAACAGATTGACGTAGACCAAAAGCTAGGGTAGAGCTTTTTGCTGCTGCTGCTGTTGTTGTTGTTGTTGCTGTTGGTCCCTGGATGCGTACTGTCCAGTTCTGGTTGTAACAACCAGTCGTCTGTATATAGCAATCTTGGCTTTTGCACAGATCAAAGGGTGACATGTTTTCTGATTTTGTCTTATCTTTAGCTGATGAGGAAGGACAACTTTCTCTTAGATCAATTTGTTCCCATTTTCTCATTGTCAGGTTATCAATTTAGAACTGGCGCATGTTGGCGTCAGAGCAGCATTGTGAATGCCCTGGAGGGGATTTGGCTCCTGGAGCTGTTGTGGAGAACTTTGTAGTTTCTATGTCTGGGATCCAGGAGTCAAGGCTGGATGGTCGGTGTCTAGTTCCCTGGAGCTTAAGTTGTTTCCACATGACATACGTTCAGTGTGGGAGATGTCCCTGTGTTGTAAACAAGTATGAGTTCTTATCCCTAGTAGAAAAGAGCTTGTTTTTACACATACAATTTCCCCTTTGTTTAATATGTCTTTGCAGGAAGAAGTGGTGCTACATTACATTTTTTAATTATTTTATTTATTTATTTATTTTATTACAAGATTATTAATAATACCTTTTTCATAATGGCTAAGTTGCTCATGATTGAGTTCAATTGTTCAATTTCCTTCCCACTCTCCACCTTGCTGCCTCTAGGACATTTTTCTTCTCTCACTATCTCTGTCTCTCACTGTCCCTCTCTCTCCCTCTTCCTCTTTCTCACTCTTTTTTTATTTCCCTTTAGACATTTTGGTTTGTGATTTGAGGGAGGGATAATGATCTTCCTAAACAAGCAAAAGCTACTGATATTAGCTACAACTAAATCAACCTGGCAGGAATTACTTAAGGACTGTTTATAAAAAGCAAATGGCCAATTGTACCTTAACCACTTTACCACAAACCAAAAATATCTCTTTTGTTTTGATTTTTGGGTTACACTTGACAGTGAACATGGTTTAATTCTGACTCTACAATCAGGAAATCAATCATGGTGGGCTTTGAGATCATATGGATGTTAGGGATTGAACTTGGTTTATCTGCATACAAAGCAAATTCCCTACATGCTGTATAACAATCTGCCACACATTCATTTTTATCAACGATCTCTCATCAATGGGTTAAATTCTATCAAACAGTAGAGATTGAAGTACTATGATTTATAATACCATCAATATTAATTTCATGTGTACATAAGTTTAGCACCACATTTATCACCAGAGTATTTGCCTCTCTTCCTAAGGTTCAGAAGACCTTACCTTTCAACACCTCCTTTCTCACTCCCCAGCAAACTCAATCCTTGTGGATCAACTTTCCTATTCTTTTGCCTTTAGTTCTTTGTTGTTAGCTTACTTTGCATCTTGAACTTCCACAGATAAGAGAGTTCACTCTGTACCCTTTCTTCTGACATCATTCAGCAGTATGTCATCTAGTTTCATCATGTCCCAATCGCCCTACTACTCATCTGTGTCGAAGAAGATCTAGACTTTCTCCTTATATTAATCTGTTTAGTGAAGTTTCCAAGTTTCCAAGTGGAAACTACCCCAGGACCTTCTTATTCTTCTGATTTAAGGTCAGTGTGCAACTTCCCAGCTGCTCATTCTAAAATGTTCAAGCAATATATTTTAAGCTGTCAAATCCTCATAGAGCTTAATCTACTACTCTTGAAGTACTTTTCTATTTTGATGACAAATATAAAACCTTCCCTTAGAATTAGCATTCAAATCCTCATTATGTTCGATATTCATCATTGAATCTCATTGACTGAATAGTGCCTACTTTTAGCTAAATTAATCTGTGTCAGCTAAATTAAGCTGCTTTACTCATATAATGCTGGCTACCTGCTGAAGTCTCATCAATAGCTCCCCCCCAAAGTTTTTTAGTAAAACTCTTTTTTTTTTGTTTTCTTGGGCATACAAGTAGATTTGTGAGGGTCTTGTTATAGAGGCTACATTTTTATTAATCTGGCAAAGAACATATTAACACACAAAAGAATATACTTTAACTCATCAAGTAGTTAAGATTTGTTATAGAGATATTTGATTTACCTACAAGGTATTATTTCCCTATTAAAAATAAGCTGACATTACATACATAAACAACAATATAATAATATAGACATTTATTTCTCTTGAAAAGCTAGTATATTTAGCTTTTTAATTTTTAAAATTAAAATTGGGTGCTGGCTGTTTCTCTCTCTGATTTTGAAAAGTTTCTGTTTATCACAAAATATATGCATTTTAGTTTTTATAAAATTTATTTCACTTATTATTTTTGTTATGTCTGAAGCTACTTCAAATAATAAACTGTTATCTAGACCCTTCTCATTGCAAAAAATTACATTTTGAAGTCAACTAGATAGATACCAAAATCTTGTTTTGCTTTTTTATTAGCAGTAGACCTGTTTGTTATTTTAGTTGTAACATTCCATTAAAATTCCTAATGTGATGCCAAGCATGTAGGAAATGTCTATTACTTGTTAGTTGGTTTTTCTACCTCTACTATTACAACTATTATTACAACTCACACTGTCACTCTACTGTTGAGTTTACTGTGGATTGTTATGGGGGTACACCCTACATTTACCCAAAACAAAGAATATCTCCAGCTCCAAGCATCAGTCCTCTTCCATCCAATCCTTTGTACATGTAAAAGACCCACCTACATTGGATTAGCTCAAGATTGGTACTTAGTCTGTCACTCTATGCCCACCCCAGCCGGGTTATGAATTGAGCTGGGGAATAAAGACAGACATTTTGGCGGGCTCCATCCACAGTGCTGAAACCATCTTGCCTCCATTCTTTTTATCATTTTATCATTCTTTTATCATTTGATAATTTGTCTTGGTTTATTCTTTTCCCACAGTGATCCTGCTCCAGAACTGTTTGTCTAGGCTTGGCATAAGGCAATTGGAATATTACAGTTTATTAATGTAAAATTGCTTCTGGATAATTCTCTATATTTTTTGTTCCTAGGAGACTACTAAATTGTTGATTCCTGGTGGGTTCAGAATAGATGCTAGTTTGTTTATGCTTGAACTTTTAATGATTGCCCTTTGCTTCCAAAATGCCTGTCCTCCAAGATAAAGACTGAACCTGTCATGCTCCATCTCAAATCTTTCATCAGATCACTAGGACTCCTGTAAATATTAGAATTTTTAGCGTTGATCAGTTTTTAGAATATCACTGGATACATTGAAGTCAAAGCATATTTAGGCTCAAATTTTTTTCTGTTTAATTATATTTATATACAGCATATTATAGCAACAGGGAGAATAGATTTGATCTGTTTCCATAGACAACTTTTAGAGCTGTTATCTAAATTTTTTTAAGTTAAACCATTGTAATTCGCAAAGTTATTCATAGTTGGGTTTTAGATAAATCTCATCACCAATGTTAATCCCCTCCACAAATATTCCAAGAGTCCATCCCATGCCATCAACCCCCAGCCCCAGCCTTCCATAATAACACACAATTTAAGATTGGTTCTTAAAATTGGGGTCTTATGAATGATTTCATTATTGTTGAATCAAGATTGTATATTTAGTTCTGTCCTTTCTTAACACCACCAATGCACCTGAGATCCTTGTTGCCATCATTTCAATGTCATTTTCTCTTCCTCCACTCAATTTCTTTCCTTCTCCTCACTATATTCTGAGAGAAAATTATATTTTTAACAATAGTTTTTCAGTTTGAAAAAGGTATAAGACAATTCTTGGTTTATAGGGAACCATTGCTGTACCCTGATCCTCTGTAAGGAATAAGGGCTTTCTTCAAAAGTGAAAGTATGGTTATATGGCAGGTTTCTGTTTAAATCAAAAGAGTTGAGTGTTCAAATCCCGCCCCCCTTTATACACAGTGCCTGATCTTTATCAAGTACAAATTCCTTACTTCTATCCTCAAATGGTGTCACCTCTTAAAGACCCTCCTAGTCTCAGAGTTACTGGAGTTTCAGCTGAGGACTTCATTGAGAATGAATTGGTGCTTGCTTCAGAAGCACATATACTAAAATTGGAATGATACAGAAAAGATTAGCATGACCCCTTCGTAAGGGGAGAATACATTGTAGCCATCATCTCCCTTTACCTTTATCCACTTTTTCCCCTAAAACAGCTCTGTATGTTCCTTGCAGGTGAACTCCTGTCATAGCATCTATTACTAAGGTAAACTAATAGTTATCATTTTAGAGGTACCAGTGAATGAGTGAATTAACCTAGATTTTACATATTCAGAGTAGGCTTAAAATTTAAGGCATTGACTAGATATTTTTCAGTTTATTTCTATGTTGATTACAGGAAAAGAGCATTGTTTATAAAGCAAACCCTTAGAATTTAAAATATTATATTATAAAATAAATGAAATTTTAGTGTAGCATTTGTTTGTTTGTTTGTTTTTTAGGCCACACCCAGCGATGATCAGGGATTACTCCTGGCTATGCGCTCAGAAATTGCTCCTGGCTTGGGGGACCATATGGGATGCCAGGGGATGGAACCGTGGTCTGTCCTCGGTTAACGCATGCTAACTCCCTATGTTTTCAAGAATATTGAATTTTTATATGTTTTTAAAAGGTTTTAATATTATAATGGGAAAGTAACTTCTAATCATAAGTTGGATTCTCACCTATCTGAATCTTTTTATTTTACTTTATTAATATCAATTATTTATTTTATTTTTTGAACATTATATAATCTTTTATTAACATTTTCAGAGAAATTCTCAAGTGTGTCTTATTTATATTCAAATATCCATAATGAATATATTTTATAGAAAATACAATGACAAAATAAATACAAAAACAAGCACAACTTCTACAAGTCCTGGTCATTTTCGCACTCTGCTCCATACAGCAACATAGAGAAAATTGACATATTTATTCTAAATTTTCATCTTATTTTTCTTTTTTTTTTTGGTTTTTGGGTCACACCCGGCAGTGTTCAGGGGTTACTCCTCGCTGTCTGCTCAGAAATAGCTCCTGGCAGTCACGGGGGACCATATTGAACCAACCACCTTTGGTCCTGGATCGGCTGCTTGCAAGGAAAACGCCGCTGTGCTATCTCTCCGGGCCCATTGGCAAATTATTTTCTATGAAAGAATTGCCCCTTTTTTTAAAATAAGAATTTTCTATTTTCTCAAATAGAATCAAAATATGGTTTATTGGATCTTATTCTTAATTCCTTCATAAAAAAGTATTAGACATAATAATACCCTTCTTAATAAAGGTAATGAGTAACTTGGACTTTGTTATCAATATTTTATTATTGCAGTATTATTAGTTTTGTGAGAAGGGAATACTCTTTTTATTTGAATAATTCCAGAGTATATTTCCTAGAAATGTGGGCTTTATTATAAACATCATTATTTGAAACAATTATCCATGCAAACAAAGTTTCATGGGAATTAATTTCCAAGAGGAACTTTTATTATATCATAAAATAAAATTTTACTTTTTCATTCCATGTTATAACTACTTCACATTTGCTCTCACTTTAAATCTAAATTTTTTCTCTCCTTGATAAGATCTATCCTGTAACTTTTCCAACAATCTTAGGAAACATGAACATGAATCCATACCACGGTCTTTCTTCTATTAGATTCAATGGATTCTCTGTTATTGTATGTGGTAAATCTCTTTGTTTAAGCTAACACATTTTAATAGTTTTTGCATACTCAAGATCTTTGTTCTGGGGGTTAGTTATTTCCTCTTTCTATGTCCTATCAATCAGTTTCCAACTACCATAAAATCTTGTTTGCTATTTTCCATTGATGAATTCTTCCCATTGTTGAACCACTGATTCATTGTTGATTTTCACCTAATACACATTTCTCTTATTTCTTATTAACAAAAATACCTTGATAGAATTGTCTCTATTTACATTCCTCATGTTATCATCATCCATTTTCTTTTTTTCTGTCTCTACTATGAATGAATGTAAACTTTTACCTTCATCTTACCTTGTTAAATAATTGATTTTTTCCCTCATTTTCTTAAATTTTTGGTATAATATGACTTGGTCATATATGGTTCATTCATCAAATACATGTAAATGCATGCTCCTTTTTAAAATCTCTCTTTTATTTTCATAGTGCTGCCAATTTTGTTTAGTTTTCTAACTAGTTCTTTTAATTAGTCTCCAACATTTTCTTCTACATGACCCACATAATTACATAAATTGTAAGTATATTGCCTCTGCTAATGAATTTTACATTGTATATTTATTCTAGATTTGACTTTTATTTGACTTCAAAACTGTAGTGGAAGCTTCTTGTTCCAATCCCAAGACATTGGAGAGATGTGGGTCTGGAAGCAATCTCTGATGCTAGAAATAATCCAGAAGTGAATAAGGAGATAAAACAGGTTAAGGAACTTCCACACTCAAACCTTCTGTTCCTATCAAGGAGAGAGCTCAGCAATGGAAAACCAAAACTACAAGCTATTTCTCCCTGAGACCTAGGTTCTTTATTAGGAAACAAAAGACCACACCCATCAGTGGAGAACAGGTGGTCTAAGACATCAATCCAAAGATTGCTTCCAATCAAAGGTGCTTCCTACCAATGAGTAACAAGTATATCTTGAATAGAATGGAAACCAGTTAAGCCAATACACAACATCCAGGTTTTACTTGGATGTCTAATGGACATTTAAAATTTTATGTTAATTTGAGCTTTTCATTCCCATTACATCATTCTCCACTTCCTTTCAGAATAATAAATGTCAATAAGTGATGCCAATGTTCATACAGTTGCTGAGACAAATTTTAGGAATAAATTTTAATTTACATTCCTCTTTCCACTATTAATTATTAGTTGACAATTAATCAACTAATGAGTTATATTAACTGTATCTTCAAAATGTCCTGAATTACACTACCAATTATAACTTCTATAACTATCAAACTAAGTCATTCATTATTTTACCATTATATTTCCCCCAAAACATGCAATATTCTATGCTTTAACATTTTTCCTTTGGTCAGTTCTCTACATAAAACTTACAGTTAGTTTTAAATATAAATTGCATTAAATGATTTTTCTCTCAAAACTTTCTATGTATTTAAATTATGTTTAGAATGTATTCTGTTAATTAAGAGAGTTAATTTGCTCTAGCAATGTTGTATCATCTGTCTCCTTTCTGTCTCCTCAACCTTATTAAGTCGACTACTCCCATTTGGTATTACTATTTTAGCTATATTGACTCGTTTTTCAAACATTCTAAGCTGGTTCTTGCTTTAGAGCACTTTTATATACAGTGCTCTACTTATACAAGTTTCACCATCTTATCATCATTTATTGACATTATTCAGGTCACCACTAGGACATAAATTGTTCCTCCAAATTCAGTTATTGAAACTCTAAATTAATAATATTTGAAAATGAGGTCTTTACATGATAATTAGGCTCAGATGAAGTATAAAAATGCATACTTTACACTGAGATTCGTGCTTATAAGAAAAAAAAACTGTTTTGTTTCTCTATCTCCTCAAAATGTTAAAACACAACCCATCTCCATGATTAGAAGTCTTCCCATCAAGCACTATAAATCAGCACCTAAATCATGAGAAATAAATTTCTGTTTTTGTATGGTATTTTGATAGGACATATTATAATTTTAAAGTGCTGAATAATACACTGTAAAGCTTATCATGAATTAGTTATAACATTTCTATTGAGTTCATTATTCAGACACCTATTAAACTGATACTTCTTTTATTTGAAAAGCTCATTTGTGGACATGAGGATAATCTTACTATCTAGTGATGACAGTGATTCAGAGGAATACAATTGTTCTCAAGATTCTTAACACCACATAAAAGAAACTCCACAATATTATCTTGATTTGATCAAATAGGAAGAGATCGAGCAGTACTAGAGCATAATTTTGAGGTATAAATAATCAGAAATCAAGCACTAAAAATAATGAATAGTTCTGTGAGAATTATAATGATATTATTTTATAGAGCTGCAGAGTAGTTGTATGACCATGTAAAAGAAGATCACAGTCCAAATGCTATACAGCTGTTAGGAAAAATGAAATAATGAAATTTACTTATACATGGATGGATATGGAGAGTATTATGCTAAGAAAAATGAGTCAGAAGAACAGGGGTAGACATAGAATTATCACAATCATTTGTAGTATATATATATATATATATATATATATATATATATATATATATATATATATGATAGTACGGTAATAATAGAAACAATAGAGACAAGGGCTAGGAGAACTAGTCCATGTTAGGAAGCTTGCCACAAGTAGTTAGGGAAAAGAAGGGGCCACTACGACAAGGATTGGTGGAAATGACAAGATTTGAGTGCTGAAAAGAGATAAAGTGATATGCATGATACTTTTCCAGTAACAAACCACAGTGTCTAAAAGGAAAAAATAAAGAGGGGAGAGAAAGAGGGAGATAGGAAGAGAAAACATGATAGAGGAAAAATATCTTACACAAAATATCTAAAATATTTAGAGGTAGAAGGCAGGTGGGAGTGCATGAGGAAAACAGACATTGGTGGTAGTAAATGTGAACTGGTGAATGGTATTGTACATTGTATGATGGAAATTCAATCATGAGCAACTTTATAACTATATCTCTTGGTGATCCAATTAAATTTTTATTTATAAATATAAAGGTATAAAGCAAAGAAAGAGGTTCCATTCAAGTTAAAATAAAGTTTGTTATTATTTAGAGTGTAATGTGATTTAACATTTATGTATTTTTCAGATATAACATTAAGAGCTGATAGATGTTCCTGAGAAAGTGAATGAGGAAAGTTGTTTTCTTTGTATTATTTTCCATTTTGAACATTTATTTTAATTAATATTTTATTTAAACACAGGAATATTTCTAAAGTTATGCATGACTGAATTTATGTCATACAACGTGCAAAAAAACTTTTATAAAAGTTATCTAAATGATCAGTTTTTTTTTCAGAGACTGATAACACTCAGTTATGCTACCTTAATAGTGGGACAAGAGAACTTGTTGGAACTTGGAAATAAATATTGTCCTGTTCATCTAAACCACACTGTTTGAATAAAACAATTTTAATGGAACTAAAATGAGAAGAATTAAATTATTAGTTAAATGTATCTTTATCTGTTTAAAAAAGACAAGAGATTACATACCACTTGTCTCTCAATTGCCTATCATGTATCTCTTATTTATAATTGTTAACAACTTAGTTAAATTGTTAATGACTAATTGAAATGACAGTTAGAATCTAAAGTATGCCCAAAATTACCTTAAAAATAAATTTGGACCCTTACATTAACAATAGTGCAAACCACAGTGTCTAAAAAGGAAAAAAAGGAGAGAGAGAAAAAAAGAGAAAGAGAGAAAAAGAGAGTAAAAAGAAAAAAGAAAAAAAAGAAAGAGGAGTAAAATGTCTGTTTCAGAGGCAGGAATGGAGAAAGTTGGAGGGAAATCAGGGGCATTGGTAATGGAAAATGTTCATGGATGAAGGATGCTATATATTGGAAGACTGAAACTTAATCATAAACAACTTTGTGATCATGCTGTTTAAATAAAAGAAAAATATCATAATGTCCTCTTTTTGTGTAGAAAATGATTTTTTGTAGAAAATGATATTCTTATTTAAGAAGCTAATTTAGAATTGCTATTCTGCAATTAAACATTCACATATTATAATGAGTTAGGATTTGAACACTGGTCTGGACATGAATCAACAGTATGATATTAGGAAATTACTATATAATTCATAAACCTCTATTTCCCTGTCTATAAATACAGATAGGATCTGTCTCATTTGTTTATTCACCTGATATTTGTTGGATGTTTACTTTTAAAAGATATGTACTGTACTTCTTCATTAACAATAGTGAAAACCTGTGTCTTAAAGGAAAAGAGAGACATAGATAGAGAGGCAGAGATAGACAGAAAGACAGAAACAGAAAGTAAAATGCCTGATCAGGTATTGGAGAGGGTAAGGATGAAATTGGTGACAATGGCTGCAGGAAATGTGCACTGGTGAAGGGTGATATACCTAGTAAGATTAAAATTTAATCATGAACAATTTTGTAACCATGTGTTTAAAAAAAAAAGAAAAAAATGAACTGGATTGTTGAAAGATTAAAGATCTTAAGTATGTTTAATTACTTGGCATTTGCATAAGGTATGTATTTGCATGACACCAGCACACAAAGATTATCAACAGTTATGTAATACTTGTCTTGTTATGAAGTTTTTTCTATTATTGAGATATGTCTGAAGTGACAACCCAGTAATTCTAGGAGTTCTATCAAAAACTAAAAATTATCTCCTATAAAGGCTATTGGCCATTTGCTAAATACTGTATTTTTAAATTTTAGAAATATTTGTTTTTCACTCATTACATATCTATGCCACAATCTCTTTGTAAACAATAGAGGTGTCTAACAAAGGCAAATTGTGGTTTATTTGGTATTTGGATTGTGAACAAAATCCTCTTTGAACTTCAACCCAGTTCTCTTATTTCTAGTGAATGATGGTTAGAGGGCTGTGCTGACTGAAAGGGTAAAAAAATGGAAGTATCTTTATTGTTGAAATAAAACACACAGCTCTAGAAAAATATCGTTAGGTTTCTCATACTTTATAATTAATTACATTTCAAATGTTTAAAAATATTATTATTGTGTGAGTTGAACGTTTGCTTGATCAGCTTCAATGATTGTTACTGCTTAACCTTATAAATGTGAGGAAAAATTTATCCATACTATAGAGGCTCTGGCAGTCAGTGTATTTTCAGAGTGAATTATATATTAACAATATATGCTGTATTAAAAATTAAAAATAATTTTGTTTGGGGGCCACATTTGGTGAATACTTAGGGTTTAGTCTTGGTTCTGAGTTCAGGGATTACTCCTGGCAGTGCACTAGAGAACATATGGGATGTCAGGGATCAAACCAAATTTGGTCACAAGCAAGGCAAACACCCCAATCTCTATATTATTTCTCCAGTCCTAAAAAATAAACTTTCAGCTCAGGGACCATCTAGCATAGAGATCTAGAACAAAAATATTGCTTTGCTCTATGTGGTTTTGAAAAACATGTATTTGTTTATTCTTATTTTTCTTCAGATTGAAGTAACATTATTTTACAAAAGCATAAATGTTTATATTTTAGTTTTATAATGTTTCCACACCACATCCACAAACAAAGTGCAATTTGTTTATGCTTTGCAAAATTGCTTCACCATTTTTTTTGGTCCACTCATTCCTTCTTTGCCCTGTTTATAAGCCATGAGGTTTAAACAATAAAGTTGAATCAGGTTGTAGGAAGTGCAATCTTATTTGTGGTCTCTCAGTTCTTTTGAAACAATATGCAGAAAGCTTCCTAAGTTATTGCAGTATTTCCCTCTTTGAATTCAGTCAGAATTTGATTCAAAAAGTGGTTAAAAAGATCAGCCACCTATGGTGGCTAAAGGGATCTATAGATCACATGAGGCTATAATGAATCGATATTTGCCTGTTGACTTTAATTGATTAATGCCTCCCTGGGCAACCTCATGCAATTAACAAATAAAAATATTTCACGGTTACACAGAGAGAGGTCTTACCAGAATGCTTATATTTTAATCATAGAATTTCATTGAGAGACAAGAAGTCTTGACCTATAATTATATTCTTCAAAGAAGCTTAACTCATGATCTCAGGCTCGTCACTTTGCCCCATCGTTTTTATTTGTAAACCAAGGAAAATATCACATGCCTCCTCACCAAGCACATGGATAGGATTAATTAGATAAATATCAGCAGAGTCCTTGGAGCTCCTTAGAATTGAGGTGTTTATCCATCCAATGTATGATTATTATTATCATGCCATTTCTCTTGGATCACAAATAAAATTCAGGCTTTTAAAGATAAAAAAGATTTTGTTGGCTTGCCAAATCCCATCCCACAACCTCTCTAAATAGCAGGGCAAGACTGAGTAAGTCCCTAGACAGAAGACATATAATGGATTAAACTGATACTTCACTTGATCATAGCCAAAAGGTTTGTGTTAATGAGCTTAATAGTATTTACTTGGTGGGTGTCCAGAACAGCTGTCCTTTTTTGTTGCAGGTGCCAGAACCAAAGCCAAATCAGGTCTGGATTTAGCAAATCCAATTATTACTCAGGATTTGTTCTCGTCCAAGACAGCACTTAGCATAATCACTCAATGATAATATACACCCTGTTCAGTTGATACTAGATACCATAACTAGATTCAGAGACCTATTTTCCTGCTTAACACACACTATTTTAACTTTATATAATAAGGCTTATCAGAAATGTCTTTATTTAGAGTGATAGTTTCGTTTTGATTATGATAGCACTAAACAAAACAACTATTTCCAGATTCTTTTGATTCTTTAACATCCCTATAAGAACAGATTTTAATTGTTTCTGAGCTTACAAAGATATTTCTTGATTAAAATTTTGTGTGTGTGCAGGAATAAAAATGAATTCAGAGGACATCCTAATTAAAAACTCCAATGGATCATCACACAAGTAGCTTATTATGAGATGAAAAACCCCATGGAAAATGAATATAATCTTTCTCAAGCAGGGTAAGCTGTTGTATGTTTTAATAATCCAGAACACCTGGATATTTCAAATCCAAATAGAAGGCAGAGATGTAAGGTGAAAGTGACCTTGTAATAAGGAAGAATTCATGTATGGAAGGAGGATGCCTGACTGAGCAGACTGACGATTGAAATTAGAAAACCTTTCCAATCAGTGTGAAGTAGAGAAAGCAGAATGACTGAAATGACATTGACAACCAATAACTCCCAGGCTGCTCACATACAAGCAAGCCTGCTTACCTTTCTTAAAGAATCAATTTTCCTATTTGTTTCTTTTTAGTAGAGAAAAGCTTATTTGGTATGGGAATGTACAAATTTTATTTTAAGATTGGTTTTAGGTAGTTTACATTTTTTTGTCATTACCCATTTTCTTTTTTATCTAGGTGAAAGAACCTTGCTTTAGTAGATTAGGCAAATTCTTCATCCATAAATAATATATTAGTGTTTCTAAGTAAAAATCCTGTGCCTGTTTGCAGTACATGCAATATATCAGTAATGCATTTGGTTAATTGCAGGCTTCACTAAAATTTTTTTTCAATATATTTGAAGATTTTTCTGTGTCCTGATGTTATTTATATTTAAAAATAATGTCATTTCCTAGGAAGTTTGATTGCTTAGCTCTCAAGTTTCCTTTATTCTTTTGTTTTTATTTGCTTTGCTTCTAATTTTGTAATTACCATTTTTACAACTTTGTAAAAATTATATATCCTTGTCTTTTAGGAACTGTCCCAATTCTCCTCAGTTTCACAAGTTACTAAAATGTGCTAAACATGTCACTATAATGTCCTAAACTTGTTATTAAATGTCTTGAATTTAGAAACTTGCCAATAAAGTTATTTTCTATTTACATAGTGATTTTTAGGTTGATATTATATTGTATCCCTTCCTGAATTGATTTATAAAATTGATTCTAGTATATTTCCTAATTTTTCATCTCATCTGGTTTACCATATGCAGTCATATTTTCCTAAATATTTATAAATATTTGATAGCCAATAAAATACAAGCAGTTTACAAGCAGTGGCAAAAAACTAGATTTAACTTTTGGTAAGGTATTTCTGGATGCCATAAATTCTGACAAGAATTGCAATTATTTTTTGTATTAATGCCTCCTGTTTCTATATAGATCTTCATAACTCAGCAAAAAATATAAAATGTATGTATTAAAATGTATGCATTATATTTTTACTCTTAAATCCATTTTGGGGGGTTTCCATTGGATATAATATTTATCACTGACACTAGAGAAATCCAAAGGATTTGATTTCATCTAAAGATGAGATGGGGTGCTCGCTTCAGCAGCACATATACTAAAGGGGAGATGGAATGATCAATATGATTACATAATTATTTCTTAATTTTTCTCTTCCATGGATTTGTCACTTAAAAAAGATCATCTTCATAAAGCAAAGATTTGTTGTCTCCATATTTTATCATCAAAAAGATATAAAATTTCCAATTAAAGCACATCAATATTAATAGTTAAATTGAACAAATGTTTAGCTTGTATAACAAGCAATAAAATGTAAAAATGAAAATACAGCCTTAGGATTCAGGGCCTTTATTTTATAGGGGAAATATAGATGTAATATAATAAACACTGTCAATTACACACTAACTTCATACTATATAATATATAGTATTTCATACTATATTTTATATTTGTGTATTGTTTATTTTGATTTACAAATAAAAAACTTAAATTTTAAGCTGTTAGATAATATTTTTATTAAGCTTCTAAGAATTAGATCAAGGTTTTCATATTTGTTTCTGAGTATGCTTATTGCTTAGCCTAAACGATAATGTTAAAATGTAAATTTATGATATGTATCTTTGATTTTATAATTGATTTAGAACATGTCTCTAATGAGAGGATTTTGCTCGTGGATGAAAAGGTTTAGAAGATGCCCACTTGTTCTGTACTTAGTATGAGTTTCTTTTTCCATCCAAACTGAGAAATTGCTAATTTTATGAAACTCCTGTAGCTGATAAGGAACCCTGATGTGCATGTACCTCCTAATGTCCTTATTGTACTCACCTTCCTTCAAGGTAGTTATGGTGTACTACTTATTATTATTATTATATAATTATGCTGTACTGTAGCCCCACTATCCTTGTTTACTTGATTTCATGATGTACATATGCCTCCACAATGCTAACGCATAATATTGAGCAAGAATCTGAAGAATGGACTTACAGAAATGTCCTATAAAATGGCTGTGAGACCACTATTTTCTGCTGAACTCAGACATCCTTGCTATCTGGACTCAGGCCACCAATGAATAACCTTCCTTGCTCTTCTGTCATGGATTGTCTTGGTAGGTTTACTAACGTGAACATGAGTAACAACAGATAAAATTTAATGAGTGTTAGTTTAGACTAATAACTCCACCAAAAGTGTCTTTTGGTATTTTAATGGCTGTGAGACATATATAAATATAAAACAATTAGCATTTATTTATTTTTTAAATTTTATTTTATTGAAACCATTGTGATTTAGAAGTCCTTCATACTTGGGTTTCAGACATACAATGAATCAGGGCCAATCCCACCACCAGTGTCTACCTCCCTCCACCAATGTTCCCAAATTCATCCCATACCAGCCCTCCTGCACTCAGCCTGCTTATATAACATGTCCATTTTAAGTTTAGGTTATTAAAATTTGGTTGCCTTGATTCCTTTTTTAAATTATCTTTATTTAAGCACCGTGATTACAAATATGATTGTAGTTGTATGATAACAGTCATGTAAAGAACACCCCCTTCACCAGTGCAAGATTTCCACCACCAATTTCCCAGATCTCCCTCCTCCCCACTCAACCCACACCTGTACTCAAGACAGGCTTTCTATTTCCCTCATTCATTCACATTGTCATGATAGTTTTCAGTGTAGTTATTTCCCTAACTGCACTCATCACTCTATGTGGTGAGCTTCATGTCATGAGTTGCACCTACATGGGAAGATGGGGGGGAAATAAGGGTTGGGACTGAGGCAGTAAAAGATTAAAAATGAGCTTTGTAGGGCAGTATCAAGGTCACAATACAAGTTGGATATTATGCATATATAAACTATATGCATACAATACTATCAATAGGACACCAAGGAGAAAAAATTTCCAGTGACTGTCCCAACATAAACCAGTCCTAGAACAACTCAACTTCCTCCCAAAGCGCATTCCCATTACTGTAGGGAGAGGTAGGGGAAAGCCTGATGACCCCTATAGAGCCCACCTGGACCAGTGCCCAGGGAAGGCCTGGAGTCCAGGGAAAAAAGAGAGAGACGGATAGGGGCCTATCAAGCATCCCAGCACTCCCCAGACTAGGGAGAAGGCCTCCAGCATGGGGACTCCCCAAAACCCATACCTGGGAAGAGCTGGCCTCCAGAATCAGATGGGAAGCCAGATATCTGCCCACCTTTCTCCCCATGCACCTCTCCCCTAAAGTAAAGAAGGAGGGAAGCCTGAGGACCCCTAAGAATCCACTTGAACCCACTTCTGGCCATCTGAGCTGGCACTCAGGGAGGGCCTGGAGTCCAGGGAAAAAAGAGGGAGACAGCCGGGGGCCTGCCAAGCTTACCAGCACTCCCCAGGCTAGGGAGAAGGTCTCGGGCATGAGGCCTCCCCAAACCCCATACCTGGCAAGAGCTGGCCTCCAGAATCAAAGAGGAAACCGAAAACTAGATATCTGGCCACCCTCCTCCCCATGCACCCCCCCCTGGAGTACGAAGGGAGGGGGGAAGCCTGAGGACCCCTGAGAGTCCACCTGAACCCACTTCTGGTCATCTGAGCTGGCACCCAGGGAAGGCCTGGGGAGTGCTGGGAGTCGTGGCAGGCCCTCAGCCATCCTTGTCTTTTTCCCCTGACTCCAGGCCTTGATTCCTTTGTTGTTGCTTTGGCTTGGATATTTAGTTCTGTCTTTTATTTTTTTAACACTACTAATAAATAACCTAAGACCGCTTGGCCCCTAACCCCCTTTTATATACTCAATTTATTTCCTTCTCCTCATTGTACTCTGGGGCCAAGATTCTTCAAGACAACACCCATTTATACCATTGCCTTTCTTCATCCAGTTATTCTAAATACCACATATAGGTGATATCATTAGCATTTTTTTTACTTGTTTTATTTGCAGTATTTTGACAGTGATACAATAAAAAGGTATTACTTCTTAGTTAGTTAAATGTATTTAAACCATAAGAGGAAGAAGAAACAGCTGTTTTGGAAGAGGAGTTCTAGAAACCAATTATTTTATGTATACTGATTGCCATTTTGACCCAGACATTGCCTTAGGAAAGATTATTCTTAAGTGAGCATTATGGCATGGCTAGACAATAAATAACTGGGATTTAGTTTGCGTATTTAGAATGTAACCCTATGCATTATAGGTTCTGATTTCTTTCCAACTGACTGATGCTTAAAACTAGGATCAAGAAACATTGTTTTTTATTTCTAAACCTCTATTAATGTACATAATTTATCTCCCTCCCTCACACAAACACACACAAACACTCAGACGAAAGCACACACAATAATATACAAAACCCCAGTGACTTCGACAATACTATTTATGGAAGAGGTAGGCTTCAGTTCTTAAATCCTTCAGTAATTACTTTATTTATTGAAGCATGAGATTTGATTATTCATACATTATTATGTGTGCTGCAAAATATCTTTGTCATTTTATGCAACTCTTTTTAAATAAAATATCACACAGTTTTCTCAGGAAAGCAGTTCTATGCATAGGCAAGAGAAAATTCTTCACAATTTTTGCTCCCCAAATTAGGATTCTTGAGGAGTTTTGAAATAGAGACTGAACAAGTGCTTATATATTTTCTAAAAAGAAACTCTTACAAAGAAATTTTAAGAATTAAAAAAGAGAAGTATTTGGGGACATCAGTGGTGGGAAATGGAAACTGGTGGGAGTATATATTATATGATTGAAACTAAATTATGAACAACTTTGTAACTATAATTAATAAAAATATAAAGGCAAAAAAGTGGAAAGTAAAGTATTTATGTGCTTAATAAACACCATCTGATAAAAGTTGTTTCTCATAAATTATGTAAAGGTTGATTTTCAATGAAAGTTAAGCATACTTATTCACTTATTCATTTTCTTTCAGCATATAATTAATAATTATATATTTTCAGGGTGAAACTATTTTGAACTTTGATGCTCTTATTTGAAATATATTATGTTTTGAGGATATGGGGTACAATAAAATGACCATAAAACAAGGAGAAGTAACTAAATTTTGAATACCATTTAAATAATTTGGCTTCCTAAATGGAGAAAAAGAAAGCTAATTCTTGTTTTACTAATACAACAGGAGATTTGGTGTATTGAAACCATTCTGAACAATTACGTATAATAGAATAATAGAGAATATTTTGTGATTTGGAGGTTAGACAAAATTTTTAAATAGAATTCCAAAGGTTCAAATTCTTAGATGATAAATGAAAGATATAATTACATTGAAAGGAAATGGTCTTGTTCAATACATGTTGAAATAGACAATAAGGAGGTAAAACATCACTTGAGAGGCAATATTTAAACTTTGTAATATCAAGCAAGAAAAGATCTATTTATGGGCTATTGTGGAACCTTTTAAAACCAAAATAAAAAATGCAGTAATATAGTAATATAGGTAAACTATGTGTTGGTACTCTAGAAAGGAATAAGCACAATATTCCAAATGGAAGCATAAAGTAATAATCTAATAAATAAAAACTTTTACTAAGATGTGATTTGATATACAAAAAATATAGTCCAAGATCAAAGCAGCAGGCTACCAGCTTTGGAAAGGACACAATGGGGGAACTATATCTTTATATATGTAAGTGAGAAGGTTAATGATATTATTTTTTTTAAATAGAGGCCTCTCCTGTTGGAGTTTGGTCATATCAATGATATTTGGGGATCATCAGAACCATTTGGTTGTTGGAGTCACCAGCACTTCATTGGGTTGGGATCAGATAGCTGAGGATCAAACACAGGATTTTGTATATGTACTATGCATGTGTTCTGCCACTTGAGCTCACCCCTAAGTCCTACTTTAATCTTTTTCTCAGAAGCAGTCTTAAGTGGAATTAAGATAATGCACATCTGAGCAGGAGAGTACAGGAGGTAAGAAGCTTGCCTCGCATGTGGCTGACCAGTTTTCAAGTCTATTACACCACATATGGTTTCTGAGCACTGCCAGTAGTAATCCTGGGCACAGAACTTGGAGTAGATTATGAGAATGTCAGATGTGGTCCAAAAAAAAAACAGGAATTAAAAAAATTTGTGTGCCACATGACTCCTTTATCTAGAAATATAACATAACACGATTGTATAGGTCATTTAATGAAGCATCACTTTAGGGATTTCATTAAAACTATGATCTGTATTTCTGGGAACATGACTAAAGAACAAGCATATAGCACTAGGAGTTTAAATATTTAATAACATTGACTGTGTATACTATACTATAATTAATATAATATAATGTAATACAATAAATTATTCTCTTTATTAAGATAACATTGGTTTTCAAGAATATGTTTATATGTTTTGAGTTATATCTTTCTCACCTCTAGTGAGCAAGGACTCCACCAGAGTCCTATGGATCTTGTAAGCCTCTCTCCTTTTCTTGGTTATCTCACTTCTGTTGTCAGACTAATTATTTGTTTTCATTGAATGTCTCTTCCCTGTCTTTATTTCTTTATAAAGTGAGATTTATTTATTTGCTTTATCGTTTCTTTATAAATGAGATTCTGTCTTATTTGTCTTTTTCCTTCTGATTGATTTCATTTAGCATGATCCCAGTCTGTTCCAACCATGTTACAAGATCTATTTTTTTCAAAAAGTTAAATTTGTATAAAAATGTTGTATAAAATTTAGATACATAAAAATGACTAAATCCCTAAATTCTGGCGATTGTGGGGCTGGAGATTGTTATTGCTCCACAATTAAAAATTGTTCATCCTTCTGTGATGAAGCTTCATAAAAATTCCTGGAGTTTGGAAAATCCTGTGATTTTAGATGTGTTTCCTGCCGAGTATATCCCGAAAAATGTTTCAATATGCCGCTAAACGAAAATTGTCTGAATATTGTCACAAAACGAATTTTCCAACTCAATTCTGCACCAATCACTGCAAGGCTGCTCGAACTGCCTTTTTAACTCAGCCAATCCAAGTTTCTTGTGATTGGCTCACTGTGGTACATACAGTTTTTGAGCCACAGGGATCATGGATTACTCCTAAAACTCAACTCAGGGATTGCTCCTGGTGTATTGTAAGTTCTCTCACTCTCTTAGCTCTCTGCCCCAGAAAATTTTGACTCTTATTTAATATCTTGCTCTCTTGGAATTGGAATTTTTATAAATATGCACTTTAATATATATATAATATATGTTATATAATATATAATGTATATATATAGTATATAATGTATATAAAATATACACTTTAAAGTTCACCTGTTTAAAATACCGTATTTGCCAGCATATAAAATGACTGGGCATATAAGACGACCCCTAATTTTGCAGTTAAAACATAGGTTTAGGCCTATATTCGCTGTATCAGACAGAACGTTCCTGTGCTGCAACTGTATGTACTATAGTGAGCATCACAACAAGCAAAGGTTCAAAGGTTATACTGTAATAGACTTCCTCTCTGACTCTGGCCAATCTGAGCAGGCTTTTGACAGTGTAGATTCGGGTCCAGAACATTGTCTAATTTGCATGCATAAAAAGTCTGCTCGGATTGGCTGAGTTAGAGAGGCGGTCCGAGCAGCCTTGCAGTGATTGGTGCAGGATCGAGTTGGAAAATTTGTTTTGTGGCAATATTCAGACAATTTTCGTTTAGCGGCATATTGAAACATTTTTCGGGATATACTCGGCATATAAGACAAACCCCAATTTTCAGTTGACTTTTTTTTTGTTTCAAAAGTTGTCTTATATGCCAGAAAATACGGTATTCATTAAAATACCAATTTAAAAGTTTAAAAGTGTCTTTAAGAGTTTTTTATTTAGTGAAAATTTGCTTTCATTTATTTAAATAAGGTATAGAACAGAACAGGCAGTGATAAATGAAGGATAAATATTAGAGTCAATAATTCAAATGCAGAAATTTAAACTTATTTGTATTTATCTTTTTTATGATGAAGTATATGTTTTTACTTTATTATTTTCAATTATTTTAAAGTACTGTGATTTACAAAGTTATTTATAGTTAAGTGTTAGAAATATACACCAACAGTGTCAATCTCCCTCCAACACTGTATCCAGAGTTCATCCAATTCTACTCTCCTCCTCATCCCACGCCTTAGCCTTTCCATCATAACAGGAACATTTTTAAGTTTGGTTGTTAATCTTTGAGTCTCATAATTTCATTGTTGCTCACTTCATGGCTTGGCTATATGAGGCAGAAATTCTAATTTTGTGTATCTATCTCCAGAAAAGAAAAACATTTTTACTCAAAAAACTGTTATTTTTCGGATAGTCATTAATCTAAGGCTATATTGAGTGATTAGTGTTTCAGTAATCAGTCCTCTGATGTGATTATTGTTTTAAAATTTCAAATTCTGACTGTTTTTGTCTTTCAGTGTGCACTTGCTAAAGTTTGCAATGAGTCATTATCATTATTGATAAATATTTGCTTGGGTCTTTCTGTCTGTACAAATAAATTTTACTTTTTTAACTGATCAGGAGCAGCAACTCTGGCTAAGGTAGGTGATGATGTGTATTCACAGACTTTACAATTTAATTTCTTCTTCCACAAATGTTGATTAAGCTGAAAAAGGATCTGTTACAAAGTTAATTCAATAGCTCTGTCTCCTCTCCTGAAAGGCTGGATGATCTCACAATCACATGAGACCATTAGCTTTTCCTGCAAGCAAAACTTGACATTTGGCCAGCTGGCCTGAACTCTGCTGATTGGACCAGGAACTTTCTCAGCACCCTCAAACTTGCTTATTGGTGTGTGTAGAAGGTGGAAGTTAGGAGGGTTAGGTAACAACATATGATTGTTTAGATCTCTTGGAAAAGTCAAATGAGCTCAAAGTGCTGAATAATAGAAGGACATAACTAACACTAATTGTTGTCCTGCATTTGTTACAGATGGCTTGATAACTTATAATCAACATGGCAGGAAGACAGATTTAAACAACAACAACAACAGCTACTCTTTTTTTATAACTTTTCAATCTTTGAATTTTAACCCTATTAATAGACAGCTGATATAGGAAAGTCACTGAAGCATTGCTTTATTAGTAATGGTTGAAATAATGACTGATTCTAGTGTAAATAATATCGAAGTTTGTTTTTTTAACATTTTCTGTGTCAGT
This sequence comes from Suncus etruscus, assembly GCF_024139225.1. Classification (NCBI taxonomy): domain Eukaryota; kingdom Metazoa; phylum Chordata; class Mammalia; order Eulipotyphla; family Soricidae; genus Suncus; species Suncus etruscus. The sequence goes on along the minus strand of NC_064863.1, from coordinate 56,272,157 downwards.
TCTAAAGTGTCCCTGTTTTAACTTCTTTAGCCCTGACTGAATCATTGAGGACAGCAACATTGAGTGCTGTATTGCCTTAAGTGAATGGCATGCAGGGTTAATTGCTGCTAATTATGCAGCTGCATTTTGCTTCTTTTTTCATGCAATTCTATGTATTCTACATCTGAACACAGGCGAAGAAAAATATGTCTAGAAAAATAAAAAGTAAAGCAAAACAGCCAGTTTATCATATGTAAGACTGAAAGTTTGTTTTTATTTATCTTTTATAACTTTTAAATACTTTCATAATAGAATGAATTCAGTGAGTAAAGGCAATGTTCAATTGTCAGAGTTTGAGATGATTACTGTTGCTTGATAATTTAAGTATTATTCCTTAAATAAATAAAATAAATCTAATGATTAAAGATGTTATAAGTTGATGAAGGTGCAATGAGTTTGTCTTTTGGTTCTGATTGGTGTTAAAATATCTTGACAAATCACTAATCAGTATTGTGTTCACCAAGTTAAAAATTGAATGCCAGGTAACAGTCGAGCTTACTTTGACAAAAGATGTAAATTTTACATATTGAAATATTAACATCCTTATTATTTTGTATTACATATTTCTTTAGGAAACTTTGTATCGCAAATGCCTGAGAAATGTCTATGGAAACTGAGTTAACCTAAATTAGTGAATCTACTGTTGAGTCATTGTTCATAGTGGAGAACCAAAAGACACTGACATTTAAAAAAATTAACTTACCACAAAAGGAAGATAAAAGCATAGATGCTAGAATTTTAAGCATGCCAGAAGAGAGAGACTAACTTTGCAATATTCCTGTAATTCCCTCTCTCTTCAGTCTAATCTTATTACAACATGGCCCAGGCTATAGATTCAGTTCACATGAGAGAAACTAGTGACAAGATGAAAATTATTCAGTTTTATTCTCCTCAACCAAGCCAAATAATTTGATCATAAAAGCATATTCAACTAATAGAATTCTCATAGGTCCTCTTGTTTGCAATTTAAAGACCAGTAAATTTCCTTTATAATTCAATCTCTAGGGAAGTTAACATTTCTTCGGGCAAAATGGAGCTTGTACTAGTGACAGAATATTGCAATAGCTCAATTGAGTAGAGGTGAAGTCTATGACTTAAAAGTCGTGAATTGTGCTAGCCAAGGATAGGGGCAGTGGTGAAGTCTTCAGCTCTTTTTGGTTGTAAGCATGCAATACCTTAAGTATTAATGGTATTAAAATATAATGATAAAATAAATAAATCTATTGATTAAAAGTATATTTCTGAGAGAGGAGTAAATTTTACTTTTTCATTTATTTATTTTAATTTTTGAGTTACACTTGGCAGAATTCAGGGCTTATTTCTAGTTCTGTGCTCAGGAATTACTCCTGGCATGCTCACAAGGTCATATGAGATGCTAGGGAGTGAACTCATATTAGCCACATGTAAGGTAAATAAATACTCTATTCATTGTACTATTACTACAACCCCAAGAAAGGAGTAAATATTACATAAGATATCACAAGTGGGTTTGCAAACCTAGAAGGGTAAAATTTTTTACAGTAAATGAATAAATAAAAATCCACTGGGTTACAATTATTTGCTGTTACAAATTTTTCTTGTTCCCAGTTCTTTCAAATTTTGTAGGAGTCCCACAGCATAAATATTATTAACCTTATTTTCCAGAGGAGGAAACGTTAGATATTTAACTTTAGATATTTACTTTCCAGGACAAATAGCTGGAGAGGGATAAAAATTGTATCTAAGACATTGGTCCTTCAAACATAGACTTTCTTGCACTTCTATTGTACCATAATGGTTCATCCTTGTAACATTCAAACCATATATAATACCGACAGTGGAAAGTAAACGTCTATTACAATACCCTAGAGCACTTAGAACCTTTTGTAGCTCTTGTTTCCTTCATTAAGATCATCTGCCAACTCCGTATCTATTGGTTACTGAGGAAGTCACAGAAATATACTCTCATAGTCACACATTTTCCTGGGCAGGCACTGACAGAACTTGATAAGTTGATTCATGCTTTATAATTCTCTTTATAGCAAACAGCTCTCTTCTTTTCAGCTTTCACCTTCAGTGTTCTGCACAGTACATTTGTGGCAGCTCTGCTAATCTGCTGTCAGACAAAGAGGAAGAAAAAAGCAGGAGGCTGACACAATACTCATATTAGGTAAATCTTTCCCCAGCTAGTACTTTCTATCCTGGGATTATTTTGTGAACACAGATTTTGTTAAGAAGCGATTGATCTGAACATCTGGGAGCTCATGCACTGACATTAGCTTCTTCTAATTGCGATAATGTGATTCCATTCTGATTTCATGCAAGCAGTGCAATCTTCACGCACAAACTATTGATTAATTACACTTTTAAAGCTTTAGAGAATATTGGTCAAGTACCAATTTGAGGTTCCCTGGGATTTCCTTCTTTATTTTCCCTGCTTGAACTTTTCTTGGTTCTTTCACATCCCCACATTTTGCCATTTCAATTAGTCTCTATAGCATTTAGTTTATAAACAGAAAACCAAAATGGTGTATTACTGTTTTTTCTGTTCACGCAATTGATAATTGGAGAAGTGGTGTGAACCAGGACTCATAAAAATATTTTTTCTTCTCTGCTAAATCTTCCTGGGAAAACAAATTTAAATATAAGAATACTGTTTATAAATGCCATTACCAGTTGGGTTAGCAGATTGTATACAAGTGAGCACATGCATGTTGCTTGTTACTACAGGGCTGTGCATTCCTCCAGGAAAGGTTCTGTTGTTATGTGTGTTATGAAATTTCAAATAAGGGAAGAACAACAGCTATAATGGGCCCAATCCAAGGATGGCAAAAGGTGAATAAAATTACTCCCTCTGGGAAGTAAAATGCTCATTTAGTGGAGGGAAATTATCATTTCCAAGTAGAACATTTGGTTTCCTGAGAGTAAAAGTGGCAGCGCAGCTTGATAATAACACCTCAGGCTGTAATAGTATCCTTTCCCTTCTGAGAGCTGAGCTCTTTGCTCTTAAATTTATCTTTACAACATCCTTGCAAAGTAGGTAGGCTCAGATGTTATTGGCCATCTTATATGGGCGGAGAAGCTGAGAGCCTGAAAAATTCAGCAATTTTTCATTAGAAGCACAGAAATGCATCATTAGATCAGGGATTCTCAAACTTCATGTTATTGGTGATTTTTTTAAAAATAATTATTCTTTGTTATTGGGGACATCTTGTGTAGTTGAGATTTTAACATTACTCCTGATATTAGCCATAGACTTCTAGAAATCAATTCCTAGTTGTGACAACTGAAAATGTTTCCAGAAATTGTACCATAGTTGTAAAATTTTTTCTTGTTGAAAACAACTGATCTAGAATTGTTAACTTGGCCAATCTCCTGTATTCTATAGGAAACCAAGAAAAATTGAAAAAATTAAATTTTTACTTGATACTCATTATTCATTCTATCTCTGATAAAGATACTTAAATACGATTCACTATTATTGTGTACATACTATTATGAACATGAATTTATTTTATTCTCATAAAAATCCCATTTCAATTTCAGTCTACATATGAGAAAAAAGAAATAGAGAAACGTTAAATGACCACATTTACCAAGTTGGCAGCAGGTTCGGCTTCATAACAATGCCACCTATGCAGGTGCAGTCCCCTGCATTTAAAACATTCTGATGCTTGGATAAAGGGTCTACTACTGGCATATTTAGATTCTTCATTATTTTGGAATAAGGGACGCATTGTTTCATTTTGCTTTGGGCTCCATGAATTATTGCCAATGCTGCTAGGAAGTGGAAAGTCAGGATTTGAGCAAGTGATATTTTATTCACACTATTTTTTTTATTATTTTACCTGATTTCTTCTCATTCTGTAAATTATGGCATGAGTTTATAATGATTCAGAAACTAGGCTTGCAGTGAGGGAACAATAGAGACACAGCAGATGTTGTTCCTTCTGTCATGAAACTAGCAATCTCAGGAGGGATGGAGACCAATAAATAGGCATTTGAAATTCACCATAACATGTGTTATGATAGGAAAGCATGAATTGCTATGGGAGCTGATAGTAGGGCACTTAACATAGTCTAGAAGGATGAGGGAAGGCTTACAAGTTGGGGCTTATGGTATACATACAAGTGTCATAGTTAAAAATTTTCACCAAGTTATAATCAAAGTAAAAAGAAATGTCAATACAAATGCTAAGAAATGAAGAAATATTTGACATAGTTAAAGCATTAAAATATATCACCATAAATGGAGTACAGAATTAGCTTCCATATTATTTTGCAGCAATTATCCTACTACTTTGTATATAACAACAAAGATTTATTTATTACTCTTATTGCAGATCATCTGCTATTGAATTGTAGTATTATTCTTAGCATCTGATTTTAGAACTAAAGCTGGTGGAGCAATTCCTTTGGGGCATCAAAGTCCCATGACAGAGAGAAAGATAGAATTTATTGAACTACAATGCCATTTACTCAGATTCCATTGGTTAAGAAAGTCATGAAGATAATAAACATGATGGCCCAGCTTTTATAGGTGAAGCAGAGAAATGTTTTTTTTTTTTCCCAAATGAGCATTATAGGTCACAGGGCAATAAACAGAATCTTATCTGCCTTTCATCACAATGGAAAGGCAGAAGAAGAACATATGTAGAGTTTTGGGACGGGCGAGGTGGCACTAGAGGGAAGGTGTCTGCCTTGCAAGTGCTAGCCAAGGAAGGACCACAGTTTGATCCCCCAGCATTCCATATGGTCCCACCAAGCCAGGGGCAATTTCTGAGTGCTTAGCCAGGAGTAACCCCTGAGCATCAAACGGGTGTGGCCCCAAAAACCAAAAAATAAAATAAAATAAAATAATATATGTAGAGTTTTAAGAGTAAGAGTGAAGGTGTAGCAAGAAGAGAACATTATGAAAAAAGCAGCAGCTAGACTATATAGTATTGTAGATCAGAGAAAAGAATTTAGGCTCAACTTAATAAGTTTTTTGTACATTTTAAATTTTATTTTACATATTTTATTTTTTTCTATTCTTTGTTAGGTCTTAATTTCCTAACTAAAAACTTAATTTCTGAAAATAACAATAATATAATAGAAAATAAAGCAAAGCCCAAATATGACAGACTATAGACTAAAGAACAAATGATTATTTAAATATTTATAATTTGGTAGACATAAGGGAAAGAATAACTAATTGTACAATGACAGGGCAATATTAGACCAATAAAGGGTAAATTTTTTTACTTATATGTGGAGGAATATAGAGGTCTCAGTTAATTCATTTCTCCTATTGTCTTCTAAATATGATTCTAATAAAGATAAATACAGAAAATGTAATCATAAATATATGATTAAATTAATCATAATTATATCATAAACAATACCTTAGTTACAGTAAGATATAAAATGATCATAATTATTTTCAAAATAAAATTGTGATGGACAAGAGGTAAAAATATAATAAAAAAGTAAATTTTGAGCTTTGCATTTGGCTCTTAATTTATTTAATTAATATCTATATAAATTTGAGCTTTCTATATAGTAACTTTGATTTTCTCATTTTTAAATTGGGGTTGTAATATCTCTCTTCTCATTAAGAATTCAAAAATATTAACACATATTATACAGTATCTCTTATATGTCAGACAAGAGATAAAATTACATAATATTTGAACTTTATTATATTCCTATAAAGTAAAAACTATTAACCTACAAGAGAAAGCTGAGAACTAAACTAATAAAGTAACTTTTTATTCTAAAAATTGAGAGGGGTACGTAAGTCATGTTCTTTTGTTTTCTACAAGAGATGAGAGCACCAAATCAGAACTTACAAAAGTAGTTGTTATTTTGCATAAGCATAGTAAAAGCTAGGGAAATAAAAAGAAAAAAATACTTTTACAGGACATAAGGTGGTAAGGAAATTTTAGACACTTACTGTTGAAGCTAGTTCCTAGGAATCACTACTAGTGATTACTTGGTTGTAAAAGCATCATAGATTAAATTGTGTATACATCAATCTCAAAACAATCACATTTTTCCATATCCTTGCCTTGTACATATCAAAAATTTTTTATAGACTTCTCTGAATATGAATATTTGTGCAGATACACTTAGTTTGAAAATTCTTAAACACTATTAAACAAAGCACTGCAATATAAGTATACAACATTCGAGCTCCTTTTCATAAAATTCCTTACAAAATCACAAGAATATTTCTGCATATATATATATATATATATAGTTTGAAAATAAGTTTGCTAAAACATTCTTATAATGAGCACAGTAATAAGAGTCTATAGTTCCTTTTACACCTACTTCTGTGGGCAGACATTAGAACAGACATAAAACAGACATTTTTTCAGTCATAGTTTGAGAATAATTTGCTACAAATTATACATAGTCAAACATCACAGTAACTGGAAAATATTCACTAGAATAGTTGAGAACTTTAAAAAAATTTAAAGGGCCGGAGAAATAGCACAATGGTAGGAAGTTTGCCTTGCAAGTGGTCAATCTGGAACCGACCCTGGTTTAATTCCTGGCATCCCATATGGTCCCCCGAGCCTGCCAGGAGCAATATCTGAGCACAGAGCCAGGAGTAACCCCCCAAATAAAAGAAAATCTAACAACAGTATTCATTTCCCCAGAATTGTGCAAACTAATATTAAGCCACTAAAGTTAGATACAAGATTTTCTGTTAACAGTGGGGCATAGAACAAAACCAGAGCTATAAAATATATACAGGTAGAACTTATAGTTTAAATAGCAATATAATGCCCTATGCAAATAGGATCTATAGATTAACATAGAAGAAAGTTACAAAAGGTTCTGAAAAGAGTTTCTAAGTTGTGATTTGGCTGGGCTTAGATCATCAATCTTCTCCATTTTCTTTTATGGTATACTGCTTAAGTTATCTGGAGTGGAATGGCCTTAGGTTCTTAGGCTGGAATGGGTGACCTTCTCATCGCCCTGCTATTGGTCCCTTTCCAGCTTACCTTTCTTTTGGCTTCTACTCCATCAGTGGCCTTGATAAACTGTTGCAGGTTAGGGGGCTGAAGTCTTCGCAAAAAGCATCTCCGGTAGAAGAAAGTTGATGGGTGTTGGCATCTAAGACACTGCCCAGAGTCTTCAGCTCTCTCCCATTCACTGCCTGCCTCTGTCCTGTCTGAGGGGACCTCTACTATCAAGGACCTCTACTACCAAGCTGAGCAAGGCAGAGTGAAGTTTGAATCAGTATGACCTATGTCATACTTACCTTTCACTGGCACTCTGCCAGGTCTGGATGCATTAGTAACTTTTGTATCCCTCACTCTTTTCACTACATCAAACTCCACTTGTTACGCAGAAACTTCCTGGGATTTTCTCATAATAGCTGTCCAGCGGCAAAGACATCTTCTTTGGTGTCATTTCTGTTGGTAAATTTATAACCATTTCAGAAATTGAACCATTTGACAGTGCCCAGGACTTGAATTGCCAGCACCAGCTTGTCCACCTGAATGAGTGCTTGGGGTACAGGTTATTTGAGGTTGATTGGACCAATTTTCAGACTCTGAGTCTGCAGAGATGGTGGAATGCTGACCGGTCCAACCCCTATGGAAAATAGTATGGAGGGTTCTCAGGGAACTCAAAATTGAGTTTCCATCTGACCCAGAAATCTCTCTTGTAGGTATCTATTTCCTTCCTCTCCCCGCATTTTTTGTTCTGTTTGAGAGTCTCACCCAGCGATGTGATGTTCAGGACTTAGTCCTGGCTCTGCCTTTAAGAATCATTCATGACTATAATCACATGGCTGTGATCTTTTAGGATCAGATGCTTGTCTGCCACTGCTTCAAGGTGCTTACATATTGTGCTATTGTTCTGGCCCCTGTTTTTTAATAAAAATTAAATTTTAATTTAAATATGTAAAATTCAATACTCAGCTAAAGATATTTTTACTATTTATAATTGAAAGTTTAAAATGAAGGAGGTCCTACTCTTGCATGTTTAGATTAAACTAGTATCTAGATTAGAAATGGTTAGATGAATCTAGAAAGTAAACCAGTCACAGAACAGGGACACTGGTCTTACAAGAGTGAAAAAAGTTTGGTGAAAGTCTAACAAATTTTCTGGAAAAATGTGATTTATAGACTTGTAGCATTAATATTACATAGGGGTATGCTAGAAATAAATGTCATCTTTTTGGGGGGAAGGATCCAACAGATCCAACAGATCCAACAGAACTCAGGGAATACTCCTGATTCTGCACTCAGAAGTCACTCCTGAAAGGCTTGAGGAACCATATGGATGCAGGGATAGATCTCAGGTTGGCTTCACGAAAAACAAAGACTGGGCTTTCACTCAGAACCCCAGTTCTCACTTTTAATTTACTTATTCAGAATCTGCATTTTAAGCTGTCCAGGTGATTTATATGCATATTTAGTTCCTCAATAATTACTTTAAAGAACACTAGTTTTTAGAAAAAGCAGCTTAAATATAGACTGAGAAGGCTTTGTGTACACAGCATGATATTTCTTGTGGTTAAAATATTGAAGAGCAGTTGCCCAAAAGGAGTTTCTTGACACAGTTTACAGGGATTAACAAAAAACCTACATCATAAGATGGTTGATGTTTAAGAAGCAGAGCACTCGCTGTTTAAGATAGAGAAATATTTGAATAAAATTAAAAGTGATTCTATAGAACAATTGGACAGTGACTTGAAATATTAAATTATTTTTAAAAAGAGCTTTGTTTTCTACTGTGATTACTAGAGGAAAAAATTAGATAAATTACATATTAGACATAAAAGTCATTTAGTATTTTTATTATTAAAATATTTGTAAAGTGAGACAGTAAATAGATAATGGAGTCACTACATAGGTTGGTAAAAGGATAACTAATAATGTTTATAATATAAATTTTCTGGTTTACTATAGAGATATATAACACATTAAGATAATTTTAAAATATTATGTGACAAGAATTAATGATGTGGATGTAGTCTAAATATTTATATCAACTATCTTAAAATAATTAAAATATCATAAAATATCTTTATTAATGCTAGTAATCTAAGTTTGAGAGTCCTAGAAAATAGTAGAATTCCTTAAAATTATTAAAATATAAACTCAAGAATTAGTTGCTTTGGCTACCTGGAATAAATTAAATGTATGCTGATCTGGAAATTTTAAACTACTCAATTCACATGCATTCAACAATATTATTATTACATTATTAATAAAAATGTAAGTAGATGACCTAGTTTAAGCTTCCACTAAAATATTAATCAATGATGCCTATTGTGTCAGAAATTCCTATGTGAATAATGAAATAAGGACTTTATAAATCTGGATTGTAAATTCAAAGTCCAGAAAATACTATAGTCTGTACTCATGTAGTTGACCTAATTTTATAATTTAATAAGTATGAATGGAATATAAGCCAGTGTGAAATATTCAACAATAAATATTTAAGATTATTTACATTTTTTTTCCTTTTTAGGCCATATCCGGTGACACTCAGGGGTTACTCCTGGCTATGCTCTCAGAAATCACTCCTGGCTTAGGGGACCAAATAGGACAATGGGGGATCGAACTGTGGTCCGTACTAGGTTAGAGCATTCAAGTCAAACACCCTACCACTTGTGCCACTGCTCTGGCCCATAAGATTATTTATATTTGAAAATTATTTGAGTATTTTTTTCATTAAAGAACAGGACATTTTAACAGAGGCTTATTCCAATGACAAATAGTTTAAAATATTAGAAATTAAGTAAGTCCCTAGACTTCTTTATTATAAGTAAAATAAAATGTGGACTAAGAAAAAAATTATTAGAACTTATTTAATTAAACATTGTAACTTTCTTAGAAAAGATAAATTTAAGAAGAATTGATATGACTCTGAAAAGACCAATGTTCAACACAGCAGTCCTGTAAACACTGGTTCAATGTGTACTTTGTCATACAGGCTGTTAGCACTGCAGCACACATTTTGGTTTCATAGATTGTTCATGTTTTGTAAGTTCTCACAACAGGAGGGAAGAATTTAAAATAAAGAATAGAAAATAGAGATAGAAGCCTCTTCTCCTAGCTCATTTCACACCTTCTTGAGTGAACAAAAGAAAACTTTCAGAACTTATATTTAATGACTATTAAACATCACAATGCCCAAGTGTCATGAAAAAAAGACTAAGAGCATCTGTCATCCCAGAGAGATCCTGCTAATCCAAGAAAGTGTTTTCTTTGACTTTCCATATGAAGAGACATTGCTTTCCAATGCCATAAAGTGTCCCTTTTCTTTTTCCTCTTTTTTACTTCTAACAGCAGAACACAAACAAAAACTAAGACTCTCAAAATCTTTGGAACTGTTTTTAGAAAAATAAATCATCTTTTCTAGGACATGAGGTGAATAAGAGTTGGCGTTTTTAGTTGTCACTTTGGGTAGAGAGGTCAGAGGTCATTATCTAATAGTCATTCAAATGGAATCAATCTTTCTTTCATAGATCCTGTCAGATGCACCTGAGCCTCCTGGGGGTTTGTGCAAAGCAGTTCATGGTCAAAGGCAGGAATAGATATCTGCACTCCAGGGGAGGCTATATTTTCTGTCGATAGACAGAAGATTGCAGTGTCTCAGACAGGTAATCAGTTATCAAGCACCACAATCAGTTCACGTTTAAACATTAAACAGGTGGGGCAGGAGACAGGCAAAATTTATCATGTTTACTAGGTTTGCCAACAACAACCAAAAAATTGCTTTATCCTTTGAAATCTGTGCTACTCTACATCAGTTTTTGAAGAAAAGAAATGTGTTTTCTTTTTCTTTCTGGCAAATGCTTGGTGGAGTCTCAACAGGTTCAAAGTCTACATTTCTATAAGTTGTCACTTCCCCCAGTTTCTAAACTGAATGTTAACACACTCACAAGTCAACCCTGATGGCATTCATTTTCTGTGCTAATTAGGTGAAGGATGAGAGAAAGAAAATGAAGAAGGCTAAAGCCAAGTTTTCTCTAAATAGTAGAGAGAGTAATAGTAGGTCGTTTGTTAAGACTTTTTTGTTCCACCATAAAAAGTAAAGAAGAATATCTTTTTTTTCTCTACATGATTAGAGGGCTTCAATAGATTTGTGGAAAATAAATTGACAAGTAAGGATACTGATGACAAGAGAGCGATAATTGATTGTGGCAGGTGGGGGCCCGTGTACTGGCATGTCCTGTGGAGGGGGATCCAAGGACATCTATCAGTCAAATTGGTGACGGCAGCCAGGGAAACTTAATTGGAGATTCATTGAACCTTTAATGATGTGACAGAGAAAAATAAGGATGCTTTAAAAGCTCCTGTGCTATTTTTTTCCCTCATTCTAATAATTCTCAAGGGAAGACTAGAGAATGGACATTTCTGCAGGGTTGAACATTTTTGGTTTCCATCAAAGTTAATCACATTGTTCTGCAACGCAGAGTAGTGGAAGTCTAAAATTGAATTAAATATATATGGCTGATTTCAAAATTTGACATTTTGGGGACACAATCAGAAATGCCACACAAGTGCTGACACATTTGCTAAATACTTAGTTAGGTAGAACTCAGGGGGCAAATATTGTTTACCAAAGTATGAGTTCCAAACTCATGAGAGATAACAATTTAATTTACAGACTTACTCCTAATTTTCCAGTGAGTTCTTCATATTATATAAGTGTAAATGTATTTTGAAATATCCCTTTTCATTTGCTCTCTGGAGCAAGGAATCATTAATTTGGGAATCATGTAGAAACCAGGTGTTGGAAAATATTGTGCTTCAAACCCTCCTATATATAATATAACTGCGACATTCTCTCCTATTACAACGATTGAAAAGTTTATTTTTTATGAAGAATGAAACTGATTTATCATTTTTTAGGGGGAAGGTTCTTTACAAAAGTATATCTTAATTTTGGTTGCTAAGTCATTTTAGAACCTCAGTCTCAATGCACATTTTTTAAATCACAATATCAGAATTTTCCCAGGTATGTAAAGCCCTTTATAATAATGGCTAATACTGAGGAAAGAATAGAGAAGATCTATTTATACTGAGGAGTGTAAACTCAAATATCAGGAGGTACAATACAAATAATGACTATTTAAAATTAGTAAAGGAGTAGGAGATGGAATACAGCAGGGAACAGTAGGGAATGTGTTCAATGAGAAAAGAAATAGCTTATAGAAAGGGCAGCTGTTTTTTTACCTGATTATTATGTAGGGTTGTCATTTTGAATAGCTAAATCCTATTATAATTCAAAGAAACTGGAAATCTGAATTTTGGATATGTCCTGACTTCTTTATTCCCATGTAAGCGAGGAAAACACATCTATGGCTGACTTTCAACCTATAGAAGTATTTTTAGTAATGAAAACCATGCTTCTATCACAAAGGGAATTTTACATGCAATTGGGTTAGAGGATTTATGGTGTGTTTATATATATATTTCTTAATCCTCATTTTCTTTTTCTTTCTGGGAACCAGAGCATGCTACTATTAGCCTGTAGATTCAGCATGTCTTTGTGGGCTGAGACATTAGATTGCATCAAACATTTCTGCTTTTGTTTTCTGCTTGAAAAAACTGATACTTGCTATGGTTGCATTCACTGTGTGAACCATCCCCTGTTGACTTCTGGACAATCACTATAAATCTCTATTATTCTGCTGTTATTGTCTTGTTATACTAGTGCTGTTGAGGCATTTTCTCAAGGGATATGAGCCCAGGTGTGTACATACAGAACAAGAAATGCTCTACTTTAAACACATAAACAGCTATTTTGTTTGGCATAACACACACAAGGGTTATTGTAGTTACAGAAATTTTGAGCAGCTATTTGCATTGCCTAGTAGGTTAAAGAATAAAGCAAATGGTATCAATTCTCAAATACTAGGCATTTGAATTTAGTTAAATCAGAGAATAAACCACCTTTTATTTTTTTTTCTCTCAGTAATAAAAGTTGAGAATACTGAAATGTAGTTTCTTAAATCCGGGCTCCAAGACATAAGAATTTCTTATGAAAGCAAATATATTATGTTCCCTAATGAAATTCTGTTATAAGTACCTCTGTCATAAGTTCTCTATTTTATACTCATATTTTGGGAAAATATGTGGTTAGGCTCTTTTCCTGCTATATATTTCATTGTATTGGTACTAAATAGATTGAAGATGAGACTAGTCCTTTCTTCAATATATGAGCATAATGACTTGAAGGTCTTGAAATCAAAGTTATTCTGACAAACTAAACTGTACAGCCTCGAATAAAAGCTTCTTTGATTCTGGTACATGCCAGTTAATGAAGTGTAAAAATATTGTGTAAAATATAAGTGCAGAAGAGATATTGCACTTTGTAGATATGAATGACATTTGTGGAAATTTTGGTAAAAATTAGAACTTATTTTATATTTCTAATAGTTATAAAACTAAATATATATTTATAAAAGTACAAAAATATTTTTGAAACTAATTTTGTTTTTATAATCTTTAAGCGAATAAATTAGATTTTGGCTAATAGACACCTTAAAATGCCTTCCCTTGCTAAACATTATTATTATTTTATAAATTTACCCAAAGATTAATTTAATAACTAATATTTAAAATTATATTGATTTTAATATAAATTATACAATTTAGGTAATTAAACTTAGATAAATTTAATATATTAAACTGCAGCTTTTTCTTCACATAATACTACCAGTTTAACTTTCTATTTTAATGACTATGATTAATATATATTAATGAGTGTATATGTATACATATATATACACGCATATATGTATATATATATATATATTAGTTTTTTGGGCCACACTTGGAGGTACTCAGGAATTACTCCTGGCTCTGAGTTTAGACATATCTCCTGGTAGACTTGGGGGACCATATTAAATGCTGGGATCAAACTCAGGTCCTTCTTAGGTTGGCTGCATGCAAGTCAAATGCCCTACCACTGTGCTACCCTAAAATATTATTTATTTTATTTAATAAATATATATTATTTGCCCTAAAATAAATATTTCAAATGGAGTATTTTAACGATATAAAAAGAAATTGAGTGGAAGAGAAAAATAGATGTATAATAATAGGTGACAGAGGTTAAGGGGAACTCGAGTACATTGGGGGTGTTATAAAGGGCAGAACTAAATATCTAAGTCACAGAGTCAGCAACAATAAAATCCTGAGACCCAAACTTTAACAACCAAACATTAAAAAGTGCCTTGCTGCTGATGGCAGTCTGCGATGTGGCTACAGGATGAACTGGAAACTTTGGTGGAGGAAATTGACATTGGTGGTGAGAGTGGAACTAAAGCATTCATTGAATGTCTAAAACTTACCTCAGATAATTTTGTAAATCACAACGTTTTAAATATAAATTAAAGTTATACTATTTACTTGTCATTTTAATTCTGCTATCTATTGTGTGAAATGAATTATTACCTAAGTCATGGTGAAGCACAGATATACTGTATTACTCATGTAATATTAATTTTTTTATTTCTTCTATTATGTCTGGTTAACAGTACTATGGAATTCCAAATGTTTGTTTGTTTATTTATTTATTTATTTATTTTTTGGTTTTTGGGCCACACCCGTTTGACGCTCAGTGGTTACTCCTGGCTATGAGCTCAGAAATCACCCCTGGCTTGGGGGACCATATGGGACGCCGGGGGATCGAACCGCGGTCCTCCTAAGCTAGCGCTTGCAAGGCAGACACCTTACCTCTAGCACCACCTTCCCGGCCCCCAAATGTTTATTTTTATAAAATCTGTGTGCACATAAGACTTATATTCTGGATTTTTGTTTGTTTGTTTGAGGGATTGGTTTGAGCCTCAACTGGTAGATTTTGGGGACTATTCAGGAATAGTTATTTAGGGGTCACTCCTAGTGGTACTTGAGGGGAATTACATGCAGTGAAGAAATACAAATGGCCAAAAGGCACGTGAAAAAATGCTCCACATCACTAATCATCAGGGAGATGCAAATCAAAACAACAATGAGGTAGCATCTCACATCACAGAGACTGACACACATCACAATAAACTAAAACAATGAGTGCTGGTGGGGATGTGGGAGAAAGAAACTCTTATTCACTGCTGGTGGGAATGCTGTCTAGTACAACCTTTCTGGAAATCAATATGAATATTCCTCAAAAAATTGGAAATTGACCTCCCATATGATCCAGAAATACCATCCCTAGGGTTATATATATGTATATATGTACATATACATATATATGTATATACCCTAGGAACACAAAAACACAATACAAAAATGCTCCTTGCATGCCTATGTTCATTGCAGCTCTATATTTACAATAGCCAGACTCTGAAAACAGCCCAGATGTCCAATAACAGGTGAGTAGCTAAAGACACTGTAGTACATACACAATATAATACTATGCAACTATCAGGAAAAATGAAGTCATGGATTCCATATCGTGTATGGACATGGAAACTATTGTGCTGAGTGAAATGAATCAGAGGGAAAGACATAGATATAAAATAGTCTCATTTATCTTTGGGATTTAAAAAAAGATAATATGGCAATAATACCTAGAGACAATAGAGATGAACCACCATGAGATAGTTTTAAAATTGTTCATGATTGAGATTCAGTCATAAAATTTCCAAAGCCCATTATTTCACCAGCGCACATTTCCCACCACTATTGTCCTTAGTTTTCCCCCTGCCTTGTCACCTGCTTTCTCCTCTGCCTGCTTCTGTGACTGACACTTTTCTTCTTTCTCTCATCTTTTTTTTCATCTTAGACATTGGGGTTTGCAATATCATTACTGAAGTGGTATCATACATGTCACTTTATCACTTTTCAGCACCTGGTTCTTGTACAGAGTAATCATTTTCAACTATCATTGTCATAGTAGTCGCTTCTCTGAACTAATTGCAATCCCCTGCTATTTGTTGCAAGCTTCTCACCATGGACAGGCCTTCCTGGCCCTTGTTTTTATTGTCATTGGGAGTTATTACCATATTATCTTTATTTTTTTATATAACACCATGTTAATTGATACAAATGAATAAAAATGAATTAAGAATAAAACAAAAATCAAATAAAAATAAAGTGTATACAGTATTATAAATGAGTACATATAACTCTTAGGTTCCAAAATTGATCCTATTAAGTCAATATACCATGGGCAGTCACATTAAAATAAACAAATAAAAGAGTCAACTGTATTTTTTATTGTAAGAATTTACTCAAGAGAAAAATTGATCAACATAATGAGGTAAACTAACATAAATTAATATAGTAACATAACATAACATATAATATAATTGATATAATAATACATGTAAGTCAAAGAAAGTTTCTGATTAAAAACACAAAAATTTTTTCCATATTTTTTTTTACATATCTTTCACAGTAGTATTTTAGGTACATATTAACATTGAGTCAGGGGAATATTATACATGGCTAGATTTGGAAAGTATTATGCTAAGTGTAACAAGGGAGAGAAATATTCAAATAATAATCAAAATACATTTGACTCTTTTCTTCAAACAAAACTACATACCTCGATTTATCTAGCTCTGCCTCTTAAATAGAGAGAGAAATAAGGGAGGGTTCCAGGACCAAACAGATATGTGATCACCAATAGTAAGCCGGACAAAGAGGGGTCCACCTACTCTAGGAGCTCGGGCGGTGTTGGGGGGTGTATGGGTTGTAGAAAGGGAACTGGAATGGGGGGAGGACATATTTGGTGATGTGTATTCCCCTGCTATACACCAATAGTAATAAGGAAGAAATAGACATTAAGATAACAACTCCATTCACAATAGTGCCACACAAACTCAAATATCTTGGAATCAACTTGACTAAAATGTGAAGGACCTATACAAAGAAAACTATAAAACTCTGCTCCAAGAAATAAGAGAAGACATGTGGAAATGGAAACACATACCCTGCTCATGGGTTGGCAGGACTAATATCATTAAAATGGCAATATTCCACAAAGCACTGTACATATTCAATGCGATCCCTCTAAAGATACCCATGACATTCTTCAAACAAGTGGATCAGGCACTTTTGAAATTCATTTGAAAAAATAAACACCCTAGAATAGCTAAAGAAATCTTGGGAAAAAGAATATGGGAGGAATTACTTTCCCCAACTTTATACTGTACTACAAAGCAATAGTTTTCAAAACAGCATGGTATTGGAATAAGGAGAGGTCCTCAGATCAGTGGAATAGGCTTGAATACTCTGAGAATGTTCCACAGACATACAATAACCTATTTTTTGATAAAGGATCAAGAAATCCTAAATGGAGCAAAGAAAGCCTCTTCAACAAGTGGTGCTAGCATAACTGACTATTTACTTGCAAAAAATTAAACTTAGACCCCCAGTTAACATATTGTACAAAGGTAAAATCAAAATGGATTAAAATATCAGACCCCAAACCATAAGATATATAGAATAACACGTAGGCAAAACACTCCAGGACATATAGACTACAGGCATCTTCAAGGAGGAAACTGCACTCTCCAAGCAAGTGAAAGCAGAGATTAACAGATGAAAAAATATTAAGCTGAGAAGCTTCTGCTCCTTAAAGGAAATAGCGCCCAGGATTCAGAGCCACCCACTGAGTGGGAGAAACTATTCACCCAATACCCATCAGATAAGGGGCTAATCTCCAAAATATACAAGGCACTGACAGAAATTTACAAGAAAAAAAATCTATTCCCATCAAAAAATGGGAAGAAGAAATAGACAGACACTTTGACAAAGAAGAAATACAAATGGCCAAAAGACACATGAAAAAATGCTCCACATCACTAATCATCAGGGAGATGAAAATCAAAACAACTATGAGGTACCATCTCACACCCCAGAGATTGGCACACATCACAAAGAATGAGAAAAAGCAGTGTTGGCGGAGATGTGGAGAGAAAGGAACTCTTATCCACTGCTGGTGGGAATGCCATCTAGTTCAACCTTTATGGAAAGCGATATGGAGATTTCTCCAAAAACTGGGAATCGAGCTCCCATATGATCCAGCTATACCACTCCTAGGAATACACCCTAGAAACACAAAAATACAATACAAAAATCCCTTCCTTACACCTATATTCATTGCAGCACTATTTACCATAGCAAGACTATGGAAACAACTAAGATGCCCTTCAACAGACGAATGGCTAAAGAAACTGTGGTACATATACACAATGAAATATTATGCAGCTGTCAGGAGAGATGAAGTCATGAAATTTTCCTATACATGGGTGTACATGGAATCTATTATGCTGAGTGAAATAAGTCAGAGAGAGAGAGAGAGAGACACAGAATGGTCTCACTCATCTATGGGTTTTAAGAAAAATGAAAGACATTCTTGCAATAATAACTTTCAGACACAAAAGAGGAAAGAGCTGGAAGTTACAGCTCACCTTATGAAGCTCTCCACAAACAGGTATGAGTTTAGTTAGAGAAATAACTACATTTCGAACTATCCTAATAATGAGAATGTATAAAGGAAATAGAAAGCCTGTTTAGAGTACAGGGGGGGTTGGATGGGAACAGGGAGACTTGGGACATTGGTGATGGGAATGTTGCACTTGTGATGGGTGGTGTTCTGTACATGACTGAAAGCCAAGCAACACAATCATGTATGTAATCAAGGTGTTTAAGTAAAAAATATATTAAAAAAAAAGAAGAAGAAAAAGAAAAAAGGAGAAAAGACAGAGGAAATGAAGAAGAGAACAAGAACAAGAACACAAGCAAAAAGATCAAGAACAAGGAGAGTAAGAACAAGAAGAACAAGCAAAGAATATCTGTTTCTGAAGTGGCAGAGCGGAGGGTGGAAAGGAAATTGGGACATTGGTCATCAAAAAAGTAGCTGTTAATGAGTTTTACATTTTACGTCTGAAACTCAATCATCAACTAGTTTGCAATTTAAAAAAAAAAAGAAAAATTCAACTCTTTTATAAACACCTTGAAAGTGTTTAAGTTAAGTAATTAACAAAAGAAAACATTTTTTTATAATTTGGGGGCTTTAGGCTTTGTGGATATTGTAAATACTTTGTATGTCCTAGATATCAAACATTTTGTTTTGTTTTTGGGCCACACCCGGTGACACTTGGGTTACTCCTGGCTATTTGCTCGGAAATCGCTCCTGGCTTCGGGGACCATATGGGATGCTGAGGGATAGCACTGTGGTCTGTCCTAGGTTAGCATGTAATAAGCATGTGCCACCTCTGCAGACCCATAGATATCAAACTTTTTTCTGATGTGTTGAGTACAAAATTTTTTCTTCAATGAGTTAGCTGTTTATTTTTTTAACTTGTATTTCTTGTATCATACAGAAACTTCTTAGTTTTTTGTAATCCCTTTTTTTAAGATTTGATTCTATAGTCCTTGCCATTGGCAATCTATCATCAAAGACTTCTTTGAGGTCTAAATTTTGGACTGTTTTGCCTCTTTTCCTCAATAAACTTTATGAATTTGGATTTAATCTGAAGGTGTTTGATCCACTTTGAATTGACTTTTGTGTAAGGGGTGTGATAGGGATCAATCTTAATTTCTTGCACGTGATTATGCAATTATTCCAACAGCATTTGTTGAAGATATTGTCTTTATTCCATTTCAAGTTCTTGGCTCTTTTGTAAAAGATTTATTGACTTAGGGCCGAGGCAGTGGCACAAGTGGTAAGATGTCTGCCTTGTCCATGCTAGTCTAGGATGGACCATGATCCTCCAGTATCCCAGATGGTCTCCCAAGCCTGGAGCGGTTTCTGAGCACATAGCCAGGAGTAACCCCTGAGCATTGCCAGGTGTGGCCCAAAAACCAAAAAAAAAAAGTTAATTGATTTGGGGGTTTGTCACTGAATATTCTATTCTATTCTATTCTGAAAATCTATTTTTGTTCCAATATCATGCTGTTTTTATAGTAGACTTGGTAGTAGAGCTTTAGTTACATAGAGATGCATTCCAGATTTTTATTTTTCAATATATATTTGACTATCCTAGATCATTTATGATTTCACATAAACTTTATAATTGATTGTTATAAATCCTTGATTATTGTTGTCTGAATTTGGATAGAGATTGCATTGAATCTATTTAGTAGTTTAGGTAAGCTGATCATTTTGATAAGATTGAGTCTTCAAATCATTTAGCATGGATTTTTTTCCCATTGTCTTAGGTCTTGTTTAATTCTGAAGTTTATGTATTAAGTCAATCACCTCTCTTGTTAGGTGATTCCAAGGTACTTGCGAATTTGGACAATAGGCTCTTTGATCTTACTCCTCTGAGTCATTCATTATCTTGAAGGCCAATAGGCACATGAAAAAATACTCATCATTACTTATCATTACATAAATACTAATCAAGAAAACAATGAAATATCATTTTACACCAGTGAGATGGACACATTTCAAAAAAATCTGGTAACAATTTGTATTGGTGGGGATGTTGTGAGAAAAGAACTCTCATCTACTGTTGATGGAAATGCATACTGGTGCAACCCCCATGGAAAACAGTATGGAGAGTTTTCAATAAAACCAAATTGAACTGCCATATGACCCAGAAATCTCACTCTTGGGTATTTATGCTTAGGACAGATACAAATTTATCCAAAAGGATATATGCACACTGATATTCATTGCAGTACTTAGTATAATAGCTAAGAGTTGGAATCAACTTATGTTCAACAACAGACAAAAAGATCATGAAGATGTGCTATACATACATGATGGGATACATAGCTGTAAGAAATGATGCAACCATGCAGTTTACTGCAACATAAAAGGAACTGGAAGATATAATGTTAAATGAATTAAGCCAGAAGAATAAATACAGAATAATATCACTTAAATATGGTATTTAGAATAACTGCATAAAGAAATACAGAGGTTATAAATGGGAGTTGTCTCAAATAGCGTTGGCTCCAAAGTTTAATTAAAGGTAAGAAATTGAGTGGAGGAAGAGAACACAATTATAAAAGAATGGGGGCATGGGCCAAGTTGTCTTAGATGCATTGGTGGTGTTAAAAAAGGCAGAACTAAATTATCTAAGCCAAAGTCAACAACAATAACATCAAGAGACTCATAAAATCAAAACTTAATGGGTCTGTTATACTTGCAGGCTGTGTGTTTGTTGGCGTGTGGATACGCTCCAGGAACATTGGTGGAGGGAGGTTAACAACGGTGGTTGGATTGGCCTTGATATATTGTATGACTGAAATCCAACTATGAGGAGCTTATAAATTACAAATTTGCAATACGAAATATTTCTGTCCTTCAGAAAAAGAAAGAAATGGAGAGGGAGTAAGAAGATAAAGAGAGTAATATGAAACAGGAGCCAAAGGCTTTAGGTACATCAGTAATGTGGGGGAGTTCTATGGCTATTGATATAAATCACAGTGCCAAAAGCACTAAAACATGAGATCCAAACTACAACAAAATTTTGTAATGTACCTATCCAAGTACTGGGTTGAGGGGTAGTTAGGAACTTGAAAGCACAGATACAATAAAGTTGACATTGTTTGTGTTGTTAGGGAACATTATATGTATAATGTCAACTATCAATTACCTTGTTCCTTAGTAAAGTATAAAAAATAGTATACAGATGGCCAATAGAGACATGTAAAGAAAGGTGCTTGTAATCCCTTATTATTAGGGAAATGTGAATCAAAGCCACAATGTGATATCACTTCACACCTGGTAGGACAGCTGTCATCAAAAAGACAAGGAAGAGCAAGTGTTGGCAAGAATGCTGGAGAAAAGGGAACCAGTGTATACTATTGTTGGTAATGCAAACTAGTACAACCACCAGTGTGGTAAAACAGTATGAAGATTCCTCAAAATGTTAAGAATAGAAGTACCAGATGATCCATATATTGCACTTCTCAATACTTGTCCAGACTATGGTAAAAATAATTTGAAAAATATATTTATTCATTACTATGTTCACTACAGTATTTTTTCAATAGCCAAGACATGAAGACAACTCAATTGCCTATCAATAAACAAAGATGTTTCATAAAAGTAAAATGAATTATGACATGTTAAATAAAACATATTAAAAAGTCAAATAAAAAAGATAACAAGGAAACAAAAAGGTACATTTAAGTTCTAAACTTTCTTTTAATTTTATTCTACTTTTTTTTTTTTAATTTTGGAAACTGAACACAGAATCATATACAAGTAAGGCAAAGACTTTATTGCTGATTTGCATTCCTGGTACTCCATACTTAACTGAGGGAAAACTTAATTACATGCATGTGAAGGTAATTTATGTATATACATAAACTCAAATGCATTTATGTATATACATAAAACCAAAAAAGGTATGAGTGTGATAGTGTGTTAAGGAACTTAATATATCACACATAATCTGTATGTATACATAAATTGTATGTAATTTCTGAAATGCAATTCATGTACAGACACCATTAACTTATTATTTTTGATTTTTTAATCCTCTTGAATTCTTGCAAAGGAACTGCTTGAAAAGAACTTTGAAAGACATTGAATCTGCATAGGGAAACTTATGAAACTTGCCCTTGGACATAATTACTTAGTGATGGAGATGAAAGATTTTTTTAATGGCAATCACACCATCTGAAGAAGACCAGATCTGTGAATGTCAAATTAGGCATAATTGGAAGCAAAATGGGCGTATTATATATTAATGCAATATGTAGGACAGTTTTGCCAGTGACTGAAAAAAAGTCTTCAGTTTAGAAATGTTTTTTATTATTGGCAATTTTTGATCTCTGACAGTGCCACTCTGTCTATTAACACTTTTATTACCTTGTCAATCAAAAGTCCACCAGCACCAACCAGGAGCCAAAAGTGCTTGCGATTATTAAGACGACTAACTGTTGCCTGGTAGCAAAGAAATCACTCTGAAGAGTAAGAATAGTTGGAAGGGATTTATATAACTTACAGTTACTGAAAAAAATAAGAGTATTCTAAAAGCATTTAATAATAAACTTTTATTTCTTAAAATATTTAGAATTTTTCCATTTTAAAAACCCATATGAAATAAAGTGAATTAGAAACATATTATTCTAAGTTGTGCTGGGAATAATTTTATCTATACGAACTTGCTGAATTGCATAGGTCTCAGGGCAAAAGTGTTATGTAGGCAATAAACGTTTTGTATGTGCATAGCCAATTTGATCATTTCCTCTAATAGTGTCCTATTAGAGAAAACAGATTAGCAGTTAATTGGTATCCAACAAAGAACTATTTTGGCCTTATTTGCTATTTTATTCATTAGTGGTATTAATCAATACTAGCACACTATATCAGATTCCAATTCTTTTCATAATATCATAAATATGCTATGTTTTATTATTTGCTAGGTGGCCAACAAATTGCCTGCATAGTCACGTTTGAAGGAAACATTGCTTGACTTAAACATCAATAATTCTATAGTGATTATTTTCATAGTAATAGGAATTTTTAAATGTATGAGCAATTAATTTTGTTTTGTATTTATATGTATATATTGAACAGATGAAGTGTACAAATTGGTAATTGAAGTTCATCTGAGAATACCTGAAGGGATATAAGATAATTATGTGAAGGTAAATACATAAGTTATCATAAAACAAAAGAGCCAAAAGTAAAAACTTCCATGTATAAAATATTAAAATAATCTTATGTAGATCAAGTTAAATTCTTTAAAGTTCAGGGAAAGTGTTAAGGCTTATAATGCATGGCTAGGTCTGGTTATGAAGACAATGTGGCAAGAGTAATGTTAATGAGGATAAGTTTATGTATATTGTATCTGTGTACATGTAGAGAGGCCAGTAAAGAAGGCTTATATTTTTTGGGACAACTGAAACATATGTAAGAATGCTTGATTTTTTTAAATTATAACTTAATTTTTGCAGGTAGTTAGAAAATCAAAGATATTCTTTCAGAGAACTTCATATTCAAGAGTTATGTTTTAGGAAATTAAAACATCAATGCTATATTGCAGCCCATCTCAAGTGATACTAAGTTAGAAAACACTTTAAAATAAACCATATAAATTATCTGAGATTTCTATAATGGATGAAAAATATTTTAATTCTATACAAATATATGAAACTAAAAAAAGTATAAATGTATGGATTTCATGATAATCATAAAATAAATGTAACATGGGGCCAGAGAGATGGCACAGCAGTGTTTGCCTTGCAAGCAGCGGATCTAGGACCTAAGGTGGTTGGTTCGAATCCAGGTGTCCCATATGGTCCTCCGAGCCTGCTAGGAGTGATTTCTGAGCAGAGAGCCAGGGGCAACCCAACCCCTGAGCACCGCTGGGTGTGGCCCAAAAACCAAAATAAATAAATAAATAAATAAATAATGTTATAATTTAAAAAAATAAAAAATAAATGTAACATAACATAAATATATAAATCTAAAATAAAATAAATATAAAATTAATACAAAATAAAATTTAAAAAGGAAATACAATTTAAAGAGGAAAACTGATAGTTCATATTTGTAACATTAGATTATAGGCCAAGATGATAACATAAAAAAACTCCTAAATTTCTCTTTTCCTTATTTTTTAATTTTCATTGAGACCAATGTGATTTACAAGTCTTTCACAGTTATATATAAGATACATAGTGACATTGAATTAGGGCAATTCCACGACAGTGTTGACCTTCCTCTTGTCCCTGTTCCCAGCATGCTTTTCTTACCTTCACCCTTAGCCCCCTGAACTGCCAGTGTAACAGGTCCCTTTTGTTTATTTATTTTTCTTTTGTTTTTCTTTTGTTTTGGGGCCACACCCAGTGACGCTCAGGGCTTGCTTCTGGCTATGCTCTCAGAAATTGCTCTTGGCTTGGGGGACCATAGGAGATGCTAGGAAATCTAACCAAGGTCAGTCCTAGGTCAGCCTTGTGAAAGGCAAAGACCATACTGCTGTGCCACCACTCCAGCCCCAACAGGTTCCTTTTGTGTTTGGGTCTCTTGACTTAATAGTCCTTGACTTTGTGTTGGGTATTTCAGTTTGATCATTTTTTATTTCCACTCACTGTTTGTATTTAAAATAAAAATTATGTGGAAAATTTTCAAGTAATTCACCAACCAAAAGGTCATTTAACAGCAATAAGGGCAGGAGCTAATAAAGCAGGCTGGGTAGGGTGTGATCTCCGTGCCCATCATTTAAACATAGTTTCTTAAACCTCTTTTTGCCTAAAGATATCTCATTTGTTAAAGGGAGACAATAATAATCTCTTTGTAGCAGAATTTCTCTAAGCAGGGTTGCTTAAAGTGTATAGAGACTTTTAGCACAATGCTGGTCACTAGCACAAAGTTACAGTGAATCCTGAGAGGAAGAAAGAAAACCAGCAGTGTTGTCTTTAGTTTAAGACAATAAAGAGCTTGTCTGATTCCAGTCTAAATACTGTATGGACTAATACTAGAGTTAGCCACTGTGGATCTGTCACAGTTTAATAGTGACTAATCATGGAAGTTGTTGGGTGGTGCATGCCTTGAAGCAAAATATTTGCTGTGAATTCTTTGGATCTCTTGTAAACAAGTGTTCATCTGACAATGCTGACTAACCCCCTACAGTTAACATATCATCATGGAAGATGTTTCTGTGTCTGCTTACCAAGAACAACAGGGTGCTCTGTTGGGTTAAGCAACAGTTTCCTGCCAGAGCCACTCACTCACTGTACAACCTGGATGAATTACATGAGGCCCTTTACCTGGAACATTAACTATGCCTGACTGATGGTGGTGGAGGGGAGATGGATTTACTATACGTATGCTATAATAGCAGCTGGACCAGAAGGACTGGGTTTTCTCCAGTCTGTGAAGAGCATATTCGTTGCACTATTGCTTGATGGTCTTATGATATTTTTTTTCATAACTGTTTAGAGTTGGATACTCCCTTCAGGGGATCCAGTTAACTTCTTTAGGAAGCCCTGGAATGGAATTCTGCATCTCAGTGGTTTTAGTTTCTGAATGGATTCTTTTCTGGCCTTCAGGTCTTTAGGCTAGTTTAGGTTCCAAACAGTTTTTTTTCCCCAATGTACTTTCATAACCTGGAAACCCTGTATTTTTATATCTGCAACTAAAGGGAAGGAGCTTAAGGCGCTCCCAGATATTCAGAGATGTGCCTACCCATGAAGTAGTAATGGCCTCATGTTATAGACAACAGTCTCACTGAATATATTGGTAATTTCTATTTAATTACTTCCATTTTTTCTCAACTTTGGAAATCCTATCATTTCTCCACTACTGTATTGCCTGCTGAGTCAGAAAGTGTTTGCACCAAGGTTTTCTTACTTTCTCATGATTTATGATACAGGAGTGCAGCAAGTATTTCCTTCCTTCTTCCTCTCAGAAGCACTATAGGTAATGGTCTTGCTTTTTTTTTTTATATTCTCACTTGAGAATTCTACACTTCTGGCTATTTTTATTATTATTAGGCAATTTATTATTTTATTATTAGGCAATTCCCCTATTTGTATCAGAATTGGAAGAATATTGGGTGATTTCTTCTAATTGTGCAACCTCACCACCTTGTCATGCCTGACTTCCTACTTTTTCAGTTTGTGAAAAAAGGAAAATTTCTATTTCTATAGTTTTCTAGAGGGTTTACTTGAAGAAATGAAATACTAGGCAAGATATGAAGAATATGTTCACTGAATATAGGTAAAGATTAATAAAATATTAGGGAATAAACAATAGAGTAATAGATAAGAGAATTGATAAATAAATATTATTTAGTATAGTTAAGAATAGAATGTCCAGGAATATTTAAGTGCAGAATTGCTAATAATATTTGGGACTATATTATATTCTTTTCTATTATCAAGACTCAGGAATTAGTTTATGAGTATGGATTTATGTAGTAGTACAGGAATCTTTGTTTTGAATCATTCTGTGAAGGTTTTTATACTGTTACAATATTGATTTTTTTAGCTTTGTGTCAGGACTTGCAAATTATGTAGGTGATCCTATGTAAATGTAATCATTAGGGTCTTTTATGTAAAGTGTTGGTAATAAAGTTTAGAATGATCATTATTTCTGCTCTCTCATCTGGATCAACATAAATGCATCATTACCAATGGAGATAGTTGAATTCCAACTCCTTCTCTTCACCAGAGAAATATTCTAGCTTAATGTGAGAGAGGTGAAAAGGAATAATCAAATTATTTAGAAAAATCACCAGGGCATCATTTAAAACCAATTGCTACCTTTTCTGCAAGGTGATCTCTGCCATTTCTGGAAAATTTGCATAAATAAACACTAGACAGATATATAAAGGAAACTAGTATCTGAGTATGTACTAGTGGCTGGAGAATAGATAAAAATAAATAAACTAAAATGGATGAGCTGTATATGAAAGGTACATTTTCTATATGCATTATATCTTTTTCTTTGAAATTTTAATCATGAGTATACATTTGAATAAAAAAAGGTAAAAAATAAAAATAATTGAGGCACATGGAAGAATTATGGAATTTGATACTTAAGTAAGAGAGAGGGAGAAATTGAGAAATTAAAAGTAACTATTCTGTTAAATGTTAAATTTCTCCCATCACACCACAAATTACTATTCTGAAACAATTGTCCTAATAAACTCAGTGATTTTATTTTTTAGGAATAGATTTATGACCTAGTACTAGGAACTATTATTCACTGAAAAGTAGATTTGAAAACAGTAATTTATTTTATTTATTTTTATTTTTATTGGTTTTGAGCCACACCCGGTGACTTTCAGGGATTACTCCTGGCTATGCACTCAGAAATTACTCCAGGCTCAGAGGACCATATAGGAAGCAGGAATTGAACCCAGGTCTGTCCTGGGTCAGCAGCGTGCAAGACAAAGGCTTTACCACTGTGTTATTGCTTTGGCTCAAAAACAGTAAATTATCTCACAGTTGCTAGAATAGATTTTCATCTTATTGAATGATTTAAACAAAAAATTACAAAAATCAACAGAGATTTATCTCACATTTTTAGAGAGTATGCATTTAAATATGTACTAAATATGCATTCAAGGCAATTGCAAGATTAATTCCTCTTGGTGACTCTAGGGATAATTTAATTTTTGCTCCTCTTTAATCATTTAAGGGTGGTCTATCTTCCTTGGTATTTATTGGCTTGTAACTCTTTTCTGTTTGTTTTATTTTGTTTTGGGGCCACATCCAGTAACGCTCAGGGGTTATTCCTGGCTATGCATTCAGAAATCACTCCTAGCTTGGGGACCATATGGGATCTGTGGAATCAAACAGAGGTCCATCATAGGTCAGCACGTGCAAGGAAAACACCATACCCCTGCGCCATCACCATTGGCCCTGGTTTGTAGCTCTTGTAACTCAAATATTTGCCTCGATCTTCAAATGTCTTGGCTGTTGTGTGTCTTATGTGTTTCTCTGTATGTTGATTGATATTCTTATATTACACTATTAGATTTGTGGGCTACCTAATTATTGACTATCTTTTGTCTTATTCAATATCTTTTGTCACTAAATGCAAGGTCTTTAAGGTATTGACACTTATTCATAAGGGACTGAGCATGTGATCACCTCAATTGATAACCTTCCATGGTCCTATTTTCAAAGAAGATTCAAATAACAGGTATTATTTTTGTGAGACACAGTTCAACATACTCAAGTGTATCCTGAAAAGTTTACTTATTTCTAAGTAGGCAGTACGGTTCTTTTTACTCTCTGGATATTGTTGTTTGGACAAGATGCTTGAACCTAATGCCACCATTTTCCTTTGAACTTAGCAGTAAAGTCAGTGTACAGAGGAAGATGATATTGATTATGCTGAGTGAAATAAGTCAGAAAGAGAGAGAAAGACATTCTTGCAATAATTTTCAGAGACAAAAGAGAGGAGGGCTGGAAGTTCCAGCTCACTTCATGAAGCTCACCACAAAGAGTGATGAGTGTAGTTAGAGAAATAACTACATTGAGAACTATTCTAATAATGAGAATGAACAAGAGAAGTAGAAAACCTGTCTAGAGTACAGGCAGGGGTGAGGGTGGGGAGGAGGAAGATTTGGGGCATTGGTGATGGGAATGTTGCACTGGTGAAGGGGGGTATTCTTTACATAACTGAAACCCATCATGTTTGCAATCAAGATATTTAAATAAAGATATTAAAAAGTTAAAAAAAAGAAAATTGCAAAGTATTAGTTCTCTAGAAAAAATTAAAGAAATTATATAAGATATATACTTTTATTGTCCAAATCAGTTTTAAACAATATTCATCTTCATTTCAGCAAAAATTTCTAAAATAATCTAGCATTACTGATAATATTAGTTATATTAACATATAAATACATGTTATATATGACATACATTGGTTGTGTATTGCTCTGAGTAAGACTACTAAATAAGATGATTTCTGGGAAAAAGATGTTACAGTTTTTATGTGTGTCTCTATGTATATATACATATGTAACAAAGAGGTACATGAATATATGCATACAAGTATGTATGTACATGTATAAATATAATTTTGTATTAATAGTTAGTTTGCATATATAATGTATCTTATTTTGTTTTATGACTGTTAACTGTCTTAATCTAAGTTTCTTTATAAGAAATCCATCCTTCTAACCTAAGGTTAACTAGTAATTCTTTGTCATGCTTATAGATTTGACCCACTTGGAGATTTATTGGCATAAAAAGTTTCACAGGTGATTTATGCAGTATATGAAATATATAGGGTGGTATCTTAGTCATTTGAATGGAGGCCGCTCTAGCAGTACCCAGAGAGCCTATTATTGAAAAGTGGATATGCTATTGGACATATCAGTATCATATGTATCAGTATTGGTGAGAATTAGAATCATTCTCAAGGAATATTACACACAATAGCCTTTTGATGGAATGAATATATAATGATGCAAAGATCATTTTCAGAGAAGGAATGTCAATTTTTGTTGGTGTTGTTTTGGTGACACTCAAAAGTTACTCCTGACTATGTGCTCAGAAATCGATCCTGGCTTGAGGGACCATATGTGACGCTGGGGATCAAACTGTGGTCCATCATGGGTCAGCCACATGCAAGGCAAATGCCATACCACTGCACCACTACTGTGCCATGGCTTTGGCCCATGAAATGTAAATTTCTATAAGTCTAATTGGAAAACACAAATAAGATAGGCAGAAGAATCAAAACTGTGATGCCAACTGTTTGAAATCCTCAACAAATCTTTTCTTAACATGCTGTCAAAACTAATCAGGTTTTCTAGGCATGTGAAATTGGTTTGAGGACACTTTGTTTGATGTGCTGTTTGAGTTCTTTGATTTTGTTTCACAGATAGTAAAAAGAAAAATCATTTTAGTTTTTATATTAATTTGTATATTGCTTGCTTCCAAAATGAATAACAATAGATCTCTTAATGTCTCATTAACCTAAGATCTTTGAAAATAGACTTATAATTTCTAACAGTTGGAATTTTTAAAAACTTAATGACTTGGATATGATTTGATGATGATCTGAATCTTTTAGTATATCTTAAAAATCTGGATAAAGAACCATGTTGCATACTTAAACAGATAGCAATTGATGATTAATATAGCTTTAGTTTTAATGTCAATTTAAATAAAAAAGTTTCTTTTTTATGAAGAGTGGAGAACTAATTTTTGACTTTTCAAGTTGGTTTAACCTCAGCATTGAATGCTAAAACTCAATGAATGCAGTTTGGCAGTCATTTTTTTTAAGTTCAAATTTTATATTTGTGCTAAAACTCACACTTTCTTGATGTGTTTAACAGACTTTGTTTTATAAAAATTTTCTTGTTTTCATAAATATTTAATATTTTACCTTTATTTTTATTAGTGTATATACCTGTGAAATTATTTATATTTAAAAATTATTTCACAAACTTCTTTCATTTTTAACATATACACTTTTGAATAAATGTTCCAACAAACTTTCAATATTTATTCTGCATGTGCATGTAGTTGACATTTTCTAAGCTGTAGAGATGCAATAGCTGATAAATCAGGCACAAATCCCTGCTCTGATGTAGAAGTTGTTGTAAGGTATAGAGAGATATGTAATAAAAACCAAGAAAAATATACATTACGATAAATGTTTCCTATGAAGAGAAAATTGAGAAAGACTGGATAGAGAGATCAAGGGCAAGTCTGCAAGTTTGAAGTGGTTACTCAGGGAATACCTCACTGAAAGAATACCATCTTTACAAGGGCCTTAAGGAGAGGAAGAAGAAAATTAGAGAAATATTTAAAAAGTGTTTCAAACAGCAGGAATATATAGATATCTTGAGACATCACCATAGTTGACTTATTTGAATCATACAATGAAGCAATGTATAGGCAGATTATGTAGAGCTTTGTCCCCATTGAGAAAAATTAAGCAACATTAAAGTACTATGTGGGTTTTTATTGGGAAACAGTATTTTAATTCAAATGTTCTCACTGCTGTGCCACAAATACAATCTAAAGAGGTAAGAGTGACAGCAGAATGGTCCATTGGAGAAAATATTAAATGTTCAGAAAAGAGACTGTAGTGGCTTATATTAGAAATAGTTCTGGACTAGAGATATGTATCTGTTGGCTACCGTGACTGACTCAGTGGTTACTTTTGCAAAACTCCCTGCCATTTTTTCAGTGCTAAGTGCTGTTTGCTATAAGCCCATATACCAACAGAAAAAGGCAACCATCAAGTAATAAAGTAACTTCTCAGCCTAGGGGAGGAAGACACTGCCTGATACCATGGAGCCAAGTCTCCCCATAGCTTACATTCCTGAGTTAATAGCTAAACCTCATCGCCCTATGCAACAAAGCTTGCCCCACCATAAAACCTGCTGAGAGTTCCGGAAAGTGGTCTGCAGACCCTACTTTGGGTCATAGGGCAATTCCTTGAAAGCTGCTGATTTAGCAGTGCTTGCAAGATTGTCACTGCTTCCCCCCCCCCTTTCTGGAAAATGATTTACTCTCTTTGTTTCTTCTTACCTATACTGGGCTTATACCTTATTTGGAATAATGAAGCAGTTTGCCGCCAAACGTATGATTGACATTGCCTTTTGCCTGCCCCCTTTTACCTTGTCTATATAAGTGAGTGCAGAATCATATTAAAGAGCCTTTGAACATATTTTCTGTCTTGGGCCATTTTTCTACTAACCTCTTAGATTTTTACAGGTGCGGTTTTGATCTGAGCTACGCAAAATAAAGGTGCGGCTGTCCGTAAGCCTCTCATCTATTCTCCGCTGGTCGGGCCCCCTCGGGGGGCTTGCAGGACACCCGCATGTATCAGTATTGGTGGGATGTGTAATCATTCCCAAGGAATAATACACACAATGGTCTTTTGATGGAATGAATATATATAATGATGCAAAGATCATTTTGTTGTTAAAATTTATATAGACCGAATTCTTGTCTCACCTCTCAGTTACTCTTCAACTTGCTTTATATCTGTTTGCCACACTTCCCAATATTATCTGAAACTGCTAGAGAAAAATGAAAATGAATAAAAACCTATTAGGAGTATCAAGGTCCTGATCTTATTTGGCAAGTTAGTATCATTTTCTGTTTTTTATCTTCCTTCCTTCTTCAAACTTTTTTCTCTACTTATTTTAAATATTTCTTAGTTTCTTGATTTATCTTTATTGACCTTCTTCTAAGTTTTATCCTCCATGTAATTTCTTAACATGTTAGCATTGTGTTTATATCACAGAAAAATTAGAGATTTCTTAGATTACTATTATAAATATTGCAATTGGAATACTATAATATATATTTATAGGCTTTAAAAAGTTTTTTTATTAACATTATTGTGAATTACAAGTCTTTCTTTATAGCCTTTTTATTTTTTTGGTTTTTAGGCCACATCCAGAGATGCTGCCACATTAGCGATGCTCACATCTGGCTATGTGCTCAGAAATTGCTCCTGACTTTGGGGAAACATATTGGACACTGAGGATCGAACCCCCAGTATGCCAGGCAAATGCCCTACTGCTGCTCTATTGCTCTAGCCCCTCTTTATAGGATTTTAAATGATGCCCTCAAATAGAGTTTCTTCAGTGAAATATGTGCACAAGTAGACAGCAAATATGAGTGGCTAAATGATCTCTTAGATTTTAAAGAGCCATTTATAAGTATTGATTCTTTCATTATAAAGTGGCAGAGATCATTTTATTGATTGAAGAAAAGTGCTTAAGCAAGATACTCAAATTTTTTGAGTCACAGTTTTAAATCTAATTGTTTTATAATTATATTATGTAAGCTATTATAAAATTTTAATAAATCACCCTGTAAAATTTATTTAGATGAAGTCTATTTCATGATGATTATATAATATATGTGTATATAAAATAACACTCCAATCAATTGAATTTTAATCTGACTGAAGTGGAAAACTTTATACCAACCACTCACTTTAAAACATTTACAAAACTCCATTAGTGGGCTTCGGTGTTCCTCAGCAACTCAGAATCTGAGCAGCGCTTCATCCTCAGGTCCTAGAACTAACCAGTCCAATTTAGGAAGGGTTTTGGGCCCCCTGGGACCCACTTGAGAGCTCCCTCCCCCAGAAAAATATATTTTGGAAGCAGGAAGGAGGGAGTACTAGAGGAACATAAAGGTAAAGAAAAAAGGAGAAAGCTAATAATGTAAATCAGGCAAAATAATGAATTAAACAGTACTGATGAAAATAGCATAAACTTAAAGCATATATAGGAGGAAGAATTAACTGACCACAGAAATCACCATTTACCTTTTTTGGTCTTGTTCATCAGCATATCTATTGTCTGAGTTCGAGTAATACCTAAGTCTATAATTACTTGTTACAATGGAAGTAAGAAGAAAGGAACTGATTTTGGTAAATATTTGAAAGTAAACTATGGTACAATTTGGTATCTAGAAGTATGTGAATAATAAATCTAGATCTACTAAAGAGGTCATTAGAGTGCCGATAGTAATATTGACTAAAATAGGGGAACCAGAAAGATGAGTTCAATTTTCAAGCATAATAGTTAAAAGTGAATGTAAATTATGATAAAATAATAGAGGATCCTCTGCTAGCTATGAGACTAATAATAAACACTTCCATTAAAATTTAATATAACTGGGCTAAAGTGATAGTAGAGCTAGTGAAGTGTTTTTCTTGCATATACTGATCTGGATCCAATCCCCAGTATCCCATATTGTCCCCTGAGCACCGCCATGAGGAATTCCTGAGTACAGAGCCAGGAGTGATTATTGAGTATTACCAGATGTGTCCCAAAACCTAAATCAAAATTTCTTAAAACAAATTTTTTATAAAACAGATTGTGTATGATTTCTTTCCTTACTTAGGGATGTATTAGGTCGACAGAGAAGTTCTTTTATGTAATCAATGACTGCTTTGCCATTTTGAACCTTTTTTTAACATTCAGGGTTCTAAAAAGCCATTAAAAAATCCATGTTAAGTACCAATTTTATTTTTTTCTTTATTAACAGCATTAATTAACCTACTAGACAGGTTATTCTGATGCAGTTTATTAGTATGTGTTAGAAGCCTTATTGCAGTAAGGTGCTCTCAGCAGACATGACCTCTTACTCTGCTTTTACAAACATCTGCTCTTCAGAGTTCACCCATAATGTCATTACCTAATTAGACTTGAACAGCATGAGACATTTTTTTGTTAATTATAAAGTGGTTATGATAAACTTTGACATAGGAAAACTAGTGGCCTGACTTAAAGGAAAGGAAAGATTATCTCCAAGTCTTTCATTAGTGGGTGCATAATATCACTTGGACCAAGTCTATTTTGCATAAGGATTAGAGAATACTAACACAATTCATTAAAAAAAATTATAACAGGGCACAGAGCATTGGTTTATATTTCTGTGGAATCCCAAAATGATGTTTTCATAATCTAGCAACCTGTCATGTCAGTCTGTTCTGAGAAGTCCACATAGCATATTTAAGTTATTGTTAATTCTGTTAATGTAATGGCATTTGGACTTGGACATATCATTTCAATATCCCCACTGTAATGACATTTGGACCTGGACATGCTCCTGGACATGCCCTTTGGACATGCCTCCTGCCATTCTGGGTAAAAAGAAAAATTGTACCACTAAGTGGGGGGGCAGGGTAGTGTGACCAGATGAGCGCCTGCTGATTCGCGGGTGTGGTTGGGTGGGAGGGGACTGGAGATAAAGTATCTAGGTAGGCTAGATGCTACCTGTTTGTATTTATCCTTCTATCTCTCTCTATTGAACATGGGAATACATGCCTCCCTCGGCCACCTCTGGCCAGGGAATTTCTATATCTTTCTTTCTTTCTTTCTTTCTTTCTTTCTTTCTTTCTTTCTTTCTTTCTTTCTTTCTTTCTTTCTTTCTTTCTTTCTTTCTTTCTTTCTTTCTTTCTTTCTTTTCTTTCTTTCTTTCTTTCTTTCTTCTTTCTTTCTTTCTTTCTTTCTTTCTTTCTTTCTTTCTTCTTCTTTTTCTTTCCTTTCCTTTTCTTTCTTCTTCTTTCTTTCTTTCTTCTTTCTTTCTTTCTTTTTCTTCTTTCTTTCTTTCTTCCTTCTTCTTCCTTCCTTCCTTCTTCCTTCCTTCTTCTTTCTTTCTTTCTTTTTCTTTCTTTTTTCTTTCTTTCTTTCTTTCTTTCTTTCTTTCTCTTTCTTTCTTTCTTTCTTTCTTCTTTCTCTCTTTCTTTCTTTCTCTCTTTCTTTCTTTCTTTCTTTCTTTCTTTCTTTCTTTCTTTCTTTTCTTTCTTTCTTTCTTTCTTTCTTTTCTTCTTTTTCTTTCTTTTTTCTTTCTTTTTCTTTCTTTCTTTCTTTCTTTCTTCTTCTTTCTCTTTCTTCTCTCTTTCTTCTCTTTCTTTCTTTCTTTCTTTTTCTTTTTCTTTCTTTCTTTCTTCTTCTTTCTTTCTTTCTTTCTTCTTTCTTTCTTTCTTTCTTCTTTCTTTCTTTCTTCTTTCTCTCTCTCTCTCTCTTCTCTTCTTCTTCTTTCTTTCTTTCTTTCTTTCTTTCTTTCTTCTTCTTCTTTCTTTCTTTTCTTTCTTTCTCTTTCTTTCTTTCTTTCTTTCTTTCTCTTTTCTTTCTTTCTTTCTTTCTTTCTCCTCTCTCTTTCTCTCTCTCTTCTTTCTTTCTTTCTTTTTTTCTTTCTTTCTTTTTTCTTTTCTTTCTCTTTCTTTCTTTCTTCTTTTTCTTTCTTTTTCTTTCTTTCTTTCTTCTTTCTTCTTTCTTTCTTTCTTTCTTTCTTTCTTCTTTCTCTCTCTCTCTTTCTTTCTCTCTCTTCCTCTCTTCTTCTTTCTTCTTTCTTTCTTTCTTCTTTCTTTCTTTTCTTTCTTTTCTTTCTTTCTTCTTTTCTTTCTTTTCTTTCTTTCTTTCTTCTTTCTTTCTTTCTTTCTTCTTCTCTTTCTTTCTTTCTCTCTTCTCTCTCTCTCTCTCTCTTCTTCTTTCTTCTTTCTTTCTTTTTCTTTCTTCTTCTTTCTTTCTTTCTTCTTCTCTCTCTCTCTTTCTTCTTTCTTTCTTTCTTTTTTCTTTCTTTCTTTCTTTCTTTTTCTTTCTTCTTTCTTTCTTTCTTTCTTTCTTTCTTTCTTTCTTTCTTTCTTTTCTTTTCTTTCTTTCTTTCTTTCTTTCTTTCTTTCTTTCTTTCTTTCTTTCTTTCTTTCTTTCTTTCTTTCTTTCTTTCTTTCTTTCTTTCTTTCTTTCTTTCTTTCTCTCTCTCTCTTTCTTTCTTTCTTTTTCTTTCTTTCTTTTTGAAAACACCAGGTAGCAGCAGCAGGCTTCAGACTCCAGCTCTCTCTCTCTCTCTCTCTCTCTCTCTCTCTCTCTCGTGGTTGCTACAAGTTGGGTGAGCTTTTGGTCTCACTTGGCAACTGGGCACCCCGAGAAGTAGCAGGTGGATTACAACTTATTGAAGTAACCTGCAAGAAGCCTGGCAACCTAGTAGAGTGCTGTAATAAACCACCTGTGGAAAACTGTAGTAATTCTATAGGTAACTTTTTTTTTTTACTACTTTCACTACTATTACATTAACATATAATGCCTGATTTTACTCTTTACTTACATTGGGGAATGATTTTTTATATAGTTCTTAATGATTATATAATTGGGACTAAATTAATTTTTTTAATATATTAAATAGTTTTTGGGCTTTGAGACCACACCCAGTGATTTCTCAGATTTTGCATTTCGGAATTAATCCTTGTGGGACTCAATTCCTGGTTTTTCACATAGGAATTACTCCTGGTGAACCATATAGGTTGCCAGGAATCAAACCTAGGTAAATTGCTTGCCAGGGAAGCAACCTACCCACTGAACAACTGGTCCAGTCTCTTAATCTCTCTCATTATTGTCATAAAATAGTGTTTATAACTCAATTCTGTTAGTAAACATGACTTGATTTGCTATTGGAAAATGACACCTAAAGAAATTGTTATGACCATATTATCATATTACCAGTCTCTGATCTCTTAGAAAACAATAAATGAACTAAAAATATGCCATGACCTGGGGCCAGAGAGCATAAAATGGACAAGATGTTTACTTTGCATGCTGCCAATTTGAACTTACTACTTGATCATGACGGTCTCCTTGCACCATATGAATGATCCCTGTACACAGAGCCAGGAGTAAGCCCTTAGGTTTTTGGGTATTGTGATCTTCAACACACACACACACACACACACACACACACACACACACACACACACACACACACACACCAAATATCACAACCACCAAGGACAAAGTAGATTATAGAATAAAATTTCCTGAGTTCTTTTTCTTTTCAAAAATTTGCTAATAATTTTTGTGGCAAACCACTAGATTTTTGCTTCCTTTGTACATTATGATTTTCCCCTTAATATTATTAAGAAATTGATTACTATTATTAAAAACTTAATATTATTAAGAACTTCAATTCTATGGTAAGTTGAGCAAGAAATCAAATGCACATAGTATAATTCAGATTAAATAGGTTTGATATTTATAATGCTAATCATTATTAATTAGATATTTGTTATTGGTTCTGTATTTGATTTATCCATAGGTTTTTATAGACAATTGCACAGATTTTTTATTAATAAGTTTAAGTTCAAAATAAAAATAAATCTAGAATTCTTTTTAGTTCAAAAAGTTTTATTATGCTACATTTTAAGACACTATATTTAATTCATTTAGCTATGTACATATTATTAGATGGCGTAATGTGTAATTTTAAGAATTTATGTTAATTAAAGCTTACCTTAAAATAATTTTTTATCATAAGATCTTAGAGTTATTATAAAAATGGATCACAAGAATATTTGTCTAAACAATTTAGCTGAATTTGGGTAGATCTAGGAGTGAGATATATAAACGAATAACAAGGTTATTCAAGGGGTCTCAACAGTTAAATGTCTCTTAGAAAGGATTCTTTCCTTGCATGTTCTTACTCACTGCACATTGCACTGCGATGATTCTAATCACCATTATTCAAATCACTTGATGCCTCAATTACCTTAGTTTCTATGAACACATTCCAAACGCCAGAGCACCCATATATGTACTTTGATAATAGGCTGCCAATTAAGTTATCTTTCTCTGGAAACTTATTATGGCAGCTCAGTGAATATAACATCATTAGTGCCCTTATATCATCATAGCTTGGGCAGCTGCTGACACTGCATGAATATAATTGCTAAACTAGCAAAGTAGAAGCTGAGACAAAATGGATTTGAATTACACACACACACACACAAAAGGAAGTCTAAGTTGAATGTGTTGAATATGTTTATTTTACATGTAAATAGAATATCTGAGAGGCATTATGTATACAAGTATGCATGTGTGTACAAGAATAACCTTTAGATAAAACTGTGGGAAAATGGCGACCCAGTAAATGCACATATATCTAGAAAATATCTAGAAAAAAGAGTATTATTTGTAAAAATTGCCTTATAATGCTACTGCAACTTTGCCACCAATAAAAATGATTGAGTTATTACTACAGTCGATATTTTTTGTCACCTGAAACACTCAGATTATAAAATTATTCTATAAATATTCTGTTGATAAAATGTTTTGAAGATTGGATATATGAATAAAATTAAAACATCAATTTAATACTCCAAGCCAATTTTTAATAATTTTGTGGAATAATTATTGTCTAATTAGAAACACATGCTTTTCTATAGAGTTAAACCTAAGGTTATTCAAAATTATAAATTCTGTTTGCTAATATTTCAGTGTAAATTGGAATCATTTTTAATTCTTTTTTTGTTTGTTTGTTTGTTTGTTTTGGCCACACCTGGTGATGCTCAGGGGTTACTCTTGGCTATGCACTCAGAAATCGCTCCTGGCTTGGGGGACCATATAGGATGCCCGGGGATGGAAATTTGGTCCGTCCTAGGCTAGCATCCTAGACTTGTGCCTCTGCTCTGGCCCCCATTTTTAATTCTTGTGAATTAATTTATTTAAGTTAATCTTATAAGGAACCGATAAAAATAATTATTATGATTGAGTCGATTTATTTGGGAACTATTTTCTCCTAAATGTGATGGGAAGAAAATGTAAAAACTAGTAATTTTATCAGAATCAGAGACCAATTTTACTTTTTTGTTTGTTTGTTTGTTTGTTTTTTGGGTCACACCCGGCAGTGCTCAGAGGTTACTCCTGGCTCTATGCTCAGAAATCGACCCTGGAAGGCACAGGGGACCATATAGGATGCCGGGATTCGAACACCGTCATTCTGCATGAAAGGCAAAATCTTTACCTCCATGCTATATCTCTGGTCCCTGATTCTACTTCTTTCATTGGGCAAATTCTTAAACCAAACTAAACATCAATTATTTCATTCATAAAATGGAAATTAAAATAAGTACTTGATCCATAGATTTATCATGAGGATTAAATAATGCTATAAATAAAATTTGTCTAGCCTTGACAATGAAAAACAGTAATAATAATTTTCATTATACTACTGTTCATTTATTTAATTTATTTATGGGCTACACCTTCTAGAGCTCAGGGCTTATTCTTGAATCTGTGCACAGAAATTAATCCTGATGGTGCATCATTAAGCTATTCAGGTAGGCCCCTTCTTCCTTCCTGATGTGTGCTTACAAAGCTATAAATTTTCCTCTCATTCTTGCAATAATAATTTTTAGACAGAAAAGCGAGAAGGGTGGAAGTTACAGCTCACCTCATGAAGCAGGGATGAGTTTTGTTAGAGAAATAACTACATTTTGAACTATCCTAAGAATGAGAACATATGAGGGTTATAGAAAGCCTGTCCAGAGTACAGGCAGGGGTTGGGTGGGGAGGAGGGAGATTTGGGACATTGGTGATGGGAATGTTGCACTGATGATGGGTGGTGTTCTTTACATGACTGAAACCCAAACACAATCATGTATGTAATCAAGGTGTTTAAATAATATATATATATATAAATAAAGCATTAGCTTCTTGGATTTTTCTACAAGAGAAATTGATTACATCTCTTATTTAATATTCTGTAATTTTAAATGTTAATGGGGAAAGCAGTAAATTTTACAAAACAGTGTCAATTATGTCAGTGATAAAATGTGAAAAACATTGAAATAGGGGAGATTCCATTTCATTAACTATTGTTTGTCGTTTTCTAACAACCTGCTGAAAATATATAAAATACATATCAGTTGAAAGAAGAATTCACTGCATCCTTAGTTTACATAAAATCTCCTTTGATATAATTTTGTTTTAGCTTTAAGTATGATACCATGGGTTGAATTAAAATTGTAATATAATCACGAATAAAATTTTGATGCTTTTTGGTTAATTAACACTTTCAAATATGGTTTTATCAACCATTATTCATTTTCAACATATGAATACTTTTATCTATGATCATTAAATACAATAGTAAATAGCCTGTTTTGCATAACAAACACTTTTCTGATATTATGGCCATTAAGCTTACATATGTATACACACTGGCAGTTTATAACACATATTTAATCAGAATTACATAAGCAAAGAATACTACAAATAGTACTTCAAATACTGCAAATACTGTTCTTGACTCTGAAGGACAGTAGTTCTTTTTACAGTCCCAAGATATCAAGAGTTTTATTAACAGGATTAACATGGATATCATCTGTGTGAAAAGCACAGACACTTATTAAAAGAAATGCTCTGCTTCATTCTCTTTTTTCCGAGTCAGCATTTATTCATTATATCCCTGAGTAATAAAGTTAAAATTATAAATATATAAAATACATATACATTTTATAATAAATTATGAAGTTTTTTTTATTGGTAGTATTAAATGCTTCCTTAAATCGAAAAAAATAAAATTCATTTTCATGGTAAAAATAATCTTAGCAGTTCAAAGGGGAAGCAATACAAGTAATTATTTTAATTAATCACTTTATTTAAACACTGTGGTTATGAGGTTGTTCAAAATATAGTTAGTTTTCCTATTTCTTTTTCACAGTTTCAAAGTTGTTCATAAGTGAGATTCAGTCATACAATGTGCACCTCTCTAGACCTCTTCAGTGTTCAATTCTCTCTTTTCAAAGAATAAATTTAGGTCTAATTGCTTTTTACAATATTTATGTGACAAAAGTAGTTGAAAAATCTCACTAACTCACATTAACTTAAAGGAAGATCACTATAATTTGATATAGAATCTGAATGATAGTATATTTCAAAGGAAATTTAACTTTATTACTCAGGGATATAATGAATAAATGCTGACTCTGAGGATGAAGCAGAGCATTTCTTTTAATAAGTGTCTGTGCTTTTCACACAGATGTTATCCACGTTAATCCTGTTAATAAAACTCTTGATATCTTGGGACTTTAAAAAGAACTACTGTCCTTCAGAGTCAAGGACAGTATTTGCAGTACTATTTGTAGTATTATTTGTTTATGTAATTCCATTTGAAAGAAAGCATAAAAATGACTTCTAACATGGATAGATACTGAGAGTATCATGTTGGGTGGAATGAGACAGAGGAAAAGAGACAGACATAGAATGAGTATAAACTCATCTGTGGGATATATTAAAATGTAGTATGAGAATTATATCCAAAGACAATAGTAGTGATGGAGGAGAGTGCAATTAAGACAAAGAAGGGACCACTATAACAATAATATTTGGAAATAATCATTCTGGACAATAACTGGGAATTGAAAAAAAGTAAAGTGATATACATGATACCCCTTTAGTAATAGCATTGCAAACCACAGTGCCTCAAAGGAAAAAAGAAAGAGAAAGAAGTCTTATTTTTTCCATGTGCACTAGAAAATAAAGTATACTAAGTATTTTGCAGAGAAAAGCCCTAAAAATTTTATGAGTTTATATGCTCTATAAGATGTACATGTAAGGTATTAAATTTGAAGGCTATATTATAAATATAAATCAAGTAACATTTAACCCTATGAAAAAAGGGAGAAGAAATGAACAGACTCTTCCTTAAAGAAGAAATACAAATGGCCACAAGGCACATAAAAATGTTCCATATCACTAATCACCAGGGAGATGCAAATCAAAATAACAATGAGGTACCATCTCACACCACAGAGAACACATCACATCACAAAGAACAAGAACAATCAGCACTGTCTGGTTTTTGGGGAGAAAGGAGCTCTCATTTGCTGCTGGTTGGAATGCCGTCTAGTCCAGCCTTTATGGAAAACAATAATGATATTTCTCAAAAAACTGGAAATTGAGCTCACATACAATCCAGAAATACCACTGGTAGGAATATACCCTGGAAGACAACAACAAAAATACAAAAATGCCCTCTACACACCTATATTCATTGCAGTGTTGTTTACCTTAGCCAGAATCTGGAAACAACCCAGATAACTAACAAAAGTTGAGTGGCTAAAGAAACTGGTACACATACACAATGGAACACTATGCTGTAAGGAAAAAATGAAGCCATAAAATTTTCCGATACATAGATAGACATGAAAACTATTATACTGAGTAAAATAAGTCAGAGGAGATAGACACAGGAAGGTCTCATTCATCTGTGGGATTTAGGAAAAATAGACTATGGCAATTATACCCAAGACAATAGAGATGAATGATGAAAAGACCAACCCACTATATAAAGCTTACCACAAAGTATGGTGAGTGAAATTAGAGAAATAACTATATTAACAAGTATCATTGCAATGGAAGTGAATGAGTGAAATAGAATACTGTCTTGAAGAATGAAAGGATGGGGGAGGATGGAGATGGATGGAGATGGAGGTGGCTGGAATGTTGCACTGGTGAAGGGGTGTGTACTTTCATGACTTAAAGCCAACTGCATACATGTTTGTAATAATGATGCTTAAATAAATATATTATATATAAATATAAAGCCGGCTAATCTGGTGTAACAGTTTTCCATTTTCTAGACCAAACATGGTTAGTGATGGTAAACTTTACTGAAGAGGTTTCATGGAATAGGTAGTGTATAGAGCATTTTTTAAAAACAATCATAATTTTCAAGTCTAGAAAGCTAAGTAATATGGTAGTAGTCCCTATATGTGGAGTTTATAACATGAAATATTGTCCAGTGGGTCTTGAGCATATCATTTCCTTTCCTAAGCTTTTTATGATTATGAGCCATATTATATCCTGTTAAACTCTAATCTTTACTTGTGAGGGAGTAAAGACTGAGAATGGAGACTGAAGGGAAGGAAAGTTGCCGGTGATTTCTCTAAGCCATTCCCCATGGCATTTGGCTTGGAGGTTCTCTGACCCTCATATTGGCAAAAAGCCTCAGGCTTCCCATTACAAAAAAAAAAAAAATTGGGCGTTGAGCTGGGAGCCAGAAGTTTGCCAGCTCCTAACCCAAGCCTGCTCCTCCTGTGCTGGCTGAGGGGTAGGGAAGGCTTGGTGCCCCCTTTGGAGTCTTCCTCTGCACCCACCTTGCTGGCTCACCTGAGCAGGGGCCCAGGGATGGCCCTAGAGTCCGGGGGAAAAAAGACAGGCCTCTGTTGGGGTAGCAGAGTCCTTGTTGGCCCATTTAAGCTTGGTAGGAGGCTTTTCACATGGAGGCTCTGATACCATCATGCTGGCAAAATGTCTCCAGCTTCC
This sequence comes from Suncus etruscus, assembly GCF_024139225.1. Taxonomy (NCBI): domain Eukaryota; kingdom Metazoa; phylum Chordata; class Mammalia; order Eulipotyphla; family Soricidae; genus Suncus; species Suncus etruscus. The sequence goes on along the minus strand of NC_064863.1, from coordinate 56,228,206 downwards.
CAGGACAAATGTACACCACCCCTTCATTCATGAACTTTTCCTACAACCAATGTCCTGAGTTTCTCTGGGGCAAGCATCTCGCTGTTCTCTCTCTTTTTCTCTCTCTCTCTCTCTTTCCTTTTTTCATTTTAGACACTGTGATTTGCACTTTTGTTAATGAAGTATCATGAAAACTCTTTTCTTCTCTACTCTAACTGTACTGTTCTACTATTTGTGGCAAACTTCCTATATGTACTGGTTCTCCTGTCATTCCTGTATATTATCTCTAGATCTTATTACTATACTATCGTTTGCTTTTCTTTATCCCATAAATGAGTCAAATTATTCTGTTTATCCCTCTTCCTCATTTTACTCAGCATCAAAATCTTTATATCCATCCATGCATAAAAAAATCATGACTTCATTCCTAATAGCTGCACAGTATTCCACTGTGTAGATGTGCCAGAGCTTAATATATCTTTGTTTTGTATCTGTTTTTATTTGTTAAGAATTTTAAATAACTTCTGAATCCTGAACTGTGCATAGTCACTACTGAGTACATATTATTGTATATGCAGCAAGGTTCACCACAAAACTCCAGATCAAAGAACTTGGTGCACAGTCTCTATTTGGCACCATTCAAGGCAAATTATTGGCAATTTCACAAATTTTCTCAAAAATAACAGAACAATAACCTAGAAGTTTTAAAAAGTAACCCTGGAGTTGTTATAGATAGGCTACATTCTCTGGTTCACTGGTTTTATCATGATTTTGGTCACACTATCTCAGTATAATTTAACAATATTTCCCTTAGATACTGAGGTTGACTGAAAATAATCTTGAAATTCATTGCCATTTTTTTTTTTTTGGTTTTTGGGTCACACCCGGCGGTGCTCAGGGGTTACTCCTGGCTGTCTGCTCAGAAATAGCTCCTGGCAGGCATGGGGGACCATATGGGACACCGGGATTCGAACCAACCACTTTTGGTCCTGGATTGGCTGCTTGCAAGGCAAATGCCGCTGTGCTATCTCTCCGGGCCCTTCATTGCCATTTTGAATGATCATAGTTATAGACCAAGTTGGAGTAGGATATGGGCCAATGAGAAGCTTCACAATTTTTGCTGTTAAACACCAACTGTGATTCTGGAATAGAGGACTGGGAATTTACAGCCATGTATGTCTCTCACTAACCTTGAACCTTTGTTTTATCAGGTTTAGAAAGCAAATAGAAATTTTTGTTGTTAGTAGTTAACACTGGTATTATTTTCATGACAAATTAGAATTTAGTAGTGACCAAAAAGCTTTGCAATCACAAGTGTGTGGCTGTATAAATGTTTCATGATGGTGATGACATGGGAATTCTACAAGTGAGCACATATTAGAGCAAGTCTAATTGCTAGACTTCAACAAGATTTGTGGGATTATATATTTTTAGGAATGATCAGGAGTCAACAGTAAGTTGACAGTGTGATAACCAGGGAGCATAACAAAATAAAACATATAATGTTAGGGGTTCAGTTTTACAAATGTGAGGGAACATACTGGCTGTGTGCAATAGCCAGATATGTGGCATTAGGAATATCAACAGGGACCCTGTGACAAATTCACTGTCCTGAAGTTTCTAGTTGTGAGTATTCAAAAGCTTCTTATCTTCTTAGTCTCCATAAATTTCAGAGGTGAACCATGTTAGGGGTACATTCATGAGTGCCCAGTGGCAGTTGTGTGCTAGAGTATTTATTAATATTTAGTAGCTTATAGGCTGTGTTAATTGCGTTGACTTGGACAACTGTTCAAGAATCTTGCTGGATTGTGAACATACCCACAGGTACCCTTTATGCTGAGTTTAGTGACAGGAAATTTCTAGGTGGCAACAGTTTAATTGATCAAAACCTGAATGTGTAGATATTTAATGCTGGGCTGTTTATATAGGAATCTTGACCTTAGCCCCAGCTGATGACAGAGAAAAGTATTCCTAGACTGACAAAGCACACTGACTAGTTTTTCAGAGCCAGAAAGTGAGAAGATTAGGAGTGACACCTATTTGCTTACTCAATGAGTTGGGAAGTCCTTGGATTTCTTTCTGTCTCTAGGGATGATGCTTTCTTGTTAGCAGCAGCTAAACCTCTTTGTTATAAATAAGCAGGCTTAAAAATTGTTTTTTAATTCTCAGCTAGATCAGACATTTTCTAGTTATTTTCTCTGGATATAGCTTTTGCTAGGTATGGGTAGAATATTTTTTAAAAATTTGCCCTCAATCTGTTATGGTGATCAGGAATCATATGCCATTGGCATCACTGGCACTACCAACAGCTTGATTATAATAGGTTACCATGATAATGCTGTCTTAAAATTACCTCTATATGTCCTATAATTTCTTTCCTTCATATTCTGTGCTAAAAGAATGAGAAATATATTTAGGAAATGAGGCTCTCAATGTGCTCAGTGTACTCAGTGCTCTCTCTGTACTAGCAGACTTACAAGGGAAATACTAAATAGTACTTTCTATCACATCCATAGTTGTACAGGGTATAAATTTATAAATCAGATATTTTTTGATTAGAACATATTACCTTTCAGTTAGCTTGTTATTTTGGTGTGTGTATATATGTCACTATGATATTTTTGGGTGCTATTCTTTAGATTTTTGTTGTTGAGGCTTTATTTATTTGAACTTTTAGGTCCATATCATGAGTTTAATCCGGTTGGTGTCAATTTGCTATGATTGCAAGAGGAGATGAACAGATTTTCTTTGTTCAACTGTTATGTTAAGAAATTTCTTTTTTGGGGAGCCACACCCAGTGACACTCAGGGGTTACTCCTGACTATGTGCTCAGTAATCAATCACTCCTGGCTCAGGGGACCAGATGGGACACCGGGAAAAAAACCAAGGCCTGTTCTAAATCGGTTGTGTGCTAGGCAAATGCCCTACTGCTGTGCTATCACTCTGGCAGCAAGAGATCTCTTAATAAATAATATTTAATATTTTAAGGTATTTATAAATAAAAATATAGAAATAGTTGGAATATATTAAAATTAAGTAATATGATGGTATTTTTTTCAAGTTAAAGCTTTTAAATTTGTCAAGTTAAAATAACTTTTAGCTTTTGTATCATACTCAGTGGTGCAGAGGGCTTGCTTTAACTCTGATCTCAGATAATACTCATGCTTGGGCTTCAGAGGGCTTTATGGGTGACAAAAATTGAACTGCAAGGGTCAGTTGCATGTAAGGAAAAAATCCAGTATATGGCACTATTGCTCCAGCTCCATTAATACATTTTTTAAATTTAGCCAGACTTACAATGGAAATACTAAATAATATAAATGAGCAGCATCATAAATGGAAGAGGAAATATTAATAAAAGTTATATAGACTCTGAAACAGTAATTAGGGTAAATGATGATCAACATCATCATTATGTATTGTATATAATTATACATATTGACAAATTATATATAATGGAAAAATTCCAAAGCTTGCATAATAAGATAGAAAATTTAAATGGCTCTATATGAAGTAAATTGAATTAGTTTGAATGACATATATTCCTGTTGACATAAACTAAGTAGATATGGGAACATAGCATACCTGAATGCAGGCTGCTACCCTTCACTCACTGAATTGATATAGCAATTTTTCCAGACAGCAAATATCTCCGATGAAAAATGTTGCATTTTATTGTGGTTTTTACTTTTCAAATATAATAAAGTACAAGCACATAATTTAGACTCAAAACATAACCAGCTATATACCTATCTTATTGGGACCACCTTGGTATAAGTGATCTAGCATTTTTCTAAAACATATTAAATGATTCATAATCATGCAGTGGTCCTCAAACTATGGCCCATGGGCCACATATTGTATTTATATCTGGTTTGTTTCTTCATTGCAAAATAAGATATATGCAGTCTGTATAAGAATTCGTTCATAAGTTTTGTTTTTACTATAGTCAGACCCTCCAATGGTCTGAGGGACAGTGAACTGGCCCCCTGTTTAAAAAGTTTGAGGACCCCTGATAGAGAGTTAATTTTTAAAATAAAAATCATTTTTAATGACATAGATAAAATTAAAATATATTTTGTTAAGATAATAAATCAGTGAAGCAAATACCAAATGATATATCAAATACCAATTTATATAAAAACCTATAATAAAGAAACAAAAACAGTGATCACAATGTGTAAATGAAGTAACAAATCATAGGTGAGGTTTTTAGATAGCAAAAATAGTTGAAGGAAATCAAAATTCAAAAAATAGGAATTTGAATATAAGATATTGGCATATAATATGCTAATGTGACTCTAGCTAGCAATACTTTATTATATTTAAAAGTTGTAAAAGAATTGGTACTTCTGATTATAAGAAAAATGTTTATATAAATGGGTCTTAGCAAGATTTTTGTGTTGAACATATTTTAATAAATAGAAATAGTGAGAGCAGGAGTGATGGCTCAAATGGTAAGGCGTCTGCCTTGTCCACACTAGACTAGGACGAACAGAGGTTCTATCCCCCAGTGTCCCATATGGTCCCCCAAGCCAGGAGCAATTTTGAGCGCATAGCCAAGAGAAACCCTTGAGTCTAACTGGGTGTGGCCCACAAAAAGGAAAAAACAGCAAAAAAAGAAAAAAAAGAAATAGTGAGTCATTGTATTGTGTACTTGAAACTGATATTGTTATATGTTAACTATATATCAATGAAAGCTAAAAAGATATTCGTGGATATATTTTAGTTTAAGATACATTTATCTCAATTATTAATAACATTCCATTTTTTGTAATATAAATCCTTATTTTCATCACCTTATCCATATTTTCTAAAGCACCAATGACTAGATATTCTGAGTCATTCAGAAATAAAATATTCAAACATAAAATAAAAACTGAATCATATATATGAAAATAACTTAAATATATATATATACCATAAGGAATAATACACTCTTTGCAAATTATGTTGTGCCAGTACCTGTAAATTTTAGCAGAAAATAGGTAGGGTTATTGCAGATGTAATCAAGTTAATATGAGGTCATGTTAAGTTGTTTTGGTTTCTAATTCAGAGCTGATGTACTTATAAGAACTATCAACATATAGACTCACATGGAAAGAAGGTATGATGCAAAGAAGATTGCCATTAAATTCTGATTTATCTACAAGTTAAAGGATGAAAATATAATGTTAATAAAAAATTACAAGAAAAAGTTATAGAAACAGTGAGTGGGTAAGGCACTTACTTTGCACATAACTGACCCAGGTTTGATCCCTAGCACAGGATATGGTCCCCTGAGCTCTGCCAGTAGTAATCCCTAAACACACAACAGTAGCAAACTGTGGAGTGTTCACAGCTAAGAGTTTTGCTGTTTCAGTTTGCTTTGGTAAAAAATCAAAGCAAATCAAACAAACAAAAGCAACGTGGAATAATATAGAATCTTCAGTGATAGCATAGATCTTTTAATGCTTTGTTATAAGACTCTCAGTTTCCATATCATTGAGAGAATAAATTTCTTGTTTTAAGCTGACCAGTTTTTGACACTTTATTATTGTACCTCCAGGAAATTAGTATTATGACTGTTTTTAAAAGGATAATCCACAGAAATATTATAGTCCACTGTTAGTTTATAACTTAAATTTCTAAGAAAGAAGTGTAGTAAAATGACTTCAGCGAAGTTAGAAAAATGAGTATCAGTTAACAAGATGAAAACGAGAGAGAACATTGGGGAAACATAATACAGAAAGTCTTCTGCGCTCCAATGTTCATTACAGCACTATTCACAATAGCAAGAATCTGGAAACAACTCAAGTATCTAAGAACAGGTGTGTAGATAAAGAAACCATGGTACATATACATAATGGAATACTATCAGCAGTTAAGAAAAATTAAGACAAAAAATTTCTTAAACATGGATTGATAGGGAGAGTATTATACTGAGTGAAATGAGTCAAAGGTAGAGGGACAGACATAGAATGATTGTACTAATATGTCGGAGGTAAAATGTATTTTTATTGCTCAAAGACAAAAGAGACAAGAGCTTGGAGGACCAGTTCATGGTAGGAAGCTTGCTACAAACAGAAGGGGATTGAAGTTAGGGCAGAGAAAGGATCACTAATATAATGATAATTGGAAATTATTACTCTGGACAAAAACTTGGTGCTGAAAGGAGATAAAGTGATATTTTTAATATTCCTTCAGTAACAATATTGCTAACCACTGTTTTTAAAAGGAAAGAAAAAAGAGAAAGAGCATCAGTGAGAGATAATTAAAATGTCTGCCACAGAGGCAGGCTGATGAGAAGTGGAGAGAGGGGTTAGGGCAGGCAGATTGGTGATGGGATATCTGCACTGGGGAGGGATGTTTTACATTGTAGGACTGGAACTTAATCATAAACAACTTTGTAACTGGTTATCTAAAAAATGTGAAAGAGAAAAAAGAGAAAATGACACCAGGACTGAGAACAAGAGTTAACAAATATGATTATAGAAAGTTATTACACTATTTCTAGACTCTGAGAAAGGTACATTGAGTAGTCATGTAATTTTTTGTTGTTTTGGGGCTACACCAGGTGCTTAGAAGACTTGTTCTGGATGGGCTCATACCTAGTGGTGCTCTATAACCATATATGGTGCTAGGTATCAAACTAGGTTGGCTGTATGTAAGTCAAAAGCCTTAAAACCTGTATTATCTCCCTAGACCCCAAGTTATTTTTTAAATTGGTCAATCTAATTTTCCTATGAAGAATTCATATATAATATAGGGTACAAAAAGGAATTTGGGAGAAGTTAACAGGAATCTAATTATTATAATTCAATTTATAGCTGTTTCTGGCTTAGCTACCATTAGAAAGGTGGAGAAAGGAAGATATATTTGAGCATTTTTGGGGATATCTATAAAATATATATAAGATATTAATAATATTTTGGATAGAGGATATAACAAAAGCAGATATTAAGAGCAATGCCCAGATTTTTTGCATTAATAGTTAGATTGGTGAAATGCTACTTTATATGATGAGAAGAGAAAGAAATAAATTTGGTAAATACATCCTATTTTGTTTGGACTTAATGTGGGATGGTTGTGAATTATTTAAGTAGATATGCTTAAAAGATAATGAGTTAGATAATTGTGCACTTTTTAAGGCTCTGTCTAGATAAAAGGCATACAGTTAATACTTTTAGATGTGTAGGTTTTGTTTTAAATCATGGAAATATATATGAATATAAATGTAGAGAGTATTAGTAATGAAATAGTTCACATTGTAAATTAGGCATTATAAAATTCAAAGATTGGATAAAATTAATATTTAACCAAAGTAATTTAAAAGAGCTTGCTAGAAGGGAAGGAGAAGTATCTAGAAAGTAGGGTGTAAGGGTGTAATGAGAGCCCAAATGTCAATATATTACACAAGTAATGAAGTATTTTACTGTTAAATAATAGTTGAGATCCTATGAGTTGCACTTTATTACTCACAGCCAATATTGTCTGCTTCTTGTTAAAATCATGAATTGTGATTGGCTAGCTTTAACCAGTAATTACTTGTCACTTGTTTGCAAATTTTATTTGCTCATTTCATTCAACCATTATATGACATATTAATAATAAGAAAATACTCTATCAGCTTTATTCTTAGAATGAAGCAAAGAGGAATATGATCATAACTGATTCACAAGAGAGAACAAATCACTTAATCTTGTTTGAATCATGACATATGAGAAATTGAGGTAATTTAAATTCTTAGAATTTTTGTGAATTTAAGCAAATCATGTGGATAATTTAACGTGATTTGTGGGCAAGAAATTTTTTATCTTTTGAAGACCTAGAGATCATTTAAACACATTATAAGATTGAAAGAATTTGGTTTAAAATAACTTTCCTTTGGTAGGGATTGGAGAGATAGCATAAATGGTAGGGCACTTGCCTGGCATGTGGCTAACCCTATAAAACTCTGTCACCCAATCAGGTTTCCTGAGATCCGCCAAGAATGATCCCTGAGCCCAGAGGCAGGTTGAGCACAATTGAATATAGGCCCCCCCAAAAAACAACATATTTGCAATTACTATTGCTTTATTTGGAGGCCACACCTGATGGTTTTCAGGGCTTACTTCTTGTTCTGCGCTCAAGGGTCATTTCTGGTGATACTCAGAGACCATATGCTGATTTGTGGATCAAATAAGGGTTAGATATGTGTAAGGCAAGTGTCTTAGTTCCTGTGCCCTTGTGACTTGATTCATTCAAAAGGATGACTTAATAGAGCGGGAAAACCCTGAGTTTTAGGAGAAAACTGAGCGAAGAGGAAAGAAAAAGTGGAAACTTGTAAAACTGGTGTTTGAAAAAGGAAGGAGAAAAGAACAGAATGTATGCAAAGGCTAGAAGAGTTTATAGTTCTAAATAAAGTTTTAAAAGATATTCATATTTTAGGAACAAGTCTTTATTTTATGATTTATTTTTAAAACTGTGATAGTTTTTTATACAAGTCCTCAGTTCTCCAAATTATACTTGGTTTAAAAAAAACCTATCAGGTTTCCCTTTGCTTTATTTAGATTTATAGAGTAATTCTGCTAGAATATGAAATTTTTTTTCCTTTAAGATACCCAGTTCAAAATCCAGGAGGTAGCAGAAATTTCTCATCTTTCTAAGTCAAAGTGACTGATCCTTTAAGCAAAGCTTTACTGATTATATTCATTTATTCATCCCTGCTCTACTCTATACCTCTAAGCACCAGAGCCTCCTGATTCCCCTATCCAAAAGCCTTTCCAGAATTTCCTTAAAAGCTTATAACTTTTTTGCTTTAGGGACTCTTGAATAGGCAAGCATTTGGGGAAAAAGTGAACATAATTTATTTTCTAGGGAATAAGTATCGTACACATCATGATAAAAATGGATGAGCATGAAATGATTTATTTCCTAAAAGAATACATGGATGTTTTACAAGATGCAGTATAATTGTTAGGAACTGTTTCTGGCCTAGTATAACTTTGACAGGGTCATAGCCAGGAGCTGTCTGAAAGATTTTCCCTGAGGCTTATTGAATGGCAAATGCAATTCCTGGGGGGAAAGCTTGATTCTCATAGTCTCTGACGTATTTACAATTGAAATTCAGGATAAAAGCTTACTTGGTGTATGTATTCAAGCTATATTTTTGTAAATTGTTAATACTTGTATCTTAGCAACATTAAATGTAATTTCCCAAGTTCTGAATTTAAATTGCATTTATAATATTTTTGACCATTTCTCTGTTAAATCATCCTGAAAGATTTGAGAGTAAATGACCTTTCTAAGCTTTCATGTTTATGTGCTAATAGAAGATACTTGTACACTGATATCTTTTTTTTTTTGAGTTGTGAATATTTATTTAATTGCTAATTAAATTGCTTTGGGTTAAGTCCAAAATACTTTAAAATAAAAATAGTTTCACCTTATATTGAAAATATATGATATGAATTTTGTCTCGAACAGCAAAGAGATAGAGTTTAATAATAATGTCCTAGATTTAAATAAGATTTAAATAAGATTTGTATCTTGGGGCTGGAAAGGTGGTGGAGTGATAAGGCATCTGCCTTGCTAGCTCTAGCCTTGGACAGACCAAGATTGTATACCCTGGCATCCCATATGGTCCTCCAAACCAGGAGCAATTTCGGAGTGCATAGCCAGGAGTAACCCCTTAGTGTCACTGTGTGTGGCCCCAAAAAACCAAAAAACAAACAAACAAATAACTGAACTGAAACTCTTATTATAAAATGTCAAAAAGGAAATTTTTCAGATATTTGAAACTTAGAATGTCATGATGAAAGTTTGGTACTATTTATTGTTTAAATTTATCATTATGATATAAAATATATCCACTTGTGAAATTTTTATTAGATATTTATGCATTTGATTGAGATACTGCCTTATGCAGTTATAAATGTATACATTTGTATGAAATTACTAGTAACTAATAGCCATGCTGAATTTTATTTCTCCATTTTACTACCAATTTGACTTTTCTTAAATCCTAATGATTTTTAGCTCATATCTTTTTTTACTTTTCTTTTAACATCATTATTTTCTTCCATTTCTTTCTCTTCTTCCATATCTATTTATTCATTGCAAAATGATGTAAGACAAAAGAAATATTTATTATAATTTTATACAGAAAATTATAATACATTTCTTAAATTTAGTGATCATATTGTAAATATACTGATACCAAATATGCAGTTAATTTCAGTTGTCATTCACAAATATTTAACTATTATCTATGAATTTATATATATATAAGAATGGTAAATCACATATATACATGGTGCTTAATAAATAAATAATATAGAAGAAAGACAAATACAGATTTAATTCTCTCATAAGTGGGATATAAGGAAAGATGGAAATGGAATAACAAATGGCTGAAGGCAACAAAACCTGAGAAATGATATATAAAACTAAACAAACATTTTGAAGACATGGTGTTAAGGTGAGTTGAGGGTGGGGATCATTGAGATAAAGACAGAGGGAAATGGACATTCTAGTGGAAAGTGTTAAAACCTTGTATAATGAAATTCTATCATCAACAGTATGAACAGTATGGTCCCTAATGTTAAAACACAATAGAATAAAATAAAAATTAAAATAATTATAAAATTTTAACATTCAATATATTCTTTTATATATACTGCTATTTTATATATACTTGGTCTTATATAAATTGATCTTGGTCTTATTCGCCAAGTTATATAAACTTATCTTGGTCTTACTAATTTATATATGGGGTTCTATCTAAAATACCAATTGATTCATAGATATCTTTGATCCAAATAAGAATCAAGGCTTGATCCTTGATAAGGATCAATTCAAGGCTCATCTCTGAGTTTTTCAGATCTTGTTAAATATCCTTCCTAGCAGCAGTAAAGATTTCTTACCAGTTTATTTTCCCATCAAATGAAAAGAATGGCACTCTGCTTAGTTCTCAACCTACTGTCTTTCACTTATAATTTAGTTTATGAGATCATTCAAACAAAGTTATTATATTCTATAAAAAAGAATATGAGAAACCACACTTAGTGTTGCTATAAAGCGTGCCATCCACAAACACAAACTCCCTTCAAAGTCAGAATATTTTTGTAGGTTTTAGCCTGGCTGACCTATCAAGAGATGACTGGGAAGTGTTGAAGTCTTCCACTATTATTGTGTTGTTATTGATAACTTTCGTCAAATCTGTAACCAATTGTTTTAAATATTTTGCTGGCTGCTCATTCATTGCATATATGTTTAGAAGTGTGATTTCTTCCTGTTTTTTAGATACCTTGATTATTAAGAAACATCCATCACTTTTTTTTGGGGGGGCACACCCATTTGACACTCGGGTTATTTCTGGCTCTGTGCTAAGAAATCGCCCCTGGCTTGGTGGGACCATATGGTACACCTAGGCTAGTGCTTGCAAGACAGATTGCCTCATCTCTAGCGCCACCTCTCAGGCCCCTCTTTTTAAGCTTAAAGATTGTGTTGTCTGATACTAGTATGGTCACTCCAGCCTCTTTAAGGGCATTGCTTACTTGAATGATTGTCCTTCAACCTTTGACTTGGAGTCTATGTTTGCTTTGAATATTCAAATCTGTTTCTTTCAGACAGTATAATGTTAGGTTCAACATTTTGATCTAGTTAGCCCCTAAGTGTTCTTAATTGGTACAATTTAGTTCACTGATGTTAAGAGATGATTGTCCTGGGATTAACTGTTTCTTTTTTTAGGAGTTCAGTGTGTTTGTTATTTCTGCCTTGCCTTAAAGTAGACACTTCAGCTCTTTATTTGTTTTGTTTTGTTTTTGGGCCACACCTGGTGATGCTCATGGGTTACTTCTGGCTATGTACTCAGAAATTGCTACTGGCTTGGGGAAACATATGGGACACCAGGGATCAGACTGAGGTCTGTCCTGAATCAGCTACATACAAGGCAAATGCCCTACTGCTTACACTATCACTCTGGCCCCAACTTCAGATCTTTTTAAGGTTGGTTTTGAGTCTGTAAAATTTCAGAGATGGTGTTTATTCATAAAGAAGTGTATTATTATTTTAAACCTAAAGAAAAGTCTGGATGGGTGAAGTATCCTTGATTCATTTTGTTGAGTTCATCACTGTGACCCTCCACTGCCTTTGGGGTATTATAGATTGTGATAAATCTGCTGTAAATTCTAAGGATGCTGCTTTGTATATAATTTGCCTTTTAAATTTTGCTGCTTTGTATTCTATTCCTATCTGTGGTTTTCATCAATGCTATTTGAATGTGTCTTGTTGTGCTTTTCATTGGATCTCTTTAGCTGGCACTCTTCTGGCATCCACAATGTGGATGAATGCACTCTTTAATTATGAGAATTTATCACAATGTTTACCTTGACTATTGAGTCATTATGGGGATTTTCATCCTATTTCTCTGGGACTTCAATGACTCTTATGTTATTTATATTGACTTTATCCCAGAATTCTAGTTAGTCTGTTTATAATTTCTTTAAGACTTTATTTTATGAGAAAATTTTGTAATTCACATTGGTCACAACAAAAATTAATTAAAAAAAACAGACTTTATTTCAGATGCCAGAGCAGTGGCACAAGCAGCAGGGCATTTGCCTTGCATGCACTAACTTAGGACAAACTGTAGTTAATTCCCCCAGCATTGCATATGTTCCTCCAAGCCGGAGCGATTTCTGAGAGCAAAGCAGGAGTAATTTCTGAGTGTCACCGAGTGTGGGCCCCCCCACCAAAAGACTGTATTTCAGCCTGTTCTGTTGTACAAAGGTTCTATGCAGCTCATCTTCTAGCATGCTGATTCTTTCCTCAGCAGCTGTTATTCTGCTGTTGAGGCTTTCCAGTGAGGTTTCCATTTTACCAATTATATTTTCTAGCCTTTGTATTTTTTATTGAAGTTTTCTCATTTTACTCTTTTATCCTGTTGAGTATTATGAACTGTCCATACCATTGTTATTGTTTTTACTTTCTTTGAACATCCTTAACATTTCCTCAGATCAAAGTCCTAATCAGAGATGTTATGTAGGTGGCAGGTATTGGTCGGGTCTTTAGATCTAGCATCTTCAGACACAAGATGTGGTGGACTTGTGAGTAGTTTTCCTATTGTGAACTTTTTTGTGTGGTTCCATTATTAAGAATGGTGGTATAGCTCTTTGATTGGGTGAAATGCATAGCCATGAAATGAAGCAGAATATCTGTACTCTTACTGGTCTCCCACACACTAGCTGGATTCAAACTGGTGTTTTTTATTCCAAACTCTGTCTGCAACTGATAGGAAGCTGTGTCTGGATTCACATACTAGAGTTTCCATTTTAGCTGGTGCTTTTTAATCCAGTCTTTAGCCACTGTTTACTGTTACTCCTGTTGGTCTCACACACCTCAGCTGGATTCGAACATGTAGTAAGTAGTAGAACTACCCTGCAGTGTAGTCAGGACAAACCAACAGAAATGCCAGCCTTTGATTACCAGGGTCATTGTTTTTCATCTTTTCTGTGCAATTTTCAATTTTTTATATTCCTATGTACACATTACTGCATACTCTAAAATACTATTATATCTACAATGTTTTATACACATAATAAAATTGCCTTTTAGACAATTTGACTAAAAAGAGTATTGAAATGCAATAACAAATTTGTTGGAAATCTTTTTTGTTTGTTTTTGGGTCACACCCGGCAGCGCTCAGGGGTTATTCCTGGGTCTATGCTCAGAAATAGCTCCTGGCAGGCTCGGGGGACCAAATGGGATGCCGGGATTTGAACCACCATACTTCTGCATGCAAAGCAGACACCCTACCTCCATGCTATCTCTCCGGCCCTTGTTTGAAAATTTTTATCTTCAATGTAATTCTTTATCTCAAGTAAAACTTTTATTAAGTTTCACATATGTTTATTTACAAAACACAGTGTCATCTTGAATAACTTCTGAAATTAAAAAATATGTTAATGAATCACTTTTAAACTTAAGCAGAAAGTGCTAAGAATTTCTGTAGTATAAATAATTAGGTAAGTCATAAATACATTTCTCTACAAAATTACAGATATTTTTAAACTTTTTTATTATAACACAGTGATTTAACAAACTGTTCAAAATACAGTTGTTTTGGAAATTTCAAAGTTCAAACACCAATCTCACCACCAGTGTGACCTTCTGTTCACCACTGACCCCATTTTCCCACCACAATCCATTTTAACTTGCCCCTTTGCAGCCAAAACAAATTTAATTTATATTATAAATATAAATTAAATATAAATATAAATGTAAATATCAAAACTTAGATCAACAAGGGTTAAATTGTATGAATTGATATATATGTCTCTGGTGCTACTAAAGTCATAGTCTGAGAATTTACTGTCTGTGGTGGTATTGGTTGGGTATACTGTTACTGTTTGGAATCAGTGATCTTGGTAGTCTTCTATACAACTTTCTCTACTGTAACTTACTGAGTTGAAATTACTGTGAAATTTTGAGGTGTCTTGTGGCTGCATATACAGATGTACAGTTTGGATTAATAGAACTGGAACAATTTGGTGGCTTGAAAGTTTAATAAGGTTCAATTCTGGAGCTGGGCTATTTCTCTTATAGAGTGTCATGTTGCTACAGACTTCTGTGCCAAGTAGAAAGGAGATTTGGCCTGTCCCCTTTTTCCAGTTGGCCCTGAGTTTTCAGCCTGACCAATCTACCTGGGAATATTCAGTAGCCATCATTTTCTTTTGGAGCCTAATTGCAGAGATGGTCTATTTCCTTATTGGTGAAATGGCAGAATGGTGTTGGGGCTGTTGGATTTTCCAGTGATGGGGCGTTGGGGATGTGGGGATGTGGGGATGTGGTAGGACTCAGTCTGTCCTGATTTCAGGGATATCTTACAATTTTCAGCATAGACACTGATTTGACCTAGGAAGATTCAGATCCTATTATATTTTTAAAATTCAGCTGTGGAACCGGGCCATTTCTCTAACAAGGTATTGGATATGGCTGGAGGCTGATTTACCTTCAGAAAAAGAAATATGCCTGCCCTATTCTTAAAAGTCCCAGAATTGTTAATCTGGACCAGTTTGCAGCTATCATGTTCTTTTTGAAAAATTATATATCAATGTCTGAAACTTTTAATTAATAAATAATATATTTATTTATACAGCATATATTTACTTTGTTTCTATATGTTAATAAACAATATATATAAAACAATATGGCAGGTACTAAGAGGATACCAGGTTATGTAGGACATAACACAGGATATGCATAAAGTGAAATTCATATGATTGCAAAATTATAGCTATATGTAGAACTTTATAATTTCTTCATTAACTTCTCAAATATAAAAAACCTACAATAATAACATAAACCATTGTAGCCTAATGGTTTCATTGTGTATTCTCACCTCTGCACTATAAAAGTGATTCAAAGACTCTCACTGACAAGAAAAGCAATTTTTATTTGCATAATATGACAAAAATAAGAGGGGTTTTAGGTTTGTTTTCTGGGCCACACCCAGCAGTTTTTAGGGGTTACTCCTGGCTCTTTAGCCAGCTTAGCAGGCTCAAGGGACCATATGGAATGCAGGGGATTGAACCCTCATTGTCCACACGCAAGGCAAATGCCATATCTGCTGTGTTATTGTTCCAGCCCCTAAAAGAGTTTTATAGGATATAAATGTATGTATTTCTTATATATGATAGTTCATGAATAAGTAAGGTTGTTTATTTATTTATTTTTGGGGGACCACACCCAGTGACGCTCAGGGGTTACTCCTGGCTATATGCTCAGAAATTGTTCCTGGCTCGGGGGACCATATGAAACGCCAGGGATGGAACAGAGGTCTGTCCTGGATTGGCTGCATGTAAGGCAAATACCTTACTACTGCGCTATCTCTCTGGCCCCAGAAGTAAGTTTTAATTTGAATTCAGAATTGACAAATAGCTTTTATATGCCAGGAATTAGATAGATGAGGAAAGGACAGGAATGTGATTTATACATCCATGGATCTATAAGGTGAGAAACTGAATTAGACACCAGATTACTTTCAAGAACTGAGTAGACTGAAAAGTTAAATGGAGCATACTTGTACAGCTAATTTAGCTGATAAAATACAAGGTTACTAAAGCTTTAGAGAGTGAATATGTCTGTATGGTATTTATAAATAAACAAAAAGAATTTTTGGCATCTGAGAAGTCAAGATAAACACTGATGTCCATTTGTCTACGAAGTTTGAAAGAATAGTTCTATTTTTGTGAACATTTTGAAAGTTGCTCCAACCAGATGTCTCATCAGTCACTAGAAAATCTTTCCAAAACTGTTTGTAATTAATGATCAGATACGTTTGAACCAGTATATTTATAATAGTTAACATTTATTGAATATACTTTATGTGCTCATGCCTTCCCAGGTAAATTAAAATACCTTTATTATTGGAGAAAGTTGGATCTTGTTAGTATAGATATATGCTTTCCTTTTTACCTTGAAAATGAAAGTTATTTATCAACTAAAGCCTTGCAAAATGAAATGGGGCAAACGTTTTGTACCAGCATCTTGAGAGTAACTCTTGGAAATTGACTCATATTTGGGCTTTGAAGCTGTCATTTCCCCTATGAGAAGATAATTGTAATAGGGACAGAACTGACACGTGCTGTTTTGATATAAACAATGAACAAACAGACTGATCAATAAATGCTGAGCAAGGCATGCTTCAACTAAGATTATATTGACATTCCACAAAAATAATGGAGCAACAAAATGAAAATGTGTTATGTTTTATCTGAGTTATGGTTGTAGCAATTTATAAGGTAATAGATTAACCCAGATAATACTTGCTGAAAAAGAAGCATCAGAAGCAACTATAAGAAAATCAATTTGCAAATGCCTCCATGAAAGCAAGTTTCTAAGAAACACTCAGTACAATTTACTAAAGAAAAATACTTGTCAAACTTACATGTTCCCTGTCTGTAACAGCACTAGATTGGCCAAGAATTACAATTCTATTTTAGCTAAAGATTTGACCTTCAACAGAGGTTATTTTAGTAATGCTATTACTCAGAGGCATCAGGTCAATGTTGTCAAGAACCCGCATTCAAAATCTTGACTGCTGTTTGACAAGGTATTGAAAATGAAATGATATGATAGACAGCGATATTCACCGTAGTTCTAGTATTGAGAATAGAATGCCTCTGGATATTAACTCTTTCATTTCACCTTCAGTTTTAGATTAGGACTATGTTCTTTTTACTCTTTCCTTAACTAGTGTTTAATCAAGTTCACACTATAAAGAACAGACTGTTCTAGGTAACACCAAGTTGTTCTAATAAGCAGCGTATAAAACTGAATTGACTCAAGGAGATTGTCAAAATCTCAGGCTTAATTTTTTTAACCCCACCTTTTTCTTTCACAGGTGCTACTTGTTGTTAAATGTTTTATTAATTTTTTTGGATTTGGGGGTCATAATTGGCCATGCTTGAGGGCTATTTGATGTGTGGTAATTAGGAAACTATATAGTGCTAGGGATTGAATCTGAATCAACTGCATACAAGGGAAATACCATAACCCTTGAACTATTTCTCAGGCCAAATAAAACTTTTTTTTAACTACCATCTTGTTTCTTGCAAACTCATTTAGCACAATGGAACTAATAAGTCCCATGTGGTATCTGTAGCATGAATCTATATTTCTGGAACAGAGAAGAATCTATTTCCAAACTCACATTGGAATTAACTTTGGAAAATTTTTCAAGTAAAAAGACACAGTGGAGAATACAAAATGCTAATGGACAAAGTCATGATTTAATAGTTACTGTCATACAAAGGTAAGTAAATGATCAGTCAATACAAGACTATTATGCTTCGGGGAGAAAGTGACTTTCATTCATTGTTGGTAGGAATGACAACTGGTCCAGTCATTTTGCAAAACACTATGGATATTTCTCAAAAAAATACAAATTGAAATTCCATTATATCCAGGGATTAAAACACTTCTAGGGATAAGCCCTAAAAACCAAAAACACCATGCGGAAAAGCCCTCTCTATCTCTATGTTCATTGCAATATTGTTTACGTTAGCCAGAACCTAGAAACAACCCTAGTACCCCAGAATAGTTGAGTGGTTAAAGAAACTGTGATGCATCTGCACAAAGGAATAGTATGCAGCTGTTAGGAAAAATTAAGTCATGAAATTTGTTTATACATGGATTTCTATGGAAAGTATTATGCTGAGTGAAATGAGTCAGAACAAGACATGAGGTAGAAGATTGCCAAATTATATGTGTTTTGCCTGATTTGGATAATTTCTTGCAGTGTTTCTGCTTTAGACCTGCTCATCCAGTGTTAAAAATATGGTGTGTGGGGTGATTTTACAATCTAGTATAACAATGATAGTTGGAACTGATGATTTTGAACAAGAACTGAGTACTGAATGTGATAAAATGGTATGCATAGTACTCCTTTCTAACAATAGTGCAAATTACAGTGTGAAAGGAAAAAATAGATCGATAGATAGACAGATATATATGTATATATATATAGAGAGAGAGGAAAGAGAGAGAGAAAAGAGACAGAGACAGAGAGACAAAGAGACAGAGAAACAGAAGGAAGTAAAATGTTCAACCTCAGGGGTTGGTGGGAAGGAAATTGAGGACATTGCTGATGTAAAATGCTCAATGGTGACAGGTGACATTTTATAGCTAAAATTAAATAATGAACAATTTTGTGCTTAAATAAAGTAATAATAAAAATAAATCAAAAGACTATTGTGTTTGATTGATAGTTCTTGATTGCTAGCCAAAAGGATAGAATAGTTCTTGGGCATTTAGAAGACTTTTCAGCTTGACATATTAGATTTGATGTTATTACATGTTTAGAATCTTCAAGTTCTGACAATTCAAAACATTTGCAAATGGCTCATATGTTGTATTATCAGTTTATACTTATTTCACTTATTAAGCATCTCTCATGTCAGGCAACAGGGAATCTTATCAGGATTCAATTGCACTTGTCTCTAAGCTACCAAACCAATAACTAGTTTACTTATATCTACACATATATATTAAATATGAAATTGAAGGAAGAAACTTTATACCAAAGGGTCTGTAAAATTTAGTCATTCTGAAGTAACAGGAGCTGCAGGTATTTACTTGAGACTGAATTTTGAGGCTGCCAGAAAATAAAAGGGAATAAATATAAATGTATTAGGCTATTTTGACTTTGAAAATGCTCTAATCTAATTATATTGACTTGATATCCTAATAAGTCCCTAGTTTGCCAATGTGACTCTTAGAACTTGGTGATAGCAATACTTTCATGGTTCAATGTCTTAATTTTCATGACAGATGTTAGAGAAAAACATTTAAAAAATCTTGTCGTCGTTGTTGTTGTTGTTTTACATGCTAGGATTACTTTAGTAAGTGAATCTAGAAAACCCTCTTGAAAAAGTCCTCTTGAGTGGCAAACCACTCATGAGTCCCCTCAGAAATGTGATAGATAAATTGAACATTACTTAAATGTTCAGTTGTAAAAACAAGTTTGTGATTCTATTCTGAAAGGTTTTCTGGATTCATAAATTGTGCTAAAGAAAACATAGGCATAATACATTGAGACACTAAATAAAAAGACATTTTTAATGACTTAATGCTGCCAACTAAGCAAACAAATGAAATTAAAAAAATGGATTGCATAAAGTTAGTAATCTTATACTGCAAAAGAAATGATGAATATAAAGACAACATATAGCCTTGAGTAAAATATTTGCTATCTTGCAAAAGGCTAATACTAAAGATATAAAAAGTACTTGTAAAAGTTAACAAATAATTCCCACCATTCTTTTTAAATAAGAAGATGAGATTGCAGCAATAGTATAGCAGGTAGGGTGCTTGCCTTCCATGTAAACAACATGGGTTCAATCCCTGATACCATATATGTTCCCCCAACCAGTGTCAGGAATGATTCCTGACTGCAGAGCCAGTAAGAAGCCAAACACCACTGGGTATGACTCAAAGACAAACAAACAAACAAAAAAAGGGAAGTGAAAAAACAATCACTTTGTCACAGGCATAAGAAAGAGTATTTTTTATCACATACCACCAAGGAAATATAAATCAAAGCAATGAGATTATCATGTCACCCCAGTGAGACTGACACATTTCTAAAAAAGACTAGAAACAACCAGTTCTGGTGCCTAAGTCAGCCATAAAGAAACAGTAGTAATCCAACATCATTGAAATGTCTATTGTTTCACCTCTATGTTAAAAGCAAGAAACTTCTAAAAACATAAGAATTGAGCTTTAAATAGAACAGTGATTCCATTTCTTGGCATCATGCCAATGGCCTCACTATACTTTTGTGAAAGGACATTTGTGACCTTATGTTTGTTGGAGCACTACTCACAGTAGACAGGAGCCAAGACTAAAAATTTGCTAAGTATCAAAGAATATATGAGTGTTTAAGAAATTGTGGTACATATAAACAACGGCATAATGGAATACTTCCCAGCTATGAGAATGATTGTAATAATGAGATTTGCCACTATGTAAATAAAACCAGAGGCTACTATACTAAGTCAAGCTGATCAGAGAAAAGTAAAAATTACAAAACAATTTCTCTCTTATGTGAATAAAAAGTTATTTAGTAAGTAAATAACAAATAGCCAAGGTTACAGAAACTGAAAACTATAAAATCTATTGAACTGAAGTTACTAGTGGGAATTAAGGAGTAGAAAGTGAAGCAAAGGAAAAGAGAAAACTTGAGTCATTGATGGAGACCATAGATCTTTACTGAGGGCTGTGATGTTAGAAAATTTTATGCATGAAACTATGATTAAGGTACTGCAAATCATGGTGCCTCATAAAAACTAGAAAGAAAAACCTTTTATAGGAAAAATGTAGTGTAGTTTGACATTGTTGTAAAAATTGACATGATAAAATCTGAAGGAATATTAATAAAAATTTTTAACTTTATTTATTGACTGATTAATTGATTTTTGGGCTACACCCAGTGGTGCTCAGTGGTTACTCCTGGCTCTGCACTCAGAAACTCTTCCTGGCAGGATTGAGGGACCATATGGGAGGCCAGGAATTGAACCGGGTCTCTCCCGGGTCAGCTGCAAGCAAGGCAAATGCCCTACCACTGTGCTATCGCTCTGGCCCATATTAGTAGAACTTAATACTAGAAACCAATTGCCATATTTAGTCTAACAGTTAAGCTCAGTGTCACAACCAAAGAGAGAGAAGCAGAGAGTTTGGGAGGTATTTAACAGACTAGCCTGAGGAAGGAAAAAATAAATAAGTATCTAACAGGTAATACTCAAAATATAATCAAATAAGCAATAATGAATTGATGAGCAAGAAAATGGTCGCTGTAAAATTCCACATCATTACATCATTATTCTTCTAACAATATTAATTGATTGCTTTTCTCATTTGGGTTTAGCCAGAATTTGCAATAATTGAACACAGCAAGGAATCTATGGGAAAAATTTTGGGATGAAGTTTAACTAGGTGATACTAAGGCTCTTATTTTCTAAGTTTAAAGAATGTAAATTATACGTATTCACATATGAAGAAGACCTATACGTTTAGAGTCTTTATACAAGTTCATAAAACTCAAAATTAAAAACAAAATAAAATTCAGAAGCCGTAATATAGAGGGATATATGTAATTTAAAAAACTGATATAGATAATGTGTTTTAAAAGCTATCTATCAGTAAAAGTGCCTAGTGTTTTATTCTACTGTCATAATATCTTTTTTTTCTAAATATGACAGAAATAAACTAATAAAAGCAAACTCTTTGATTGTGACCATAAGAATGGGTAACCAAATATGTTTTGGTATATTTTGAGGGTGGGAGAAATGGTGAGGACTAGGGATATTGACATTCTGGTGGTAAAGATACAATAACATTTTTCACTTAATCTTAGCCAAAAGGCCGAGAAGTAATTACAATAACATTTTTCACTAAAAACATAGCATTACAATTATAGTCAATCATGTAAAAAATAAAACAAATTCCAAAGAGACTCCACTTCAGAAAAATAACATTTTATTTTTAAAAAGAAAAACAATGTCAATATAATAATATAAGTGATATATTTATAGACATTTATATACATCAATACACCTATATCTGAAATAATGTATTTCATATTAATTCTGAGGAATATATGAACAGAAAAAAGTGTTCAGAGATTTTTAATATTATTTAATATATTTAATATTATACCTGTTTCTAGAATTGATCCTTTGGATTTGTACTGTATTTAGAAAATGTACTTTATGAAGAACATTTTTAATTTTAAGTTAGAAGTATTCTTTAACAATTACAGTGAAGGTAATCACTTTTAGGTTTTTGATATAATAACATGTATAATGTAAATGTATATAATATTATCCATGATATGATACGGCATAGTCATATTGTATTTTACAAAACAAAATTGTTGAAAACGTTATTTTATGTTAATAAATTCAATACAAGTTGGAGTTATGGTTTTAACTTTACATGAACATCTTAAAAACCAAATAATAGTTATTAAAATAATTTACAGTATTTTATTTGTTTTTTGTTAGATTTTTTATTGTTATATGAAAACTCATGTATGTCTTACCTTGTAGTATGCTGCTATGTAAATTAAATACTATTTAGATTTAGACTATTTAGAAGTCAGTGAACTTCCAGAATCTGTATGACAGAGTGAACAAGAAACATAAATTTAGAATTCACTCTACTTTAGGTTGTTATAAATTTGGAGAAAGGAAAAAAAAAGGACCTTTGGTTACAAAAATTGCAAGGTAATATTAATTTTACTTTATTAAAAATTGTTGAGTTTTAATAGTTGATTGTGTACTGTGAGCTATATACTGACAGAAAGCAGAATCTAGTGATTTTGCTTGTGATTTGTTTTGGGGCTACACCCAGCAATGCTCAGGGGCAATTCCTGACTCAGTACTCAGAAATCACTCTGGCAAGCTCAGGGGACCATATGGTGGGGCTCAAACCTTGGTTGGTTAGTGCCCCACCTTCTGTACTATTTCTCTGACCCAAGCCTAACGTTTTTTTGTTTGTTTAATATTTCTAGGTTAGTGTTTCTAAGATTTAGTCTGGGAAATAGGGTTCATGATCTTAAAGAGAGAAATAATGGTTTTCTGAAAATAACATGCACTCGGGAGACCAGTTTTGTTTAAAAAGAGTTGAGGGCCAGAGTGAAAATGCAATGGATTTTAAAGCAAATTCATTATCCTTAGGTGAGTCCTTATGACTAGAATTTAGTAGAAAAAACTATTGTTCCAAATTTGTTATTTTTTGTATTATTTACTGTTGAAATAAAAGGAATTACTAAAAGAAAAGAAACAGACCCATGGTAATAGAAAATATAGTAGTGCTATTAAACAAAGCCAATGACTATTATTTGAAATAAACAGTTTATTATTACAGATAACATAAGATCTTTCTAATTATATCTTTCCATCTAATTGTTGTGCCATATTGTAAATTCTTTATCTTGTCTCCCTCTTGCTTATATGTACCCCTAGGAAACTCACAACTGCAATTTGCATTACCATGATTTTCTTGCCTTATGATTGATTTTAGTTATTGTGTGACACAAACAAATTGAAGATTGCAAAAAAGAGAGCATTTTTTTCTCTTCATTTCTTAGTCTGTGGTTCTTCCAGTGGCTAGTTCCTAAATTATTTTGTGAGGTGGTTCATATCCCAAACCTCTCTAGGCTTCACTGATAATGTTTTCCTCTCAAGCTCCTCTAAGTATACCAAACCAAATATTTCATTTGCTAAAAAAACACTGAAGAATACCATATAGTTCTTGACACAATTGAGGTATTTAGTTCCTTAATTTTTCTGTTTGAATCAAGAAAAAGCTAAAAATAAAATATTTTTGGGAAAAGAAAAGCTTCACCTAAGATGCATTGACTTTTTGAAACTGAATAGGAACTTAATATATAGGTGTATATGTAAATATATTATATGCATTTTTGGTATATATACAATAGTACTATCAGAACAACAGAGCCTGTTAAACTAGCCTAATAATTATAACCAGTTGATTAATAATAGTATATAATAATAATTATAATACAGTTAGATAAAAAAACCTTCATTTTTTATTTGATGGAGAGAGTTAAATAATCTTTACTGATGTTTAAGTATAGAATGAATATACCACAGTTACATCACATGAATTAATTTTCCTAAATAATATATAAAAATTTACCCACAAGGGTTAGATTAACTGATCATATCTTCTCAATGTATCAAAAACCAAATTATCTTCTACATTGTTATATTCCTGTGCTGAAATGACTTGAAGATGGTTTTGCAGTTTAAAGATCCCTGAGATTTTTATTATAAAATATCAAAACTATGCCTCATACAGTATGGTTATTTGCACTTATTTGAATTACTTATGCACAATGATATTTGTTTTGCAAACTACAAATCAACAAGGTCATAGCTTGACTCCAGTGAAATAAAAGACTTTTTAGATATGGGCTGTTAAAGGTGTTAAATGGGTGGGTGTGCTTTCTGCTTAATCACCATGTAGACAGTATTCTGGCCAATTATTTTCATGTAACTACCACTTTTATATCCATTAAAGTTAATCTTCTCAGCTGGCATTTTAAAAAGATTTTTCTTTTTTCTTTTTTTTTTTTTGACCAGATAACAACTTTAGAAATTTTATTAGAACTTTACATTTGCCTTAGTTTTTTTGGTATTGTTTGTTCGGTTTTGTTTTCTTTTGGAGGCCACACCCAGTGACACTCAGGGGTTATTCCTGGCTATGCACTCAGAAATTACCCCTGGCTTTGGGAACCATATAGGATGTTGGGGATGGAAATGCGGTCCACCATAGGTTAGCCATGTGCAAGGCAAACACCTTACCATTTGCACCACTGCTTTGACCCCAGTTCCCTTAGTTTTTATTCTTTGTTCTGCGCATCTGAAAGCTGCCTCTTTCTGCCAATCTAACTGGGTGCAAGTGTAGTGCCCAGACAGCTGTCATTTGTTTCTATCATTCACCTGGGTAAAGTATGGAATCACAAACAAAGCTACCATTTCAGGATCCTCTACTTTGATTTAATTATCCCTCCTTTTATTCTCACTACCAGGAAGAGAGCTATATCAAAGAGGTAGGGCATTTATTTGCCTTGCACATTGCTGACCCTGGACGGACTTGGTTTTTTTTTTTTTTTTTTTTTTTTTTTTTTGGAATTCTTGAACAATTTTATTTATTTGATGCTGTCATCACTATAGAAAAACACCAATTTTTTTTTATGCACAACTTTGGAAAACATTTATTTTTTTTTTAGGCTAGATTATTTTTTTTTTTATGTCTCACATTTCTTTTTCTTTTTTTTTTTTAAGCCAAATACAGTGGTGCTCAGGAGTAGCACCTGGCTCTGCACTTAGGATTTCCTCCTGACAGTGATTGAAGGACCAAATGGGTTTCCAGAGCCATGTTCAAAACAAATGCCATAGCCAACCAACCCACTGCACTATCTCTCTGGCATATTAAAGTTTGAATTGCTATGACTAACTCAACTAGATTGTAAGAGTTTAGGCAAAGACCAAGTCCACTTAAAGTCAATATAGAAGTCAATATAGAACACATTGTTAGTAATGAAAGTGGTAAAGAAGTAAAAATTTTTAAAGAACCCTGCCTTACTGATATCAGCTGAATATTGAAGGCAATTTCAGAGACAAAAATATATAAAGTGTCTTTTAACTGATACTTTAAACTGATTTTCTTTTTCTGAATGTCTGGGCTAGGTATGGTATAAGGAACTTTTTAATTCTTGCTTGATATTTTACTCTCTAATTTATTGGCAAGCTCTCATACTTCCTATTCAACATCTGTCCCCCTATTACAGCATTCTTATAGAACTTCAATTGAAAAGAAATATTTTAATCTTAATAAATGAATAAACTATCTGAGACAAGAAGATATTCCACATGCATAGGCTGCACTTTAGAAATGACTTACAATCTAATTTGCAATTGTCCTTGAAAATTAATCGTATGTAATTAATAATATGCTAATTAATTTTATTCTCTGTTCCATATGGTATTGGCTTGAGTTTCAGGCTGGGTTTACCCTTTGAAATGCTTGAATGATAATATCTTAGCATTAAGAAGTTTGAAATAAGAAGAAAGGAGGCCTATTGGGTAGACTAAAAACAAGATGGCTTTTGTTTATATATTTATTACACAATAGTTAATACAGTTACTTATATCTTAAGTATTGTGACTTTTGGAATATAGCTTTAGTTTGGCCTTTTTGTGCTATTAATTTTTGAAATTTGTTCCAAATAGGGTTGACAAAGCATACAATTCAGAGATAGATATTGTTAACTCATTCACTTAGGATGTAGTTTGTATATCTGGTCATTGTGACTAGAAAGAATTATATATATAATACATATATACAGATATATGTATACATATATACACATATATACATATATACATGTATATATACAAATGGTTTTTGGGCCACACCCTGTGATGCTCAGGAGTTACTCCTGGCTATATGCTCAGAAATCACTCCTGGCATGGGGGACCATATGGGAGGCTCAGAGATCGAACTGTGGTCCATCCTAGGCTAGCTGGGGCAAGGCAGACACCTTACCACTTGTGCTACCACTCCGGCTACTAGGAAGAATAGATTTGCCTCAAGATGATAGACTTGAATGTGGTCATATTATGTTTTTAAAAATATATGTTTTCTTTTTGAGGAGATCATCAACAATGAACTTTTTTCACAAAGGAAAGCTGACTCTAAAAATCGATAGTATTTATGAAGTTTTTAAGTAGTTGACAACTCTCATATTATGTATTTAGAGCTTCTAGATAACTTTGTATTTTGAACCATGGTTTACCTGTACTTTTTCTCTTGTCTATGAGTAATCATGAAACTATAATATACATTTATAAAAGGTGATATTTCTTCCATTTAATAAAATTAGCATGGCTATTAATCAATAAGAAGACAAACCAGCTGTCAACAAGTAAAATAGATAGGCAGAGCTTACCAAAACTGTACCAGCTCTGTGTTCTTGATTATCTTGTCAAATACTGAGTACAAGAGACTTATGCCCTGCCATTGTATTTTCTGTTTGACATTTATTCCAATCCAAAACTTCCAACTGTCTATCTCATTGGGAAATTATGTCTGTCAGCTTTTGCATAAGTCAGACAGGAAATTTTGGTGAATTAATGTAAATAGGAGACAAATTTAGTAAATAATTCATGGTAATAGTAATTGGAGTGCAATTACTTTAGGGTTCTTGTTTTTTTATTTTTTTTTGATACACAACTTGTTTCATAGGTATCTTAAATACATAGTTCCTACAATACAAGTCATATCTTGTTAATTAGCTTATCTTTTGAGTCCTCATATTACATCATCTATATATCACCAAAATATAAACACCAATAGGTGTAGATTACTATCTCCTTCAGAGTTCAGTGATAGAGTTTAGCAAAAAAGTGACTAAACTCATAAGGTAAAGTCTTTTGTTCCAGCTGAGATACATACATATTTGAGGTGTGGGTTTGCTTTCTTTTGGACACTATCAATTAGCACTATTGTATAGGAAATCACAGATATGGCACCAATTATGTAATTGTCTTGAATCAAGACAATTTGTTATTTGAAAAAGTCAATGCATGGTTATTAACTCATTAGGTCCTACCATAAAGCCTTTA
The DNA here is from genome assembly GCF_024139225.1 of Suncus etruscus. NCBI lineage: Eukaryota > Metazoa > Chordata > Mammalia > Eulipotyphla > Soricidae > Suncus > Suncus etruscus. Next base: position 56,200,544 of record NC_064863.1, on the reverse strand, counting down.
GCCTGGACATTGTTTGTTTAATAGAAATTTGAAGTCTCCTTTAAACTTCCTAAGCAATATTTCAAGATCTGGTATAACTTTCAAGTAAAAAGATTCTATATAAAATAGAACATAAGAATGTATGCTTGATTCAGCAATAGTATGCTTCTCACTGATACCACTGCTCTCTTAATAGAAATTTTGCTTTTTGTGCCCTGTACTAGATCCATGTGTTTGCTTCTGGGTAGACAGATATTTTTCAGGTGACACAGTATAAAAATTATTACTTCTATGGTATCTTTGTGTATGTAATTAGTAGGTAAATAGTTGTGTGCACTTGTAAGTAACTAATACTTATTTACAAAAAAAGGCAAGAGGTCAAATAGACAGCACCATGGGTAGGGCAATTGCTTGGCACATGGCTTAACAAGGTTCAATTCCTGCTATTCCATAAGGTCTCTAGCATTGCAAGGAGTAATACCTGAATGCAGAAACAGGTATTACTCTAGACCACCACAGAATGTGGCCAACACAAAACAAAAAAGGAGATAATTTTATAGTTATAAAATAAATCAATGTTTATGCCCACTAATTCTACAGGATTCTCTTTTCCATCTTCCTCCTCATTCCTTCTTTTCTCTTCTTTCACTTATTCTACTCTTCCTTCTTTTTCTTTCTGTTCTTCTCTTCTTCCATTCCTTTTCCTTTTTGCTCTTCATCCATTTCTTCTCCTCTTCCATCTTCTCTTTCTTATCCTTTTCTTTCTCTTTGATCTCTTCCTTTTTCTTCCTTCTTCCTTCCTCTGCTCCTTTTTTTCTCATTTCTTCCTTCTTCTCCATTCTTAATATTTTTACTTTCTATTTTCAATGTTATTGTTTTCTCTAATTCCAGGTGGAGAAGTGGATGGTAAAATGCATGCTGATCTTTCCTACAGCTTTATTTTAATCAAATTTGTCTTTTAAAGAAAAGCTGGAAATATATATATATATATATATATATATATATATATATAATTATGGAGAATTTAAATGCACAAATATTTACATATTAACTCCATTTCCTATTAACTATGTACATCAAAAATTTCAGTTTTAAGTTTTCAATTACTTTTTTCAAATTGAGATATTATACTTAAAATAGCATTGAAATAATTGTTTTGTATTATCAACAGTGATACACCATTTTGTCTGACCTTTTGCTTTCTAAACCTATTTATTTTATGTGTTTTTTGCTAGATAAATTATAGCAAGCCTGAATGAGTTTCTTAGGGTTAAGCAGAAGTGTTAACTAAAGTACATTCTAATGGTTTTCAAGAGATGTTAATTATAGACAATGTCAACTGAGTTGTGAGAATTTTATTTGTACCAGTATTTTCTAGAAATATTTAATTTTTTTTCTTTTTTTTTATTTAAACACCTTGATTACATACATGATTGTGTTTGGGTTTCAGTCATAAAAGGAGCACCACCCATCACCAGTGCAACATTCCCATCACCCATGTCCCAAATCTCCCTCCTCCCCACCCGACCCCTGCCTGTACTCTAAACAGGCTCTGCATTTCCCTCATACATTCTCAATATTAGGACAGTTCAAAATGTAGTTATTTCTCTAACTAAACTCATCACTCTTTGTGGTGAGCTTCCTGAGGTGAGCTGGAACTTCCAGCTCTTTTCTCTTTTGTGTCTGAAATTTATTATTGCAAGAATGTCTTTCATTTTTCTTAAAAACCATAGATGAGTGAGACCATTCTGCGTTTTTCTCTCTCTCTCTGACTTATTTCACTCAGCATAATAGATTCCGTGTACATCCATGTATAGGAAAATTTCATGACTTCATCTCTCCTGACAGCTGCATAATATACCATTGTGTATATGTACCACAGTTTCTTTAGCCATTCGTCTGTTGAAGGGCATCTTGGTTGTTTCCAGAGTCTTGCTATGGTAAATAGTGCTGCAATGAATATAGGTGTAAGGAAGGGATTTTTGTATTGTATTTTTGTGTTCTTAGGGTATATTCCTAGGAGTGGTATAGCTGGATCGTATGGGAGCTCGATTTCCAGTTTTTGGAGGAATCTCCATATTGCTTTCCATAAAGGTTGAACTAGACGGCATTCCCACCAGCAGTGGATAAGGGTTCCTTTCTCTCCACATCCCCGCCAGCACTGTTTGTTCTCATTCTTTGTGATGTGTGCCATTCTCTGAGGTGTGAGGTGGAATCTCATTGTTGTTTTGATTTGCATCTCCCTGATGATTAGTGATGTGGAGCATTTCTTCATGTGTCTTTTGGCCATGTGTATTTCTTCTTTGTCAAAGTGTCTGTTCATTTCTTCTCCCCATTTTTTGATGGGATTAGATGTTTTTTTCTTGTAAATTTCTGTCAGTGCCTTGTATATTTTAGAGATTAGCCCCTTATCTGATGGGTATTGGGTGAATAGTGTCTCCCACTCAGTGGGTGGCTCTTGTATCCTGGGCACTATTTCCTTTGAGATGCAGAAGCTTCTCAGCTTAATATATTCCCATCTGTTAATCTCTGCTTTCACTTGCTTGGAGAGTGCAGTTTCCTCCTTGAAGATGCCTGTAGTCTCAATGTCCTGGAGAGTTTTGCCAATGTGTTGTTCTATATATCTTATGGTTTGGGGTCTGATATCGAGGTCTTTAATCCATTTGGATTTTACCTTCGTACATGGAGTTAGCTGGGGGTCTAAGTTCAATGTTTTTGCAAGTGGCTAGCCAGTTGTGCCAACACCACTTGTTGAAGAGGCTTTCTTTGCTACATTTAGGATTTCCTGCTCCTTTATCAAAAATTAGGTGATTGTATGTCTGGGGAACATTTTCTGAGTATTCAAGCCTATTCCACTGATCTGAGGGTCTGTCCTTATTCCAATACCATGCTGTTTTGATAACTATTGCTTTGTAGTAAAGTTTAAAGTTGGGGAAAGTAATTCCTCCCATATTCTTTTTCCCAATGACTGCTTTAGCTATTCTAGGGTGTTTATTGTTCCAAACAAATTTCAAAAGTGCCTGATCCACTTCTTTGAAGAATGTCATGGGTATCTTTAGAGGGATAGCGTTGAATCTGTATAATGCCTTGGGGAGTATTGCCATTTTGATGATGTTGTTCCTGCCAATCCATGAGCAGGGTATGTGTTTCCATTTCCACGTGTCCTCTCTTATTTCTTGGAGCAGAGTTTTATAGTTTTCTTTGTATAGATCCTTCACATTTTTAGTCAAGTTGATTCCAAGATATTTGAGTTTGTGTGGCACTATTGTGAATGGGGTTGTTTTCTTAATGTCCATTTCTTCCTTATTACTATTGGTGTATAGAAAGGCCATTGATTTTTGTGTGTTAATTTTGTAGCCTGCCACCTTGCTATATGAGTCTATTGTTTCTAGAAGCTTTTTGGTAGAGTCTTTAGGGTTTTCTAAGTAGAGCATCATGTCATCTGCAAACAGTGAGAGCTTGACTTCTTCCTTTCCTATCTGGATTCCCTTGATATCCTTTTCTTGCCTAATCGCTATAGCAAGTACTTCCAGTGCTATGTTGAATAGGAGTGGTGAGAGAGGACAGCCTTGTCTTGTGCCAGAATTTAGAGGGAAGGCTTTTAGTTTTTCTCCATTGAGGATAATATTTGCCACTGGCTTGTGGTAGATGGTCTTAACTATATTGAGAAAGGTTCCTTCCATTCCCATCTTGCTGAGAGTTTTGATCAAGAATGGGTGTTGGACCTTATCAAATGCTTTCTCTGCATCTATTGATATGATCATGTTGTTTTTATTTTTCTTGTTGTTGATGTTGTGTATTATGTTGATAGACTTACGGATGTTAAACCATCCTTGCATTCCTGGGATGAAACCTACTTGATCATAGTGGATGATCTTCTTAATGAGGTATTGAATCCTATTTGCCAAGATTTTGTTGAGGATCTTTGCATCTGCATTTATCAGTGATATTGGTCTGTAATTTTCTTTTTTGGTAGCATCTCTGTCTGGTTTAGGTATCAAGGTGATGTTGGCTTCATAAAAGCTATTGGGAGTGTTTCTACTTGTTCAATTTCATGAAAGAGTCTTGCCAGGATTGGTAGTAGTTCTTCTTGGAAAGTTTGATAGAATTTATTAGTGAATCCATCTGGGCCTGGGCTTTTGTTTTTGGGCAGACTTTTGATTACCATTTTTATTTCATCAATGGTGATGGGGGTGTTTAGATATGCTACATCCTCTTCTTTCAACCGTGGAAGATTATAAGAGTCCAAGAATTTATCCATTTCTTCCAGGTTCTCATTTTTAGTGACATAGAGTTTTTCAAAGTAGTTTCTGATTACCCTTTGAATCTCTGTCATATCAGTAGTGATCTCTCCTTTTTCATTCCTAATACGAGTTATCAAGTTTCTCTCTCTCTCTTTCTTTGTTAGGTTTGCCAGTGGTCTATCAATCTTGTTTATTTTTTCAAAGAACCAACTTCTGCTTTCGTTGATCTTTCGGACTGTTTTTTGGATTTCCACTTCGTTGATTTCTGCTCTCAGCTTTGTTATTTCCTTCTGTCTTCTTATTTTTGGGTCCTTTTGTTGAGTACTTTCTAGTTCTATTAGCTGTGTCATTAAGTTACTCAGGTAAGCTCCTTCTTCCTTCCTGATGTGTGCTTGCAAAGCTATAAATTTTTCTCTCAGTACTGCTTTTGCTGTGTCCCATAAGTTCTGATAGTTTGTGTCTTTATTGTCATTTGTTTCCAGGAACCTTTTGATTTCCTCCTTGATTTCATCTCAGACCCACTGGTTATTGAGTATGAGGTTGTTTAACTTCCAGGTGTTAAAGTTTTTCTTCTGAGTCCCTTTGGATTTCACAAATAATTTCAGAGCCTTGTGGTCAGCGAAGGTAGTCTGCAAAATTTCTATCCTCTTGATCTTATGGAGGTATGTTTTATGTGCCAGCATGTAGTCTATCCTGGAGAATGTCCCATGTACATTGGAGAAGAATGTGTATCCAGGTTTCTGGGGATGGAGTGTCCTATATATATCCACTAGGCCTCTTTCTTCCATTTCTCTCCTCAGGTCTAGTATATTGTTGTTGGGTTTCAGTCTGGTTGACCTATCCAATGTTGACAAAGCAGTGTTGAGGTCCCCCACAATTATTTTGTTGTTATTGATATTGTTTTTCAGATTTGTCAACAGTTGTTTTAAATATTTTGCTGGCCCCTCATTTGGTGCATATATGTTTAGGAGAGTTATTTCTTCCTGCTCTACATACCCCTTGATTAATATAAAATATCCATCTTTGTCCCTTACAACCTTCCTGAGTATAAAGTTTGCATTATCTGATATTAGTATGGCCACTCCAGCTTTTTTATGGGTGTTGTTTGCTTGGATAATTTTTCTCTAGCCTTTTATTTTGAGTCTGTTTGTTCTGACTATTCAGGTGCGTTTCTTGTAGGCAGCAGAAGGTTGGATTGAGTTTTTTGATCCATTTAGCCAGTCTGTGTCTCTTAACTGATGCATTTAGTCCATTGACGTTGAGAGAAAGAATTGTCCTGGGATTTAATGCCATCTTTATATCGAAATTTGGTGTGTCTTTTGGTTAGTCTTGTTTTAAATTAGGTCTTTCAGTTTTTTCTCTTAAGACTGGTTTTGAGTCTATAAAGTTTCTGAGCTGTTTTTTGTCTGTGAAACCATGTATTCTTCCGTCAAACCGGAAAGTGAGATTTGCTGGGTACAGTATTCTAGGTGTAGCATTCATTTCATTCAGTCTTGTCACAATATCCCACCACTGCTTTCTGGCATTGAGTGTTTCTGGTGACAGGTCTGCTGTAAATCTCAAGGATGCTTGCTTGAATGTAATTTCCCCTTTTGATCTTGCTGTTTTTCAGAATTCAGTCTCTATCTGTGGGATTTGTCATTGTGACTAGGATGTGTCTTGGGGTGGTTTTTCTTGGGTCTCTTTTGGTTGGTACTCTTCGAGCATGCAGGATTTGATCACATATATTCTTTAGCTCTGGAAGTTTATCTTTAATGATGTTCTTGACCGTTGATTCTTCCTGGAAATTTTCTTCCTGGGTCTCTGGGACTCCAATGATTCTTAAGTTGTTTCTATTGATCTTATCATAGACTTCTATTTTCATCTGTTCCCATTCTTTGACTAATTTTTCCATTGTCTGTTCATTTGCTTTAAGTTTTTTTTCCAATCTCTCCTGCTGTATGGAATTGTTATGTATCTCATCTTCCACAGCACCAAGTCTATTCTCAGCTTCTGATACCCTGTTTCAGAGCTTATCCATTTTGTTATTCACTGCGTTTACTGAGTTTTTCAGGCCTGTTAGTTGACATGTTATTTCAGTTTGGTGTTTTGTGATTTCTGTCTTCATATTTTCTTGATTATTATTAGTGTTCTGTTCTACTCTATCCATGGTTTTTTTTTTTGAGGTCTTTGAGCATCTTCCATATTGCTACTCTAAAGTCCTTATCTGAGAGGTTGATTAGTTGGTTGGTCATTAACTGGTCATCAGAATTGTCATCTTCATTCTCTATGTCTGATGCTGGCCTGCGTTGTTTCCCCATTGTCACACTTGTATTGTGGGTTTTTCTACGTGTTGTGGTGGTATTCATTGGTTATATGATGTAGGCAGCACACTCCTCTGGCTCCGCCCTTTCTGGATGGGCCTGCTTGCCTCCAAGGTAGGGGAGTCCTCCGTGGATGAAGCCTCACACAGGATCAAATCTTAGGCCCGAGCACGCAGCAGAGAAGACAGTCTGGAGAGAAGTTCTTGCTTCTGTGATCCAACACAGTTCTTAGTGTGTTTTTTTTTTCTTCTTCTTGTGATGGCTGCATAGCGAAGTGGAGCTAAGTGCCTTCTGGAGCCTCTTTTCAGCCCACTCTCAAGAGGTTCACGCAGCAGGATAGTAGAGAGACACACACAGGCAGCACTCACAGTTTTTCACAGTCGGGCCCCACTGGACAGGCGTAGTTTTCACTCGCTTGCTTGGCAGCTTCAGAATGCTGTATTTTTGGGGTCACTTCCCAAGACTCTGAGGAGAGTTGCTGGGTAGCTTCAGTTTTTGGGGGGTTTGCTTCCCAGGGCTCTGAGGTGAGCTTCCAGAGTTCAGGAAAGACAGAGAAGAGTAGGACAGGGCTCCCTTCAGGTCCTCAGTTTCCTCAGAAGGAGCACAGCCGGGTGGAGACTCTGCAGGTAGAGCAATCAGCACTCTGCCCGGAAACCCCCACATCCAGCCATTTCTTACTCACTCACTGGCTCGCTGGCTAGCTTCCGAATGTAGTATTTTTTGGGTTCGCTTCCCAGGGCTCTGAGGTGAGCTTCCAGAGTTCAGGAAAGACAGAGAAGAGTAGGACAGGGCTCCCTTCAGGTCCTCAGTTTCCTCAGAAGAAGCACAGCCGGGTGGAGACTCTGCCGGTAGAGCAATCAGCACTCTGCCTGGAAACACCCACATGCAGCCATTTCTTACTCACTCCGAAATATTTAATTTTAAGTCTTTTTCATAATGATTTTGTATATGTTGAGTAGCTCTAAATCAGCGAGAACTGGAAATTTGAGAACAGATACTATGATATGATAAATTTTTAAAGATCTGACGCTCATTTCACAGTGTTCCAGAGTTCTCTATAGGACTATACCTTTGGTGTGTGCTATAGTAATATACTTATTAATATGCCCAGTGTTGTCTTTTTTTAACTTCTTTTTTTTTTTTTTTTTTGGTTTTTGGGCCACACCCGGTAATGCTCAGGGGTTACTCCTGGTTATGTGCTCAGAAGTTGCTCCTGGCTTGGGGGACCATATGGGAAACCGGGGGATCGAAACGCGGTCCGTCCAAGGCTGGTGCAGGCAAGGCAAGCACCTTACCTTTAGCACCACCGCCCGGCCCCTTTTTAACTTCTTCTAACATGTCCACTACTCCGAGAGTACCTCTTTTTTTTTTTTTTTTTTTTTGTTTTTGGGCCACACCTGGTGATGCTCAGGGGTTACTCCTGGCTATACGCTCAGAAGTTGCTCCTGGCTTGGGGGACCATATGGGACACCGGGGGATAGAACCGCGGTCTGTCCAAGGCTAGCGCAGGCAAGGCAGGCACCTTACCTCTAGCGCCACCGCCCGGCCCGAGAGTACCTCTTAAAATAAATTTTTAACCTCCATAATAAAGATTTTCATTCAAGGTTGCTAAGTTAAACAAAGGCTGCTGTTCTTCCACATTATTTTATTGAATTAAAAAAAAGCGTGCTTTGCATAAGGAACAGAAAATTAAAAGAATTTGTCAAACTTATTTAACTACAACATCCTTTTCACCAATCCATTTTGACTTGTGAGAAATAAAGTTTTATTTCAGAAATACTCGAGAAATAAACTAGAACATCATTTTCAGAAAAGGCAACTTCACAATAGACAAACTATATATATTCAACTATATCAATATCTTTGCAATTTACTATGTAAAAAAATAGAAGGTACTATTTGTATATATATTCACTCAAGATGATGAAATCTTTTTTAAACTTATTTTTATTTAAGGAACTGTGATTTATGAAGTTACTGATAATTGTTTTAAACATATATTTCAACATCAATCACACCACCAGTTTTAACTTCCATCACTGGTGTTCATTATCTCCTACCCCTCCTTCCGCCTCTGCCCTTATTCACTCTCTGCGACTTTGACAGGCACATTACAAAGTTCATTGGTTGCTATTTAGAGCTCATGTTTTTAAGTGTTGTTGAGTCTGTGCTTTGAATTTATAGCACTACTACTTTTCTATGTCATCAGTATAACTGAAAACTTGATGGACACTGTCCCCCCATTACTTCCCTTTTTCATCTTTCTTCCTGCCTTGATTTCTTTCTTTCTCTGCTTTTCTCCTCTCAAAGCTCTGGCATCAATGATGATCAAGGCATTCCCACTTTACTACATTACATTTTCTCATTCAGTTATTCTATATACCACAGATAAGTGAGATCATCCTGTGTTTGTCTTCTTTCTAGCTTACTTCACTCTAAGACAGGGGTCTCAAACTCAATTTACCTGGGGGCCGCAGGAGGCAAAGTCGGGGTAAGGCAGGGAAGCATAAGGGCTTTCGCTTACTGAATATTCGCAATAAAAAATCGCATTAGTAAGAAAAAAAATCGCAAAAAATCGCATTAAACATTTGCATACCCCGAACGGAACTGCTCAGGGTATGTGAATGTTTAATGCGATTTTTTTCTTACTAATGTAATTTTTATTGCGATTATTCAGTAAGCAAATAATCGCAAATACTGTGATATTGAAGGCCGGCTGCAGGCCCTAAAATGTACGGAGGGCCGCTAATTTGAGACCCCTGCTCTAAGAGATGTCTTCCAGTTCCAATCAGGTTGAAAAAAATTGCATGATTTCATTCATTCTTTGCAGTTGTATAGTATTCCATTGTGTATATTTACCTCATCTTCACAATATAGTAATCTACTGTTTGACATCTAGGCTGATCCCATATCTTAGTTATAAAATCTTAAATAATAATTTACTGACTATATTAGTATGATTTTTCTATTTATGAACATTTCCTTTCCCTTTCTAGTGTTTTCTGCTTTAGCAAATGGCTTAATTATATATTAAATAATATCTCAGAGAGTGGGTGGGAGATAATTTAAAGGATTATAGCATATCTATTGCTTGTTGTAGTCCTGGGTTTGATACATGGCATTGAATAGTTTCTTAAGCATCAATCAGAAAAAGCACTTGAGCACTGAGCCTGGAAGAATGAACCTAGAGTAGTCATCAAGTACTGAGTCACTGAGTCTTTTGATTCATGCTGGGTGAATTCCAAAACAAACAAACAAACAAACAAAGAAAAAACCAAAAACCAATAAAAATGTTTTAAAAGATTCAACAATTGTTCAATGGAAAATACCAGCAGATAGATTATTACTGATTATTCCTTGAAATTCTCAAATTCTTTGCCATGTTATTTTCATTAGACCTTAATGATTGAATGTTATTCTACACTACTCAATCAAGTTCTCAAATTGAAAGACGTTTAAGTCAAATTTATAATTACTAAATACTGGTTATATTTTCCCTATCAGAAACATTGATAAAAGCTTACAAAAGTGATGCCTCCCTTTTTCAAACCAGGTTTTTCCATATGGTGAATTACTTTTTTGTTTCTGAAGACAACTGCTTACAAAGAGTCAGATATTACTAAGCTAAGTATTATATATATATATACATATATATGATACTTTATTTTATCCTCGTTAGAGATTAAATATACATATTGATCACCAAATCATTTGACAAATTAAAATTCTGACCCACAGTAGAACTACAATAGCAACCACTCTAGGCAGCCAAACCTTAAAAATTCAAGTCTTATTTAGAAGAGCAAAAACATTGAACTACCACTATATAACTTCACAACTGTCCCTCAACATTTTAAAACTTATAGTGGCCAAAGAAAGAAGAATATTCTTTGCACTTAAATGATATTCAGTAACCAAATGCCCTGACCTAGTGTACTCAGGGCAGCAATTTGTAATTTCTGTCAAATTGGAAGTATTCTTTTTTTTTTTAACTTAGTGTCTTTTGCTTTGCCTAAACTGCCTTTGAGATTCTGCCCAAAAGCAGTAGCAGCTGATTCCTTTGTCATCTACAATAAACTTTGTTTTGCCATTGCTACTTCTATGAGTTTAGAAAATATACATAATAATTTATATTTGCCTTGGTATCCCATACATGTATGGATATGACAGGAATTCTATGCATACATATGATATATTACATCTATTTTTATCCATTTTCTGTCCTTGGGCATTTAGAAATATTTTTATATCCTAGTCATGTAGTACCCTAAGTACTATAATAAACAGATGTACATATATAATTTTCAATTAATATTTTTTCTTTAGAAGTGAGGAAAAGGTTAAGTAATGGAATCACTAGTCTATATTAAAAGTTTTATTCTCACATTATTTTTTCCTTTTAGGGGAGAGTGTGAATGTAGTTGCCCACAACCACAAATTATGCACTTGAGAGTCTTACATTTGAGAAAATTGCAGGAGTGCAAAGGATAAACCTCACTTTGGGGAAACTGCCTTCAGGATCATGGTATCTCTCCTAATGGTAAGTTTATTCTTATCATTTATAAAAGCTCTGGCAGTTAAAAACTACTTTACAAACAGAGTTGCTATGTCTACACCCAGTCAGCTCCATAGACTCACTCTGTTATATGAACCAAGCCCTGAAAAATTATGGGTACACATCCACTTAGCTGAAAGCTGGCCTGATGAAAACAGGACTGCTGCATACATCACCCACAATCTCTGTTTCACCACTCTTCTATGGCTCTCTTGCAGAGACACCAATCTGACCCAAATTCCAGATGTGCTGGTATTTGGCCTGATAGTACCAGTACCTTTTTGTGGAATGAGTACAGGCACCTTAACCCGTCTTCTTATATTTTGGCCTCCAGAAGACTTCTCAGTTGAAAGTACAACCCACAAAAGCTGAGATGCCAAAATCGTGCTTGAAATTCTTGGACCATCAAGCTGCACTATAATTCCATTTTTGTTTAATACTTTCAATCTCATTGGAACACCCCAATTCATATGCCAATATGTAACTGAAGCTACCTAATCTTCAGAAATGAAATAACAGAAGCATCAACTAGCATCAAAAGCTTACTAAACTTTCATTGTGAGATTCAATAATTTTCACAAATTTTCTTATTGCTGTACTCTTATTTCTTCCTTCATTGACTTTTATTGCTTTTCTGTTTTTTTTTTCATAATTTGTATTAGATAATGCAGGACTTTTGGTCTAAGATCCCTTTTTCTTGCTCTCTGAAAAGCTGATTAGTTTCAAGTGGCATACCTTTCTTCTTCCTCTATTTTTCCTTTTCCCTTTCTCTCTCTTTAGCCAAGCTTTGATTACTTAGATCCTTATGCATCTTTAGTTTTCAGATTTAAATATATAATAAGCTTTTTTCTAAACTAAATGTGTTTAGTATTAGATAATTTAAGAGTTGACAATATAATTATTTTCCTTTTAGAAGGGCCATACCCAGTGGTACTCAGGGTTACTCCTGGCTCATTCAGTATTTACTCCTGATAGGCTCTGGGAACCATTTGTTTTGCTAAAGATTGAGTCTGGATTGGCAGTGTGGAAGGCAAGCACATTCACCCCTGCTTCCATTCTATTGCTTCTACCCAATATACTTATTTCTAATTTGTGATTCTATCATCTCAGCTTAGGGATGTCCTGGCTTATCTAAAACCATCTGCATATACATAACCCATATGTATATAAATATTGTATTATAAAACCATGATGTCTCATAATCTTGTATATTAGTGAATGGAGCTTTTCAGAATTTATTATTTGAAATATTGGGTTATTGCAGGTGATAAGTTGAAAGAGACAGGAAAAAAAATGACCCAAAGTGTTGATTTTTTGCCTGCTATAAAATTGTTGTGTCTTATTCTCTTTTTTTAAAAAAAAAGTCATAAAAATAACACTTGATGCTTCAGTATTCACATTTTGTCTCTAGATCATCTTTGCAAATGGAACAATAGCATAGAATCTCCTGCTGCTACTTGAATGCATCTCTAGAGATTGATTTGAAATATCACTACATACTCAGCACTAGAGAAACTGAAATTGATTTGAAAAGGATTGCTGCTTCAGTGGTCCATGTTGCTCAGCAAGTTTTCCCAAGTGCTCATCCACTGTCATCACTAATGTGCCATCGTTCACTGATTGAATGAACACACAGGAGCTCTTTGCTTGGCTCACCAGCCACAAAGATGATAGATGAGCCAGGCATACTTTGTCTCTGGTTCAGCTTAGGAATCATGTTTTCATTTTTGTTCTTTAATTTAACCTCTTTTTTTTCTCTCACTTCCAGCTTTTTAAAAATACTGTGAGTTTAAATATTCAATAATAAACTTAAAGTCATTTAATGCACAAAATGTATGCAGAACTTAGTATGTGTTAGTATTATCTTAAATATAGACCTGTACAGTTGTATAAAATGTTCAACAATTTAATACTGTAAGGAAAACATAGATAGTCTATTACTATAATTAAACATAAGTACCAAATAGAAGTTTAAATTTAGGCATATTAATTGACATAATTGATTTTATAAGGAAACAGTTTATGATATTTGTACCGAATATTGCATTTAAACTGTGGTATACACACAAGAAAAAGAAAAAGAATGTCTTAAGTAGGACAACTAGCAACTTCAATAAATACAATATATTTATAAAGAGTATCTATAAACTAGAACTAAGAGTAAGAAAGCAGGAGATGAACCTAAAATTATAAACTGTTCATAGGTTATGCACTTATTTGTAATTCATAATAAGTAGTTTCTTATCTTTTGGTTAGTCCATTGCAGATAAAAATATATTATAAGGATAATGACCATATGTGGTCTGTAATCTACAGCTGTGGCTTTAAATAAAATAAAGAAAAGTTTGAAAAAGAATATGTGTGAAATGTGGCAATTTAAATTTGATTTCAGGGGCTGGGGCAGTGGAGCAGTAATGGGGTGTTTGCCTAGGATATGGCTGACCTAGGACGGACCACAGTTTGATCCCCTTGAGTCCCATATGCTCCCCAGAGCCAGGATTAACCTCTGAGCATCACCGAGTGTGGCCCCAAAACAAACAAACAAAATTGATTTCAAATAAGATTTTTCAAGTCCTCTAATTCTAACCTGTAGTTTGTCCTTTTCATCTTATTGCTTGGGGTTGTTATACCAAAAATAATTTGAGTCCACAGTGTGATTTCCTATTTTGATATTACTATTTGAAGAATCATTAATATTAACCAAAATTATTAAAAATGAAATAAAATGAGATCAATATATATTAAGGGTAATTTCCCTGCAAATAATTTATAATTGCTTAAGTGTTTACTGCACTATCTGTGACAATAAAGAATGCACAAATATGTAATAACTTTAAAATAATGTTTCCAACTAGTAATTATACTGTAAAAATATACTATCATAAACATGTACAGATTCAAAGAGATAACAGTATATGTATGAAATATAGGAATACAGTGTACATACATGGGTACACTGATGTCTCCTTCCATTCACACACTTGGACAAACACTTCTAAAACTTCATAAAGACAAAAAGGAGTAAATTACTAGTAGATGCTGCATATCTTGGGCTTAACATAGACAAATCATAAAAGTATGGTAAATGAGAGAAACCAGACACAAAAGATTACTTATTTGTTTTTATAGGAAATATCCAGAATAAGAAAATCTACAGAGAGGAAAAATCGATGTTCTCCAGGAGCAAGTAGGAGAGTGATGTGGACAAATGCTTGCTAATTATTATCTCAATTGAGTAATGCAAATGTTATAGACTTGGTGTTAATAGTTGCATAAATTGTGAACATTATAAAACACTGAATTAAACTGATCAAAAGATTGAGTTTTAGGGCTGCAGGGATAGCACAGTGGTAGGGTGTTTGCCTTGCATGAAGCTGACCGGATTTGATTCCAGGCATCCCATATGGTGTCCTGAGCAACACCAGGAATGACCCTTGAATGTGGATGCTGCAGGCGTCTTGCATCTCAGCAATCCTAGTGGGATTCCTTTCAAGAGAGAAAAACGGGTAACACGAGCGGTCGAATATGAAATATGAAATAATGAAACCACACAGAGTATGTGGGGCCAACACATCTTCTGGCAGAGTGCGACAAGTTTAATTTTTTGAGCAGGGGAATTTATAGGGGTAAAATTAACCAGAGGTAAAGAATAATTATAATCACAAAGCATAGTACAACAGTAAAAATACCTAAGATATGGATGTGACTGTAAAAATTCTAGGTTACAAAAGAGAAGGTCACAACTCAAGGTAACTCAAAGTAACTCTTTGCAAGCTTACTTTAAATGAAAAATTAGGATTAGGAGGGAGTAGAAAATATCTAGGAACTTGATCTTTACTAGACTGGACTCTATTGTTTTAGAGGTTAAGTAAAGGGAGGAGCCAAATCCCCAAAAATGAGTTTCCCTATTTCTAAAGGAGGGTCAATAGTCAATAGCCAGGATCTGCATTTTGGTTATGCCCTTGATTACCAGAAAAAGCAGCTGCAAGGACATACTTGAAAAAGAGAAAAAGTATTGTCTTTGCTTTTAGGGCTGGCTATTATCCAGAAAAGGGGTTCTCAAATAAACTTTGGTGCCTGAATTTCTGAGCCAAATTATTTGATAGAGGCCCTTTTTTTGCCTGATATATACAAAGGAGAGATAGTCAAATACTGGCTGAAAATGTAATGCCAGGCATCTCTTTGGAAATTCTTCAACCATCCACGCAGGGGAAAAAGGCATCAACAGAGGGGCCTTTTGAGAAATCCCATGGGGTTAAATTAGTTCTACCCACCAGGAAAATCTGAGGATACATCTGGTGGGCTCAGCCCCCCCTAAAAGCTTAGGTATGCCCTGGCATGTGGAGCCAGAAGCAAGCCCTGAGCACTGCTGCGTGACCCAAAAACATGCAAAAAAAAATAGATTGAATTTCACGGAAGCTGAATTTCATTTCATAACAAATAAGTCATGAACACCCTAACATCGTAGAGATAAATCCTTACCTACTTGTAAACTATTACCTTATTAAAAATAAGTTTTAAAATGCTGAGAATAATGCACTCACATCATAATCATAATGGGAATAGGAAAGTTGTTATTTTAAAATAATTAAATAAAAGTAAAGAAGAAATTTATTATATAATTTAGCATAATTCACATGTAATGATGATATATGAAAAAGTGGCTTTAAAAAATAGGGTGTCAGAAATCATTTATTCAGAAGGTTCTTAGCCTGATGGATTAAGCCTCAGAGTTTGGTTCTTGGGTTCAAGGGTCACCAGATTCATAGTGTTCAGGCTTCCATGAACCCCAGGATCCAGCTGAGGCCAGTATCTGCTAAGCATGTGCTCTACACTTAAACCATATATATATATATATATATATATATGCCTTCTCTAAAAGTGGTATTCTATTAACAATATCATTTAATAGGCAACAGAAAGTATACAAATTGCAGTTATGTTTCAGTCACTTAAAACTCTAAATATAGAATATAAATATATTGAAAGGGAACAAATCTTGATTTAAGACATATGAAGTACCTATTTTCTTCATCTAAAGGTTTTCATTTTAATATTCATGGTATCATATTGCATGTAAATAATCAGTGTGTAAATATGGTGCGGAAAGAAACATCTTTAAAATTAATTTAACTACTTTCCTGTGTGTATTTAGATTTAATTTTATAGCAGAAAGCAGCTTTATTATCTTCGTTGATTTTATTTTCCTGATAAAGAGATGTATTGCAATGACTTACAGATCAGCTATTAATTTTAAGAAAATTTAATAAGTGTGAAATCATTTGGGAATTTGCAATTGAAAGTTACCAGATGCTCAGTGTGAGGACAATGTGGTTTAAGTGTAAGGGAGAGCTGTTATACTATTCACACCTTTTTTAAAAATTATTTTAATTTAAAGCATGATTTACCAAGTTATTTATGGTTAAATTTTAAACACACAATGTTTCAGCACCAATCCCACCATCAGTAGAAATGTTGTCTGGTTCAATTTCTATGGAAAACTTTATGGGAGGGTTCTCAGTAAATTCAGAATCAAGTTGCCATAAGAGCTTTATTTTAATTAAAAAATGTTGAGAATCTGGTAATCTAACCCTAGTTCACAACCATGTTCTTACTTAATTCCCTCTTTTATAAAAAAAATTAAATTTCTATGTCTTGTTTTTATGTCTCTTTTGTTTCTATGTCTCTGTTTTTTATGATAGAAACTTTGGATTAGTTCCAGACATATACTGTCACTTCACCACTGGGTATTTCAAGAAAAGAAGAAAAGTTTGTCTTATATACTGGGGTTGAAGGAAAATAACTGTTCTCTGTAGTAGTTTGACTTCACCTTATCTTTCCAAGGTTATGCACCTTACTATATTTTTGAAAGAATGCTTCCAGCAAAGTGCCTTCTTATTATGAATGAGGTTCTCTTATTGTTCATAGGAGTGCTGGAAGCCACCTTTTTTCAGCTTCACTTCTTTTATTATCCTCTTTTATCTTGTTCACTTTCATCTTATGCTTTCACTTTGGTTTATAAAACGAGTAAGCTGCAAGCTAGGAGGGGTAAAGGCCATGATTCAGACAGTGGCCAATGGAAGCTTCTATAAAGTCTAAGTCTTTTGATGGAGGTTGTAAAGTAAAACATACAGTTGCAGGCATTTCTATAGAAAGATAAAAATAATGTTTTATGAGAAATATAGATATGTACAATATGTTTCAACAAGTTTTAATTTAGGCATTTTGACATACTTACTATCTATAGCAGGAACATATTTTAAACAGAGGAAGTTTAAATATTGAGAGAAAAAGGGCAAACTTGAGGAGATTCTCAGTGGATAGGGAGTCTATCTTTCACATGACTTATCCAGGTTTGATCCTGGAACCACATAGTCCCTTGAGTACATAGTCATATGTACATAGTCATATGTGCATAGTACATAGTCAAAGTTAACTCTGATCACTGCCAGTTATGGTCCCCAATTCTAGGATCCAACTTAACTTACTGATGAGGAGAAAGGCTGTTTTTTCAAAACTTGTTTAAGGATCTATTTTTATGAAAAAGAATAATATTGGTGATAAAATAATGGATATAAAATTCATATTGAATACAATGGAAATAAAGTTAGCTTGTCATTTAGTGAAGATAAAAGTTATCCTTTGGTGGGAAATATAAAGTAGTTACTTTATTTACCTACTAGTTTACATGTTACAAAATACTTTACTTTCATAATCTATAAACTTTGGTGTCATCATAAATTACCCATTTTCTCTTTTGCTGATTTATCTTTTCCTTATCTCACTTTATTATGGCTACTTTCATTCATTTTTTTGGAAAAATTTCTGACACATTTATTGCCTTAGCACCTTTTAATAATTCCTTTATATTTAAATTGCCAATAATAATCTTTTAAAAATTGCTCATGGGCTAAGGTGATAGTATAGCATGTAGCCACATTTTGCATGTGGCTGACCTGGATTCTATCCCTATATCCCATGTGATCTCCTGAACACTGCCAAGAGTAATTCACAAATGTAGAGCTAGGAGTAAGTCTTTAGCACTGCTGGATATGGCCGAAAATTAAAAAAAAAAAAAAAAAAAAAAAGGCTCAGCCTCTATCTTGAAACCTCTATCTTGAAACCAACTTTAACATATGTATGGCATTTTCTCAGTAGGTTGCATCTCCTCTTATATTATTGTTTTACACATTTTATTAGCCTTTTTACATCTATTTAAAAATCCATATATTATTTACTATTCAACTAAATTGAGTATTTCCATCAATAATTTTTTCTCCCGGAATTATTCTTCTCTTCATTTTACTACCATAGTAATTATTTATTTTATTCATGATTTCTGAATTCAGATAGTTTAATGAACTTATTAAACCATTTTTTTGTGATTTTGATAATAAAATAATAAATTTCCACCAAAATTTTTTGAGGAATATGTGATCGCTTTGAAAGCAGTATGTGGGGTAGGAAGTAAGACAAAAAAAAAAAAACACAAAACAAAAACAAAAAAACCCTCTTCTGTGATAACCTAGGTAAGATATGATATTAGTTTAGAACAGGATGGTTGTGGGAGATGATTTGTATTTTATGTAAATGTGTATTTTGTGTGTGAGAGAGAAGTGGTTAATAGGACTGATAGAAGGTGCTGGTCAGAAGTAACTGATAAATACTTGATGTGAGAAAGAAGTTAGTGTGGAATTTGGTGTGATTAAATAGATGGATATAGTGGCCATTTATCAGAATTTTGAAAAATCATGAAATTAATAAATTTTAGAGGTGTGTGAAAATTAGGAGTTGAATTTGGCATTAAGTTCCAGACACCTGGGACCGGAGAGATAGCACAGCGGTGTTTGCCTTGCAAGCAGCCGATCCAGGACCAAAGGTGGTTGGTTCGAATCCCGGTGTCCCATATGGTCCCCCATGCCTGCCAGGAGCTATTTCTGAGCAGACAGCCAGGAGTAACCCCTGAGCACCGCCGGGTGTGGCCCAAAAACCAAAAACAAAAAACAAAAAACAAACAAACAAACAAACAAAAAAAAACTTAGGAATTAAATATGAGTCTGAAATTCAGAATAGAGTTTTAAGACTGCATAATTTGAGGATTAGTATAATTAAGTTATTAAAATTGTTAATCAGGTAGATGTCTGAAATTTAAGTCTGATAATGAAAAGAAGGGTGTCAAAGAGAAGCATAGCTAAGTTCTTCTGAGTTGCACACACATTATTAGGGTTCATTTCTGACACCCTGTATACTCTCCCAAGCTTGTCCAAGAGTGATCCCTGGTCACAGAGCCAGGAGGTCCCCATTAGAATATAAAAAAGTTGTAGATGAGGAGTAATGTAGAGTACCAAAGAATAAAAAGAAATTCAATGTTAATATGTACCTAAAATATTACTGTGAAAGATATGTAATCCACTTTGGTCAAAATAAAAATTATTATTATAAAAAAACTAAATCTAAATTCAAAAAAAGGAAAGCATGTTTTAAAGAAGAAAAGATAAACTATGTCAAATGTTATTAACATGTCATTATGATAACTGATATTTTATTTTATTTTAAAATAAATTCACATATTGATTCCTATAATGTTCTTAATACACTAAAAAGCCCTAATATAGAAATGATTAATCCAACATGAAAAAGCATATGGATTACATAAATAGATATTAGGTAATTAAACTCAGCAGTAGAAGTGTGCCTACCCCTTCTTTATATGTAGGTGTATTATTTTATTTTTTTTTCAAATCTTCTTAAAAAGAAAAAAAAAGAAATTACTGCTTACTATGTAACTCTTCTCAGAAGTGTTACTGAAAGTTTCATAACAATTAAATGTTAAATGAAAGAAACTGGAAGAAGTTTGTTTGACCTGATTAAGAATGGTAGAGTGGATCTGGGTAACATCTGATATTTACTGGCACTATGTGAATATGCATGCATAATAATATTTTTTTTCAAAAGGTTAATGTATGTATTATGTAAGCAGGGCTTACTTTAAAACTGTGC
Source organism: Suncus etruscus (assembly GCF_024139225.1). Lineage (NCBI taxonomy): Eukaryota > Metazoa > Chordata > Mammalia > Eulipotyphla > Soricidae > Suncus > Suncus etruscus. Next base: position 56,180,463 of record NC_064863.1, on the reverse strand, counting down.
AACATTTTGTTCAAATAAATTAAAACAGAGAAATTTTAATTCAATCTTTTTTACCTTTAGAAGCAGCTAAAATTATTAATTTAGTTGAAGAAACTTCAGTCCATGCCAACAACTATTGTTGAACAACTTCAATCAACAAGTTTCTGTGTTATATGTTGTGTTTTCAAGCTTAGAGGAATTTGACTAATATATAATTCAACTCTTTCTCTGAAAAGTAATCTAGATCTACCAAAAAGGAGACAGGTAGATTTTGGGTGGATCTGAAGGAACATGGTGGTATTTAATCTCATCAATAACATAAATTTACACATTTGTGGGAAAAAATTTGTGGTTGTCAGTTAAATTTGTTTGATATTGAGTCAGGGTTTTTGGTCAAATGATAAAACACCTTCCATGAATATGTGAGACCTTGGGTTAAATTCTCAGTAAGCCATCACTCCCTGAGCACTGCTTTGTGTGGTCCTGGTGGCCCCTGAGTACCACTAACCTAAGCATCACTGGTCTCAACTTCAAAAATAACTTGAGGATAATAATCTTAACAGATACACAATTAGAATGTAGATTATAAAATGCTAAGGAATAGTATTATGAGACCAAGTTTATCTGAATAGGAATGAAGTGTGAAGTCATTTGAATCCTTTGTGAATGAATGGTTTTCTGAGAGCAACCTCAGTAAGGAGAAACTTATTAAGATGGACAAAATGATATATATTCTCCTTTCACTTTTGCCTTTTCTCAGTAAACTTTTCATATGCTGAAAATAAACGTAATTCATGGTATCTTCACAGGGAATTTCAATCATTAAGCTTGACTAGCTAGCACTGAACACTTAGTCTGTCAAGATCAGAGACCAGCATTCAGCACTGGAGGTGCCATCATTCTTTGTGATAATTAGCTCGTCATTTGTTGAATTGTAAAATTGGTTTCATTACATTATTTTCAGGATAGGGTAGAGTAGGTATTTTTCTTATTCAAGAAAAAAAGTCATTGCTCTGAAAATGTATTTTTTATTTTTTCAACTGTTATTCAAAAATAATCACAACTATGAGTACATATAACTTAGACATTATTTTGGTTTTCCTCAAAGTATTAGTTTTGGCCGACCCAGGACTCATTCATTTTATATGTGGCATGGACTTATAATTATAGAATTTACTAGTCTTACTACATTTCCATCACATTGAGAAACATGGTTTGAAATATGTGTTCTGACAGTTTGAAGAGTATTTTTAGTGCTAGTCATGATATTCCATTATGATCATCAGTATTTATATGCGCTAAATTAGACATCAATACATTATTGTTTTCTATGTAGCTGTATTTACAGAGTAGGAAGCAAGTTGTGAAAATGTAAATGACTTCATTGATGACTTGCTAGTTAAAATGTTCATTCTTTGTTAGTTTCTTCTTGTTATTTTAGAAATTTTAATTTAAAGTAAGACATATTCCTTGAGGAAGCACAATAATGGAACCACTTAGATAGAAATTGAGATTTTTCTCTAGGCTTCATATCAGGTATCAAATTACCTAGTATTTTGAAAATCTTGTCAACTGCTCCATATTCAGAGATCAGAAGTTACCTATTCATAAGATATTTTAATAAATAAACACTTGTTAAAAATTAACTTGTTGAACATCATAGACAGTTATGTAAGCATTAAGGATAACATATTGCAAAAAATTTATTGACATGTGAAAAAAGTAAGTTTTACATTGTCAAATGGTAGTTACACAAAAATATAGCAAAATTTTTATACATTTAAATAAATTTATTTTGTGATGTATAATTGTGGTTGAATTTTTCTTTTTGAGCTGCACCTAGTGACACTCAGGGGTTATTCCTGGCTATACACTGAGAAATCACTTCTGACTTGGGGGACCATATGCAACGCCAGGGGATCGAACTGTGGTCCATCCTAGATCAGCTGCATGCAAGGCAAAAGCCCTACCACTTATGCCACCGCTCCAGCCCCAATGGGTAACTTTTTATTTTATTATTTTTAGTTTCAATTATAAATATTCATTGTTTTTAGACAAAATTTATTGTTTATTTTCTAAATTTTTATGATTTTTCTCATTGATCCATAAGCAAAAGAAACGAGATAAAAAGGGGCTACAGAGATAGCACAAAGGTAGGGCATTTGCATTGCATGTAGAAAGACAATGGTTTGAATTCTGGCATCCCATATGTCAGGAGCTATTTCTAAGCATAGAGCCAGGAGGAACACCTGAATGCTGCCCGTTGTGACGCAAAAAAACAAATAAATAAATGGATGAAACACATTCTATTCTGCAGATATTTTTACTGTATAAAATTTAATTTGAGGAGTTTAAATGCAATTTACTAGAAAAATTTTCAATTCTAGTGAGGAAGAAATATACCAAGTGGTTATTTGTCTTAATCATACAACAGGAATGAGTGACCATATTGTTATGCAATTCCAGAAAATGTTTTCTTAAACACTCACTAATCTACACAAAACTATCTGATATCCTTTATTGATTAGCTTTGCCTTTCATAATTTCTACCTTATAGAAGCCAAATACTTCAATTTACTCTACATGAATTATTCAGTCATATCTAACTAAGTATTAGAATTTTTATTAACTATAACTTTTAAAGTCAAAGACATTATTGTTTGCTTCTTTCATATTATCCTGGCCTATATAATATCTGTATGCACAGTAAACAGTGATGTTTAAAATTATTAATATAGTAAATAAAACAAAAAAATTAAAAATTAATGCTATTGGTATATATGTCACATTCATTATAAAATCCTGATACTGCCAGTGTTCTATAAACCGCTCATAATTTCCTGAGGGTTTTTAATTTTATTCTTGTCATTTAATATTAATTAAAAACCTAGAATGTTCAGTTCTTTATTAGAATTTAAATTTATATACTTCAACTGCTTTCAAGGATATTTATGATCAGAGCTCACTTATTTTATTCCTATTTTTCTTCTTTATTTCTTTATATGTGTTTAAAAGAAACCATTTTTATTTACAAAGTCCATCATATTTGGATTTCTGAAATACAATGAATCAAGGCCAATTCAACCACCAGTGTCAACTTCTCTCAACCAATGTTCCCAGAGTTCATTACATGCCACCACTCTTTGATCACTAAACTAAGAGTTTAATAGGCCTATTTTAAGTTTAGATTGTTATGGTTTGAGTATCTTGATACTGTTGTTGTTGACTTTGGATTAAATATTTAGTTCTGTCCATTTTTATTTCCACCAATGCACATGAGACCACTTGGCCCTGGTCACCATCCTTTCTATTAATTTTTAAATTTTCCATTTTCAATTTTATAAAAAAAATGCAGAAATATGAGGTAAACAAAGTAATTAGTTTCCCAAGGTTTTATGAAAAAGTCTGTATTTGGGCTTTGGGTATACCAAGTTGTCAGACCACAAAGTCTTACTTTATGGTCCCAGGAAAAGTTCTCCACAATCACAGTTTTCACAGTTAGGCTTCAGTAATTAGAGATCTTGGCTTTTGCACAGATCCTATGGTGAAGTCTGGGTTCTACGTTGAAGTCACAGAGCATCTTCTGGTTTAATCTTCCCGTTGGGTCATGAGGAAGGGAAACCCACCCTGAAAGCAAGTTGTTGCTGTTTTCATTTCATCAGGGTGTCATATGGATGCATCCTGGAAAATGTGGCCACAGGGCAGCATTAGGTTTTCACTGTTGATGTTTGTTTCCTGGTGCTGGTGCAGAAAACTGTGCCAGTTGCAAAGATGGGATCCAAAGTTTTGGGTGTGAGCAACTGATGTCTGAGTGACTAGAGCCTAAGTTAAGTCACATGATAAATGTTCAGGGTAAAAGGCCCCTTCAATTAAAAATTATGAATTCCTACCCCTATTAATTAAGAACTTCTTTCTATACCTAAAGTTTTCTCCATTTTAATGTGCCATTACAAAAAGTAACAATGCTACATAACACTACTGGTGCACATGGGATAAAAATAACAAGCTAAACAAGCCGTTACATCATTCTAACATAAACTCAGAACTCAAGAAAAACTTATATACTAGAATTTCCTACTAAAACACATCAAAAAGGGTTGAAAAACTACTTTTACATAAAAAACACACATAAGAATTGTATCTATTAAGGAAATACACCTAAGAAATACATAAAGGAATAATATATACCCCCTTTAAGTCTTTTGAAATAGTCTGGAGGGGAGAATAAAATCCAGAGCAACCTTTGTGCATGGTGTTAGATGGAGGTCTGAATTTGCTTTTTTTGCATTTGGCTGACCAGTTGTCCCAATACCACCGGTTGAAGAAGCTTTCCTTGTTTCATTTTGATTTTATTACCAACAATGTGGAAATACCTCAAAAACCTGGAAATTGAGCTCCCATATGACTCATTTATACCATTCCTAGGGATATATCCTAGGATCACAAAAATGCAATACAAAAATGCCTCTGCACACCTTTATTAACTGTAGTGCTATTTACAATAGCCAGAATCCGGAAACAACGAAGATGACCTTAAACAGATGAATGGCTAAAGAAACTGTGGTTCATATACACAATGGAATATTATACAGCTATCAGAAGATATAAAGTCATGTGATTTTCCTATACATGGTGAACATGAAAACTATTATGCTAAGTGAAATAAGTCAGAGGGAGAGGGATAGACATAGAGTAGTCTCACTAATTTATGGGTTTTGAGAAAAATAAAATAAATTATTGTAATCAGGTCTAGAGACAATAGAGATGAGACAGGACTGGATCACAATATGAAGCTCACCACAAAGAGTGGTGAGTGCAGTTAGAGATATAACTACACTAACAACAATTATGACAATGTTAATAAATGAGAGAAGAAATTTAATGCCTGTCTCACATATAGGAGGGCTTAGAGGAAGAGGGAGAGTGGGGGCTTTGTTGCACTGGTGAAGGAGGGTTATTCTATTTATGACTGAAACCCAGCTACAAACATGTTTGTAATCATGGTACTAAAATAAAGATAAAATTAAAAATTAAAAAATACAATGCTAGCAGTTCAGGAGGAATTTTTTTTTCAAATCCTAGGCAAATCATCTTTGGTGAGGATAAATTTTGATGTAGAAAGGTTCCTTGGTTATTTTGAGCATAGAACATTCTTAAAACAATCATAATTTTCAGATCTAGAATACTAAGTAATATGGTAATGTGCACTGTAAAAGGAGTCTACACCATGAAGTGTCATCTAATGGTGTTTAGCATCCAGGTTCGTTTTTTGAAAGTAAAGTGACAACATGGGTATTTATGATACAATAGCAAACTACCTTGAATTAAAAAGCATACTCAATGAATAAGCACTGTAGAAAGAATCTGTGTCACTCTGTTGCCAATTCCAATGATATCTGTGGACATACACATATGTCTAAACAGATTATATTAACAGGTATAAACATATGAAAATAAATATTGGAGTATTTATTATATATTGTCATAATGTGTGCTGTATTTGGAGTCTAATATAATATACTGTAATATAATTCACTGTAATGCAAAACTAGGGTGACCAACCTATATCTCCAAGAAACACTGTGAACAGAAAGCTTAAAAATTTATTATAGACATATTAAAATTAAAACACTAAAACATTCTTATGGTGAGCACTATAGTGGGAGTCTGTGAATTCCTAACAAATTCTGTACCTGTTTCTTTGGATAAAAGCATTAGAAAATTTGTGTAGACATCTATAAGGAGCAGATAATTGGCCACCTACTCAATTTAAACAGCTATATTCATCGCTGAAAGTCTTTTGAAATATAGAAGAGAATTTAAGTTTTTTGTTTCTCCTTCATTCAGTTTTTTTCCTTCTCACTATATTCTGGAGTCAATCTACCATTTACATCATTCTGTTTCTTCATGCAGTTATTATAAATACCACATATAAATGATATCAGTTTGTATTTAGTCTTCTCCTTTTGCTTACTTTATTAAACATAATATCTTCTAGTTCTAGCCATGTTGCTTCAAAATGCATGATTGCATTATTTCTTATAGTTAGATAATATTTGATTATATATATGTAACACATCTTCATAATCCACTTGTCAGTTGTTGAACATCTAGTTGACTCCAAGTCTTAGCTATTGTACTGAGTCCTGCAATGAATAGAAGTGTACATACATCCTTTTGGAAGAATGTTTTCTGATCTGAAGATAGCTATACCAAAGAGGGATTGCTGGTCATATGGCATCTCAATAGTGATTTTATTGAGCACCCTCCATACTGTTTTCCATAGGATTTGGATCAGGCAGCATTCCTATCAGCAGTGGATGGGGTTTCTTTCTCATCCACCAAAATCACCACCAACATGTTATTACCAGTATTGTGCTATTCTCATTAGTGTAAAATGATATCTCATTGTTGTCTTGATTTGGATTTCCCAAAAGATAAGTGATGATGAATATATTTTTATGTGTCTGTTGGCCATATGTTGGATTTCTATGAGAAATGTATATTCATTTCCTTTCCTATTTTTGATGTTAGTTTTTAGGTTTTATAAAGTTAACATTTGTGACTATTTTGTATATCCTAGATTTCAAATCTCCATCTTATGTGTTGAGTGCAAAATTTTTCTCCAATTAAGTTATCTGTCTTCTAATTTTAGACCTTGAAGCCCTTGTATTTTTTTTTGCCATGCAGAAACATTTATTTTGATGTAGTTGCATTTATTCAAGTTTGATGCTGTACCCCTTGCACTCAGCATCCTATTTTCGAACACTTCTTTGAGATACAAGTCTTATAGTGTTATGGCTATGTTTTTTATTTCAATAAACTTAGGAATTTGGGTCCAATATCAAGGTCATTAATTTACTTTGAATTGACTTTTGTGTAAAATGAGAGATATGAATTAATCATTAATTTCTTACATTTTTTGTAATCCAGTTGTTTCAAGACCAATTAATGAAGAAACTCTCTTGGTTCAGTTAAAATTCTTGTCTCCTTTGTCAAAGATTAGTTGACTATATACTTGGAGGTTGTCACTAGATATTCTATTTTGAACTGTTCATCTGAAAATATATTTTTGTTTCAATGCTAAGTTGTTTTGTTCATTATGGCTTTGTCATAGAACTTCAAATTAGGTAATGAGATACCTCTGAGTTTCTTATTTTTCAGTATTAATTTAGCTTATCCTAGAATTTTTATGGTTCTATACAATCTTTATTATTGATCATTCTAAGCACTTGAAGAATGTTGTCTAAATCTGAGTAGAAATTGCTTTATTTCTAAACAGTAATTTAGGTAAGATGGTCATTTTGATGATATTGATTCTTTCAACCATAAGCATGAAGTGTTCTTCCATTTCCTTAGGTGCCTTCTACTTCTTTCTGAAGTATTTTGAAGTTTTTGTGGTATTGGCCTATCATCTATTTTTGTTAAGTTGATTCCTAGGTATTTGATAGTTTTGGACACTATTTTAAATTGGATAAAAACTTTGATCTCTTTCTCCTCTGAGTAATTATTTGTTAAAAAATGCAACTGTCTTTTGTGTATTGACTTTGTAGCTGGCCACTTGGTTCTATTGCTTTAAATTTCTAGTAACTTTGTTGGTGAATTCTTTAGGGTCTTCAATGTATTTCATCATGTCATCTGGAAATAGAAGGATTACTTTGATTTCCTTTTCTTGTCTTATTGATATTGCTAGGAATTCTAATACAATGTTGAATATAAAATAGAGATTGTGGATATCCTTGCTTAGAGCCTGACCTTAGTGAAAAAGCTTTCAGTTTTTCCACATTAAGTATCATGTTGGCTGTGAAAATTTTAAAGATAGCTGTTACTATCTTGAGGAAGCTTTTTTCATATCTATTTAACTGAAGAGTTTTTAATTTTATATCATGAATGGATGTTGGATTTTTGAAAAATTCTTTCTTGCATCAATTGATATGATCATTCAGTTTTTATCTTTCCCCTTACTGATGTGGAGTATAATGTTGATTGATTTTTGTATATAGAACTGTTGTTGCATTCCTGGGATGAAATCCCAGATCATGATGTATAATTTTTTTAATTTGTTGTTGGATTCGGTTTGCTAAAATTTTGTTAAGGACTTTTCATCAACAGTCATTAGTCAGATTGGTCTATAGTTTTCTTTCTATGTAGTATCTGTGTCAGCTTTGTGAATGAGTGTAACTTTCCAGAAGATATTTGGGAGGATTCCTGTCTTTTCTTTGTTTTGGAAGAACCCAAGGATCACTTGTAGTAACTCTTCTTTGAATGCTAGATAAAATTTACCTGTAAACCAGTCTTGTCCTGGACTTTTATTTTTGGGTAGTTTAATTAATGTTCAGTTTGCTTATTTGTGTTTGACCTGTTTAGGGTTTCTACTTCCTACTTATTCAGTATTGGGAGATGATATTTTTCAGAAATCTGTCCATTTCTTCTAGACTCACTAGTATAATTGAGTATAGTTGTTCATAATAATTTCTCAGGATGTCTTGGATTTCTTTAGTTCTGCTGTAATTTCTCCCCTTTCTTTCTGATCTGATTTCAGAGCTGGGTTTTCTGCATTGGCACTAATGGTGAAATGAAACCAAAAGATGTTCTACGTCACCCTGAATTTGATATAGGAACCATACAGAAGTCAGGATCTCTAATCACAGAAGCCTAACAACAAACATAATAGTAAGGAGTTTTTACTGGGACCACAGAGAAAGATTTTGGGGTTAGACAACTTAATATGCCTTTAGCCTGGATTTGGTCTTATGTCAGAATACTTCATGGGTAAAGTCTCCCTGTTTTTAGTTCAAAGGTTTTTCCTTTCTATTTCTTCCATATTTGCTATGCCTATCAAACAACAATTGCCACACACATACACACACACACACACACACCTTTATATTGTATTTTTTATTTCTTATCTTTTAAAAAAAAGCTTACTAAAACTTCCACTATTGTATTAATGACTTTTTTGGAGATGCAATATTTTTCACAAATATAAAAAATAATTAATTCATGTATAGACCTCATTGTAAATAATCTTTGTGTCAAAAATTTTTAATTATTATTTATTCATTTACATCCTTGACTTTATTTCAAAATTTTAACTCATACTAATATTTTATTATTGTGAATTTTGGTATTCTATAGTTACTAACATTTTACTCTTTTTTTTTTTTTTTTTTTTTTTTTTTTTGGTTTTTGGGCCACACCCGGCGATGCTCAGGGGTTACTCCTGGCTGTCTGCTCAGAAATAGCTCCTGGCAGGCACGGGGGACCATATGGGACACCGGGATTCGAACCAACCACCTTTGGTCCTGGATCGGCTGCTTGCAAGGCAAACGCCGCTGTGCTATCTCTCCGGGCCCTAACATTTTACTCTTAACATTGATTTTTATTTTGGTTAAAAAGCAACAGAGAGTCTACCCTTTAGCAAATTATTACAGTTGAAAATCATTTATTGTAGGTATATTATTCAATGATCATGAGGCTAATAACCTCCTCCCACACAGTAAGCTGGTTGCCTGAGCACCTCCTGAGTATAGTCAGGAATAACAACTGAACATACCCAGTATCACAAAAACAAAACAAAACAACACAAAACAAAAAACTTAACCAAAGGTTTTCTAATATTCACAACTCTTAAAGTAATTGTCTCTTTTCTTCACATTCTTCACATTGATAGCCAGGAATATCATTGCTTAAGATAAGCTCATATATTATTTCAATTTTAACTGAATAAAAAATATGAATAGTAAATGTAGGTATCAAAAGCTTATTTCATTCAACAGAGATTGTCCTAAATGTAACTCCTCCTTCAACATTCTCTTTATGTTAAATGCATGAATCTATATTTTAATATGATTTATAATTTTGAAATTAATAGATACAATTTATAGAAAGTTTATGATAGATTATAATGCAAATAAATTAAAAATTCTAAAATATTCTTTAATTTTTAGATCAATCAAAATTGATTATAAAACTTAGAATCAATAGTCATCACTTAGTAATTACACGGCATATGATAAATAAATTTTTTATTTACTCTACTATATCAAAAATGTTTTTATTCTAAATATAACTTTTGAATGTCTTCTCTACATTCTCATATATATTAACATGCTTAGTAATTTCCCTTGCCCAACATACTTTATTTAAACATTACAAGTGTCTTAATTGGTGCCAGCTATATTTATTATAATTTATTGTAAAACTTTATGCTAAAATTTTTTGTGAATTCCCTAAATTTACACATCAATCACTTCAAAGAGAAAAGATTTGAATTTTTATCAATGCTTCTATTCTCTCTTTCGCACTTACATAAAATATGTAATTAGAAACGCAAACTCTTTATTGTCTAGAACATTTCTGGCTCTAGAGTATACTTAGGAGAAGTAAATAGAGGTTAGGAGGAGATAGATGTAAAATAACAGGGACCAGGTGTGAAGGAGACTGAGGTAATGGGAGTATTATAAAAGATTTTAAAAGGACAGAATTAAATATTCAAACCATAGAGTCAATAATACTGACTTAAACTTTAACAACCAAACTTAAAAAGGTCCTTGTTATGATGACAGACTATGGGGAAATGGTAGGTAGAGGATTGGAAAGACACTAGAACATTGGTAGAAAAAAGAATTGACATTGGTAGTGGGATTGATGATAAAACAAAGTTTAAGACTCAACTATGAATAACTTTTGTATATCATCATGCTTAAAATAAACGTTTAAAGAGCAAGGAAAAAAAAACCAAACACTCTGGAGTCAAATCACTTTATTATGAGCCTGCCATTTGTTGTGCTTACTAGTTCTTTTTTTTTTTTTCTTACAAAGTTGGGAAATAAAATTTTTATGGCTGGTTATATTGACTACATATTATATGTTTAGCACGTTGAATATAGAGAACGTTCTATAATTATTAACCACTATCATAACCATTACTTCTACTTAGTAGAATTTGTAGCTCGTATTTACTTTAACACTCCAACATAAAGTTAGGTCATTTTTAAAAGAACAGTAAATTTTTCTAAAATAAAGAGCCTCTGGTATTGAATTTTTCCTACTAAGTCTGAAATTTCATCTTACAAATATCTGGTGATAAGAGATTTAAAATTGTGTCTTCCAGTAAATGTGGTGCTTGTAATTAAATTGTTTAGAAAGTCACTTTTGTTCTCTTCTTTCTGTAATGCTGATTTAATCAACTTCAGCATATAGTGTGCTATTGGCAGAATTCCCATGTGTGCTTGTAAATGAAAGGTTATATATAATGGATATTCATTGTGTAATGGGATAGTGGGACTGTAAAATAATTCCCCATGTTGTGAAATCACTGTACATGCATAATTCCATCCCTAGGCAGATAGGTCTGAAGAAGCAGAGTAGTAATGAAGAACTAATAAACCAAATTGTTCAGGAGAGAATCATGGAGTCAGTGGCTTCTCCATTGTGGTCTCTCTGAGCATGTTAAGCTAAACTACTCTTTATTAAACCAATATCAATTCACCAGGAGGGGGATGACCACGTGATCTAGGTGGGCTTTCACATATCAACTAGTAGTTTAAAGGAATTACAATTTCCACCCTTTCTGTTCAAACAAAACAAAAAAACGAGAAAGACTACAAAAGGGTATTTGTAGATCAGAACTCATGGACTTCGGCTGGGCTTGGATTCTTCATCTTCTCAATCTTCACCTTCCGTGGTATGCTGCTGATGTCTGAGATGGAAAAGTGTGTGGTTCCTGGGCCAAAATCTGGATGAGGGGGACTCACAAATCTGCCCTCCAATGAGGCTTTTTCTCTTCGTCTTCTACCCCATCAAAGTCCTTGATAAACTGCTGCATGTTGGAGGGGACTAGATCCTTTTACAGATTCTTTGGTAGAAGAAATGCGGTGGTCCTCACCCTCTGAGATGCTGCTCAGTCTTCAGCTCTCTACCCTCACTGCCTGCTTCTGTCATGACTGAGAGGACCTCTGCCATGTTCAGAACAGGGTCCATGTGCACTGATGTGCACAATGAAGGGCACTGCACACTCAGCCAAGTTTATGAAGGCTGTCATAGTGACTATCCACGAGTGGGTAAAGTAATAACATTATTGGGGTTTTCTTGGAGTCTTGGGTCCCTAATCAGGATCCAAGTGAAGGGGAAGCCTCATGCCCCAATTTCAGGGTATTGGGTAGATGCAGGTATGAAACTAAACGCTGACACAGGAAATAATCCATACACCGTTAAGGAGAAAAAACAGACTCAGAAACTTCCACTCTATGCCTTATTCTCCTAGCCTAAGCCTAAGCAGATAGATCAATAGTGGAAAATGAAACCGCAAGCAGCTTATCTCAGACTCCTAGGAACTGAAAAATCACTCCCTGGGGAGGAGCCCAAGTAGTATAAAGTACCAATACGAAAGGGGATTCAATCCAATATTGCTTCCATCAAATGAGTAATAGGTACCAATGAAGAGGAAATATCCTAAGTAGAAGAAAAAATGATTAATTCAAGAAGGATATTTATTTTTTATAATAAAATTTGTTTTTCAGGTTATTCATTCCCATGTTAACTCAATTGCATTTTACCTGATCATGGAAAGTCTGAAGAGAACATATGTAATCCCTAATTTGTGCTACCATGGGGTAAATGTAATGCCCTTAAATTTACCATGCTTGGTTGAATTTTTACATTTTATAAATTAACATTTGTGGTTTTGATAATTAAAAGAAAATCGGTAAAATTAACATTTGTTGTTTTGATAATTTACGAGAAAACCTGTAAAATTCTTGAATTTTGTAATTAATTTTGGAATCTCGTGATTGAGTAATGTGTCCTTGAGGCCAGTTTGACGGGAAAAGGATATGAATTCTGTGTGACCTTCATCCACCACTTAGTATATCATCATAAAATAAGCTCTGCTATTCTCAGTTTATCATCAAGTATGCATAAAACCTCATTAGAGATGTGCAGAGGTTGTTTAAATGCATTTTTAAATTTAATAAATTTATGTAAATATTATATGGTATGTGGGAGTTTACAAAGGTTTTTTTTTTTACAAGTTTTTCACGGTCATATTTAAGGTATATATAGACAGTGAGTAAGGGCAATTTTCATTACTAGTGTTGTCCTCCCTCCACCACTATTCCCAGCATGCATCTCATACCTCTATCTTTAGCCCCCTGGACTGCTAGTAAACCAGATCACTTTGTTATATAGCTAGTTGTAGTTTGGGTCTCTTGATTCTATTAACGTTGACTTTGAGTTAGGTATTTAGGTCTGATCATTTTTCATTGCCATTCAATGATCTTGAAACCGCTTAGTCCCTGGTACCATCCACTTTTTTTCCCTCAATTTGTAGGAAGCATAGAAATATGAGGAGGGAGAAAAAGATGATTTGTGTTCTAAGGTTCTGTAAAAAAAAAAAGGGGGGTGTGAGAGTTTTTGTCTAGAAGCTATAAATATAAATTTAAAAGAAGAAAAAAAGATAAAAGGGGAGTTTGATGTGGCACAGATTTTTTTTTTGAATAGGTGCAGTAAATATTGAGAAAATTAGAAAGGAAATTCCTTTGGTTTAAGAGATACAGGGTGTCTTCACCATTGACATATATTGTCATGACCTTCTACGGGCTCTGGACATGTTCATTGCCAAACACCAATGTTTGTATGGTGCAAAAAATCTTCTGCTCAGTCGTGGTTGTCAAAGTCATTCCTTACAGAGGTCCTTTTGAATTATGCCATGTGAATGCCATAAGTCTAATGGCATATGCTAGATTATTCAAACTGTAGCTTGCTCTTTTCTCATTAGTATAATTCCAAAAAGTATTAGTTTTATCATGGGATTCTAGCAAATTGGTTGTTAATAAACTCAAGATTACTTTGCTGTCTAGGTCCTAAATTTAAAATAAAATTCTTGGTGTAATTTAATTCTATAAAATTTAAAAGTTTTGCACTTGAAAGATTGGATCTAATGCAAAAAGATAAAGTGATGTTGTGAATGAATTTATATGTTACATTTATAATGAACCAGCGGAATGTGAAGAAGAAAACTTTCAACAATATGTATTTTGAGTTAAAGCATTGTACTAGCTATACTTTTCACTGGAGATGAATTTATAAAAAAATTTTTTCTTTACAAAAGCTAGGTAATGAGATGCCTCCAAATTTCTTATTTCTCAGTATGGTTTTAGCTACTAGGGATCTTTTATGGTCACACAACATTTGTAACTGTTTTAAGTCCTTGGAAAATATTGTCTAAATATGGATAGAGATTGAATTTACATAGTCGTTTAGGTAATATGGTCATTTTGACAACATCGATTCTTTTCACCCATGAGCATGAAATACTTTTCCATTTCCTAGGTCTTCTTCAATTTCTTTCTTAAGTGGTTTGAAGTTTTTGTTGTATAGGTCACTCAACTCTTTTGTTAAGTTGATTCATAGGTACTTAATGGTTTTTGACACTATTTTAAATGAAATAGACTCTTTGATCTCTTTCCTTTCTGAGTCATTATTTGTATAAAAATGCAACCAGTTCTTGTGTATTGACTTTGTGGCCAGTCACTTTGCTGTATTTGTTTAATGTTTCTAGAAGTTTATATTGTTGATTCTTTAGGATAATGCAATTTGCTGCAATTAAAATGAACTGAAAGATATTATTTTTTTAAATTTAAACAGTGATTAAAAATGGTTCATAATTGAGTTTCAGTCTTACACTGTACACCACCTTTCACTCCAGAATGTTTCCCATCATCAATACACTCAGTTTTCCTTCTACCCTCCCCACTGTCTGACTCTGGAACAGGTATTTTTTGCTTTTTTCTCTCTTCTCTTTTTCTTTTTTCCTTTCTAGACTCTATGGTTTACCAGGGGTCCTCAAACTTTTTAAACAGGGGACCAGTTCACTGTCCTTCAGACTGTTGGAGGGCCAGATTATAGTAAAAACAAAAATTATGAACAAATTTCTATGCACACTGCATATATCTTATTTAGAAGTGAAGAAACAAAATGGGAATAAATACAATATGTTTGAGGACCATTGGTTTAAACTATTTTTAATGAAGGGATTCTGTGCATATCACTTTATCTCCATCAAACACCTAGTTATTGTCCACCGTTATCAGTTCTAATTATCATTGCTACAGCGGTACATTCTTTACCCTAACTGCAATGTTATAATATTTGAGGCTAGCTGCTTACCATGTACTGCTCCCACTGGCCCTTTTATCTTTTATCTCTGGATATTATTACCACAAATATTTTTAATAAAAGTTTTTTATTTTCTTATATCCCATAATTGAGTAAGATTATTATATTTTATCCCACTCCCTCTGATTCATTTCAATCAAGATAATACTCTATATATCCATTTCTGTATAAGAAAATTTTATGACTTCATCTTCATTAACAGCTGCATAATATTTCATTGTATAGAAAGAGGTATACCACAGTTTCTTTAGACACTCTCTTCTCAGCTACTTGAGTTGTTTCCATGTTCTCACTATTGTAAATAATTCTGTGCATATTTAAATAGGAGTGCAGAGGTCATTTTGTATTGTGTATTTGTGTTCTTAAAATATATCCCTAGGAGTGGTATTGCTGGAGCATATGGAAACTCAAGATTCAGTTTTGTGAGGAATGACTATATTGTTTTCCAATAAGCCTAAACAAATTGGCATTCCCACCAGCAGTGAGAGTTCCCTTTTCCCCACATACATGCCAACAATGGTTGTTCTTGTTATTTGTGATCTGGGTGAGTCTCTTGTGAGGTAATATCTCATTGATGCTTTGACTTGTATCTCCCTGATGATTAGATATGTGGAACATTTTTCAAGTGCCATTTGGACATTTGTATTTCTTCTTTGAAAAAATGTCTATTCATATTTTTTCTCTATTTTTGGTTAGGAGTAGAAATAGTTTTTTGCTGAGTTCTACCTGTGTCTTGTATATCTTATATGTTAACCTCTCTCATCTGATGGATATTGAGTGAGTGAATAGCTTCTCCCATTCTGTAGATAGTTTTTGAGTTCTAGTCACCATTTCCTTTGAGGTACAGAAACATTTGTGTTTAATGTAGTTACATTTGTTTACTTTTACTTTCTTGGCCAGTGGTGTTTCTTCTTTAAAAGTGTCTTTAACTGTTTGTCTATATTTTCCACTATGTACTTATGGTTTTATATATGATATCAATGTCTTTAAGCTATTTTGATTTAACTTTTCTGCATTTCATTAAAAAGAACTCTGAGGTTTTTTATTTATTTTTATTTTTTTATGTAGCTGACCAGTTTCCTCAACAACATTTACTGAAGGGGCTTTGATTGCTCTACTTTGAATTCCTTGTCCCTTTATCATAGATTAACTGATCATATACCTATGGGTCTATCTCGAAATATTCAAGTCTATTTCATTCATCTGAGAATGTGTCTTTATTCCAGTACCATGCTATTTTAGTGTTTATGGCTTTATAGTACCATTTAAGGTTGGGGAAAGTGATTCCTCCCATCTTTTTTACCCCAAGGATTTCTATTTAGAGACATTTTATTTATGTCTATTTATAGATATTTATTGATCCTTACAAATTTCAGGATTTTTATACACTCTTTTGAAAAATGTCATGGGTATTCTAATAGTTATAATATAATAAATATGTATAATGCTTTGGGAAGTATTGCCATTTTAATTATATTGGTCCTTCCAATCCATGTGCAGAGTATATGTTTGCATTTCTTTGTGTCCTCTTATGATTTTTCAAGAAGTGTTTTGTAGTTTTATTTTTATAGGACTTAAAACTTTTAGTTAAATTGACTCCAAATTACTTTAACTTTAGTTAAATTTAACTTTAGTTAAATTTCAGAACTTAAAATATGACGATTCTTTTAATATCTCTTTCTTCCATTGTATTATTTGTGTATAGAAAAACCATATAGTATCTGTAGTAATATCCCTCTTTTCATTTATGATTCTGCTTATTAAGTTTATTTTTCTCCAATTTTTATGAGTCTTGCTAATTCTTTATTGATCTTGTGTATTTTTTTAAAAAAACTTTTAATTTTATTTTTTATTGTTTTCTGGGTATTCAGGTATTTAATTTTTACTAAGTTTTTATTAATAATTTTTATTTTGACCAAAGTAGATTATAAATCTTTCATAGTAGTATTTTAAGTACATAGTGACATTGAATCAGGGGCATTCCCACCACCAATGCTGTCCTTCCTCCACCCCCTTTCCCAGCATGCATCCTATACCTCAATTTTTTTTTTTTTTTGGTTTTTGGGCCACACCCTGTAACGCTCAGGGGTTACTCCTGGCTATGTGCTCAGAAGTTGTTCCTGGCTTGGGGGACCATATGGGACACCGGGGGATCGAACCGCGGTCTGTCCAAGGCTAGCGCAGGCAAGGCAGGCACCTTACCTTTAGCGCCACCGCCCGGCCCCACCTCAATTTTTCTGTATGAAGACTTTAATAATGTTATGCAATTTTATCAAGATTGAAGATTCTAATTAACAATAATTTAAGATTTTCTCATAACAAGTATAAATTCATCATTAAGTTGTAAGCAAATTATAACTTCTTGAAAAATATTTTATCTCTCTACCTTTTTAGTTTTTTTCTGGTATCCCTGGATTAATAATAATTTCTAACATAATTATCAGTATCAGTAGATATTTGTGCAATGAAATAATAAAAAAGTATTTTGTACAATATCAAATAAAGCTTTGTACACATTTTTCTAGTTTTCATTTACAAATAGAATTCTTATCTTTATTTAATATCTTTTTAAATAATATCTTTATTGAAACACTGTGATTTCAAACATGATTGTAGTTGGGTTTCAGTCATAAAAAGAACATCCCCTTTCACCAGTGCAACTTTCCCATCACTGGTGCTCCCATCTCCTCCCTCTCACCCCCGCCTGTAAGAGAGGCTTTCTATATCCCTCACTCAATGACATTGCTATATAGTTCTCAGCATAATTATTTCTCTAACTAAACTCACCACTTTTTGTGGTGAGCTTCATTTGTTGAGCTGGTCCTTCAGCCCTATCACTTGGAATTATTGCAATGTCTTTAATTTTTCTTAGAACCCATAGATGAGTGAGACTATTCTATGTCTATCTCTCTCCCTTTGACTTATTTCACTCAGCATAATAGATTCCATGTACATACAAAATAGAATATTATGCAGCCAACAGGAGAGATGAAGTCATGAAATGTTCTTATACATGTATATACATAGAATTTATTTAATATTTGTATGTAAAAATATAAAAAACTGAGCTTAAATAGAAATGATTTTCTATGGGGAACTTACATGAGTGAATTTAATAAATACATACTGTTAAGTATTCTCTTAAGGCATATAGTGTTTAAAATTGTGATTCTACTAAATACTATATTTATAACTAAATACTATGAATATTATAAAATACTAAAATTGTGATTTTTATACCTAAATATCTTACATTTCAATAACTCTTTGATGAATTATTTAGTTTTTATTATAAGAAAGTTTTTGTGCTATAAAATTAGAAGTTATTAGATGATTTGTAATTTTACCTCTTTTGAAGATTAGTAACAGTCCATCAATGGAAACTCTGGAGTAACATAAGAGAAGAGAAAATAAATTTTAAATAGTTGCTCAAAGTTCTAAAAATTAGAATATAGAAGTAATGTTTATTATTAATAATTTCTTTCAATATTATTTTGTAGTTTTAAGTATAGAACATATTATCTTCATGATAATCTAATATGGAAATGAATGATTGTCTTGCTTTTCCTGAGTGAGATGAAAGCAGTCATATTAAAATGAACTATTAAGAAAATGCCCAGATTATTTTTTAAGACAGTCTTATTCTATAGTCAATTAAATTTTTGATATAAAGTTTGAGTTATGCTTAGTATAGAATTCCATCAATTCCTTAGCTGCATTACAGTTTTGAGAGGTCTTTAACATCCAGACTGATGAGTGGAAAGAAACTGAGATATGTTTCTGTATGTATTATATGTTCATTATTTTATTTTATTTTTATCTATTATTGATAAAACAAGGACAGTTCTTGACTTTGTGCCCAATGCTCACTCCTTAGTGCTTGACAGACTGAGGAGCTGGGTTCAAACCTGGGGTTCCTGTGTGAAAAGCACATGCTTCAGTATTTTGAGCTCTCTCCCTAATCATAGTGTTTATTTATAAATATATTTACTTTTTGACCATCTTTTAGGTTTTTCAATATTCTAGATTATATATTAGCTTTTTCATATGAAGTAAGCAGTTAGGTAAGGGATCCCTTGGCAATGAATTTTGGAAAACCACAAAACAAGATATGGCCTGAAAAACAGTTGCTCTTGCAATTCCAAAACAAAATGCTTGATTCCTTTGGGCATTATTCCACAGGAAGAGAGGTCTGATAAGACTCTGAATATAAGATTCTGAAAAAAAAAATACAAGTCCTGAACTTCCTTAGTAAAGAAGACTAAGATGATGTATAAAGAAAATACTAATGAGAATATGAAAGACCACCATGATTTTAGAAACTTTCCCCCTGACAACACTCTTGCAATTATTCTTATCTGCAGAGAGCTCTAAGCCAAAACATTTAGAGAAAACCTATGTATAATCCCTGCATAAAATCTCTTTTGGGCTTTCTCCCCTCCTTGAAGAATTTTGCATTTCCTTTTTGATAAGTTTTTTTTTAGTCATTAAAAAAAAATCCATATTTGCACCACTATTTGTCTTGTCTCAAAATTTCTTTTTGTGAGAATAGACAATTAACCTTGAGCCTGGGTAGAGATTAGGACTGACTTTAATTTCCCTAAGAAAAGCATATTCTTGCTTCTATCTGGAAGCACTCTGAACATTCAGGTGTTAGAGATAATTTCCATTGCCACAATCATCAAGTGGCTCCCAGATGTAGTTCAATGGTTGCCTTAATGGATCTGGCAGGTTTTAATATTCATGTTTTGTAAAAAGTTTCTGCAGAATTTTATAAATTGTGATCTTTCTGCCCTTTCACTGATACTTCATGATTGGTCAAATAAGATGGCTAGTAGCACTCTGTTGTGTCTACCTCCTCAGCTTTGTGGCTTCCATTCATCACACAGCTTAACTTTAACACAAACACCTGATAAATGTGTATTAAACTTTTGGAGCTTTAAAAATGAAGCTAAGAAGAGAAAACTAAAAAAATAATGATCTTATGGCAGATAGATTTCAGTTTACTAAAAATCTTCCATACTATTTTCCATAAGGGTTAGAGACCATGCAGCATTCCCACCAGCATTGGATTAGAGTTTCTTTCTCACCACATGCCCTTCCAAACTGATTTTTCCCAGTATTTTGATATGTGCCATACTCATTGGTGTAAGATGATATTGTAGGGGCCAAGGGAGCTCATTAGCATTGGTTTGTTAGAAAGTACAAAATGGGCTGGAGTGGCGGTGCAGCAGTAGGTCGTTTGCCTTGCATGCAGCTGACTTAGGAAGGACAGCGGTTCTATCCCCCAGCATCCCAATTGGCCCCCGAAGACAGGAGTGAATTTTGAGTGCATAGCCAAGAGTAAACCCACACACACCAGGTGTGGCCCAAAAAAAACAAAAGAGAAAAAAGAAAAAGAAAGTACAGAACTAAATATCCAAGTCAGCATCAACAACAAAGAAAATATGTGACTGTTATGTTGGCAGGCTGAAGCGTATGGGGGTGACATGGGATGGCTTTGGGAATACTGGTGGAGAGAGTCTGACATTGATGGTGTGATTGGTCCTAAAACATTGTATATCTAAAACCCAATTATGAATAGCTTTGTAAATCACGATGGTTTAAATAAAGATGAAAACAAAAGATAATATTTGTTTAACAAGGATTTAAAAAAGAGGGGCCGGTGAGGTGGCGCTAGAGGTAAGGTGTCTGTCTTGCAAGCACTAGCCAAGGAAGGACTGCAGTTTGATCCCCCGGCGTCCCATATGTCCCCCCAAGTCAGGGGCAATTCCTGAGCACTTAGCCAGGAGTAACCTCTGAGCATCAAATGGGTGTGGCCGAAACCCCTCCCCCCCAAAGGATTTAAAATAGATAATCAAACATATTTGTAATATACATTTTTTGAGAAAAACAGAAATAACAGAACCAGTCATTGTGCACCAGTGAAGGATGGTGTACATTGTAGGACTTAAACCAAACAATGAGTAAATTTGTAAACACTCAAAATAATGAGAGCTCAAAATAATATTGCTTTTTTTAAGTAGATCAATACAATTTTAAAAATAAAAATATCCTGTGTCATTGAGTTCAAAAAACCTATGAATGGTTTATAAATTATGATCTAATAAGCTTTCATTTTCTATTCCATACTAAATATTGATTTGTTAAGAAGCATTTATATGGATTCTTCTAAGAAGATTATATGCTTTTGAACCAGGTATATTAGTAAAGTGTTATATGTTCACAAACACATTAAATTTCAACATTTTGAGTTGTTAGAATAATTTCTCACTTAACTATAAAGGGTTGTGCCCTTAGCCAAGCTTCAGGCCATTATATGAACCTTTCTAGTTGACCTGTCACAAAATCCTTTATTCTTTTTCTTTAAACTATTCAAATTTGAGGCAACCTTGAAACTTCAATCAATTGGCACACTGTAAAATATTGTTGCCCTAGAGCAACTCACAGGTTCCTATTGTGATTTTCCCATTAGTAACTAAGGAAAAGAAAAATTTTTAATGGGGGCATGTTCTGAATAGTTGAACCATTTTAACCACTTGTAGAGTTCAAAATGTGTTTTGTTTTCTTTTTATTTCCCTAACTCTAAGAAATGTTCATTGACAACTAAGACAATGGGAAAGAATAGAAGTAGATAAAGATAAAAAAAAAAAAAAAAGAAATAAGAGTTGAAAAGAAAAAGACAAGATGTATTTTGTGGTAAATATACTTTGAAAAATTTATGACAGTGAGAGACAAAGCTAGAGCTTAACAAATGAGTTAGAATTGTTCAATTTAACTTAGTTCTGCCTCTTAAGCTGAGGAAGATAAGGAATAAAATACACATTTAAGATATAGTTAGCTAATTTAATGTAAAAATAGAATAGTCTTAATAATTTACCTTAGAAATAAAGAGATTAGTACAAAAATTTGGGGGGCACATGTGGCAAGTACACTGGGGTCATGCTTGCTCTCTGCTCAAGAACCCTGCATGACAGTGGTCAACACAATCATACATGGTACTGGGATTCAAACCAGACACTGGAAATTAGGCACTTTAGCCTTTTTACTATCTACTCACCCTTCTTTTTAAACAAAAATTTAAATGACTTTCTTAACTTTTGATTTTACAAATAGTCAATGAACTATCAGGTCAGATTTATCATAATACATATTTCTGTGTTTCTTAATATGATTGTTGTATTTGAATAAATTGAAATAGAGAGGCTAGAGAAAGAAATAGAGGCAGAGAGAGAAAGAGAGAGAGGCATTGAAAAGCTAGTTGAACAAATGGGCCTTTAACTCTTTCTGGGGCTAGATAATACATAGGCCAGTTGGCTTTGCTTTTCTATAGTTATTGTGAAAAGGAAAGGAGTTTTCCCTAGTTTTCCCTACAAAAAGTTCTCTTGTCTAAGGGTTTCTCCTTTCTCTAAGTGCAGCTAGGGGCCGGGAAAGATAGCATGGGGGTAAGGCATTTGCCTTTCATGCAGAAGGTCATTGATTCAAATCTCGGCATTCCATATGGTCCCCCGAGCCTGCCAGGGTCGATTTCTGAGCCTGGAGCCAAGAGCCAGGAGTAACTCCTGAGCGCTGCTGTGTGACCCCCGCCCCCCCAAATTCTCAGTGACTCTGTCCAAGGCAGTTTCAAGATCAGCTATCTCCAGCGGAGAAGGTACCCCCTACCTCATGGTCTTCAAAGTTCTCGTTTTGAATATCAAAACCTCAGGTCAGCACAAAGAAAGAAAGATAAAGGCCTGGTCTCCCTCAAGGGAGTGTCACACTCAGGGTCTGTTTTTCTTTAAGATCCCGGTAAACTAGCCACCCCCAACCTTTAGCATAGGAATGCGACCCTAGATTTAATGTTTACCCTGCACGATAAAGGATATAACCACCTCCTTTAGGTTTTATGACCCACTGTTAAGTCTTATGGTTGTTTTTTTTGTTGTGATAAATGTTCCTTTCTTCTAACTATGTTAGGATGCCTGAGTTAAGATGTTTTTTAAAACCCCGGAGAGATGGCACAGCGGCATTTGCCTTGCAAGCAGCCGATCCAGGAACAAAGGTGGTTGGTTCGAATCCCGATGTCCCATATGGTCCCCCCGTGTCTGCCAGGAGCTATTTCTGAGCAGACAGCCAGGAGAAACCCCTGAGCACCGCCGGGTGTGACCCAAAAACTAAACAAAAAAAAGATTTTTTTTTTAAAGATAAAACCACAGCTGTGTCTGTGGGATAATACTGACGCTGGATCAATCCCCCTCTGGCGTCTCAAGCTTTTCAAGGAGATACGGAAGCCATGCAAATTTGTAAAAATGATTTATTTCTGATGCCCGAGAGGCATCAGGGTCAGTGCTGAGGGATGAACCTCAAGTGTATATAATACTTTCTTGATTTTAAGGAGTCCTGAGATTGATAAGCTTAATGATATTCAATAGTATATATATATATATATAATAAAAATACTCATTACAATTGCATCTTTTATGGGCAGGGTTTTAAAGTTGAGTTTGGTATCTTGTTTAAGATCTACATCTTAACTCATTAACAAAGAGTGTTTGCTGGAAGTGCCAACATCACTTCATTCTCTAGAATTGAATATGCATCCATTCTTGTGGCAGTTCCAGAAATAACCCCTGAATACAGAAAGGGAGTAGTTTCTGAGCATTGCTGGTATTCATCCCCCTCAAAAAAAAAAAAAAAAAAAGAGGCAAAATCACTTTTTACTGCTGAAAAATCCAAGGCTCTTTGTTTCCAGGCACATGCTATAATTCTCTAGCAAATAAATTTTCTTTGTGTAGTGCATTAGATAGCCTATATTGCTCCACTAATTTTTCTTCTTTCTGTTAAGAATAATTCTAAAACTTTTTTCAAGATTTAAATTTTATTTTAGGCTTTTATTTTAAACAAAATATATAACTGATGTTATTGTGCTTATTTCTTTTTTAAAGGTATTTCACTTTTTCAATATTTGAAAAATTCAATACATACTAAAAACTTTAAAATCTATAGTAAAATGCAAGAAATTTATTTATTTATTTATTTTTGGGTGTTGGGCCACATTTGGTGGGACACAAAGGTTACCCCTAGCTCTGTATTCAGAAATCACTCCTGGCAGGCTTGGGGGAAACATATGAAATGCTGGAAAAGAAACCCGGGTGAGCTGTATGCAAGGCAAAAAATTTGCTTTGGCTATGACCCCTCAAAAACTTTTTTAAATATATTTGAACAGCATTGAATGCTTTGGGAATGAATACAATGTAAATTTTGCTAAATATTGTCTTCTTACACATTGAGAAAATTTTAGTGTTTGAAATGTGATTTTATAAAAGAACAATCAGATTATTTTTTCCAAATTTTCAGAAAGAATTGACTAAATGATTTTTAGCAGTAATTGATCAGGTATTGACCTTGAGCTAGGGGTTCTTCTGGAGTTGAAACCAGTAGAATGCAACTGTCCACATTTGTGATCGGGGGTGAGAAGGGCCACATAGTATGAGTCGACAGGAGTGTTGGTTGCAGTTTCTTTCCGGGGCATGAGACGTGGGGCTGAGAGGTTGTCCTTTGGCTTTGGGAGCTAGGTGGTGGTTTATTGGGGCAGGATGTTGTTCTCTGTACCTAATGAATTAAGAACTGAGGGTAAAGAGGGTTAAATAAGAAGGGATATTGAATCAGGATCAGGTGATAAAAGGATAGAAGGATTTCTGAAGGTGGGGAGGAGGGATGATATAGAAAAGGGGCTATATACACTAAAAGCATGGATTGTTTACAATTTAAGTTTGGCAATCAGAGAAGAGTCCACTATCTATAAACTCATGCCCACATAAAAACCAACATCAGAGATCTATTCTTAAGTAGTTGTTGCAGGCCTGACCCTCATAAGATGGGTCTGAGCTCTTAAGAAATAATTGAACTAAGAAAAGATAAATAATTAGCTAAGCTATAGATTAGGAAAAAAAGAAAGGGAAAACAAAAGATAAGAAAAAAGAAAAATAAGTAAATATAGTAAAAATATGTTGAAAAAAAGTTGGGCTGGTGAGTCTTACTTGGAAGGTTTTCCAATGTCTAGGCACTTCATCACTGATGGGGGTGGGCTTTGCTAAATGAAGGTTTTAGAGTTGTATAGTGGCAAGAGCATTTTAGGATAAGCACAGTTTTTGATGCTGTGGAAGATGAGATACATAACAATTCCATACAGCAGGAGAGATTAGACAAAAAACTTAAAGCAAATGAGCAGACAATGGAAAAATTAGTCAAAGAATGGAAACAGATGAAAATAGAAGTCTATGATAAGATCAACAGAAACAACTTAAGAATCATTGGAGTCCCAGAGACCCAGGAAGAAAACTTCCAGGAAGAATCAACGGTCAAGAACATCATTAAAGAGAAACTTCCAGAGCTAAAGAATATATGTGATCAAATCCTGCATGCCCGAAGATTACCAACCAAAAGAGACCCCAGAAAAACCACCCCAAGACACATCCTAGTCACAATGACAAATCCCACAGATAGAGACAGAATTCTGAAAACAGCAAAATCAAAAGTGGAAATCACATTCAAGCAAGCTTCCCTGAGATTTACAGCAGACCTGTCACCAGAAACACTCAATGCCAGAAAGCAGTGGTGGGATATTGTGACAAGACTGAATGAAATGAATGCTTCACCCAGAATACAATACCCAGCAAAACTCACTTTCCAGTTTGACGGAAGAATACATGGTTTCAAAGACAAAAAACAGCTCAGAAACTTCACAGACACAAAACCAGTCTTAAGAGAAAAACTGAAAGACCCAATCTAAGACAAGACTACCCAAAAGACACACCAAATTTTGAAATAAAGATGGCATTAAATCCCAGGACAATTCTTTCTCTCAACGTCAATGGACTAAATGCACCACTTAAGAGACACAGAGTGGCTAAATGGATCAAAAAACTCAATCCAACCTTCTGCTGCCTACAAGAAATGCATCTGAATAGTCAGAACAAACATAGACTCAAAATAAAAGGCTGGAGAAAAGTTATCCAAGCAAACAACACCCATAAAAAAGCTGGAGTGGCCATACTAATATCAGATAATGCAAACTTTATACTCAGGAAGGTTGTAAGGGACAAAGATGGACATTTTCTATTAATCAAGGGGTACGTAGAGCAGGAAGAATTCACTCTCCTAAACATATATGCACCGAATGAGGGGCCAGCAAAATATTTAATACAACTGTTGACAAATCTGAAAAATAATATCAACAACAACACAATAATTGTGGGGGACCTTAACACAGCTTTGTCAACACTGGATAGGTCAACCAGACTGAAACCCAACAAGACTATACTAGACCTGAGGAGAGAAATGGAAGAAAGAGGCCTAGTGGATATATATAGGACACTCCATCCCCAGAAACCTGGATACACATTCTTCTCCAATGTACATGGGAAATTCTCCAGGATAGACTACATGCTGGCACATAAAACATACCTCCATAAGATCAAGAGGATAGAAATTTTGCAGACTACCTTTGCTGACCACAAGGCTCTGAAATCATTTGTGAACTCCAAAGGGACTCAGAAGAAACACTTTAACACCTGGAAGTTAAACAGCCTCATGCTCAATAACCAGTGGGTCTGAGACGAAATCAAGGAGGAAATCAAAAGGTTCCTGGAAACAAATGACAATAAAGACACAAACTATCAGAACTTATGGGACACAGCAAAAGCAGTACTGAGAGAAAAATTTATAGCTTTGCAAGCACACATCAGGAAGGAAGAAGGAGCTTACCTGAGTAGCTTAATGACACAGCTAATAGAACTAGAAAGTACTCAACAAAAGGACCCAAAAATAGGAAGACAGAAGGAAATAACAAAGCTGAGAGCAGAAATCAACGAAGTGGAAACACAAAAAACAATCCGAAAGATCAACGAAAGCAGAAGTTGGTTCTTTGAAAAAATAAACAAGATTGATAGACCACTGGCAAACCTAACAAAGAAAGAGAGAGAGAGAAACTTGATAACTCGTATCAGGAATGAAAAAGGAGAGATCACTACTGATATGACAGAGATTCAAAGGGTAATCAGAAACTACTTTGAAAAACTCTACGCCACTAAAAATGAGAACCTGGAAGAAATGGATAAATTCTTGGACTCTTATAATCTTCCACGGTTGAAGGAAGAGGATGTAGCATATCTAAACACCCCCATCACCATTGATGAAATTAAAACAGTAATCAAATATCTGCCGAAAAACAAAAGCCCAGGTCCAGATGGATTCAATAATGAATTCTATCAAACTTTCCAAGAGGAACTACTGCCAATCTTGGCAAGACTCTTTCATGAAATTGAACAAGCAGAAACACTTCCAAATAGCTTTTATGAAGCCAACATCACCTTGATACCTAAACCAGACAGAGATGCTACAAAAAAAGAAAATTACAGACCAATATCGCTGATGAATGCAGATGCAAAGATCCTCAACAAAATCCTGGCAAATAGGATTCAATGCCTCGTTAAGAAGATCATCCACTATGATCAAGTATGTTTCATCCCAGGAATGCAAGGCTGGTGTAACATCCGTAAATCTATCAACATAATACACAACATCAACAACAAGAAAAATAAAAACCACATGATCATATCAATAGATGCAGAGAAAGCATTTGATAAGGTCCAACACCCATTCTTGATCAAAACTCTCAGCAAGATGGGAATGGAGGGAACCTTTCGCAATATAGTGAAGGCCATATACCACAAGCCAGTGGCAAACATTATCCTCAATGGAGAAAAACTAAAAGCCTTCCCTCTAAATTCTGGCACAAGACAAGGCTGTCCTCTCTCACCACTCCTATTCAACATAGCACTGGAAGTACTTGCTATAGCGATTAGGCAAGAAAAGGATATCAAGGGAATCCAGATAGGAAAGGAAGAAGTCAAGCTCTCACTGTTTGCAGATGACATGATACTCTACTTAGAAAACCCTAAAGACTCTATCAAAAAGCTTCTAGAAACAATAGACTCATATAGCAAGGTGGCAGGCTACAAAATTAACACACAAAAATCAACGGCCTTTCTATATACCAATAGTAATAAGGATGAAATGGACATTAAGAAAACAACCCCATTCACAATAGTGCCACACAAACTCAAATATCTTGGAATCAACTTGACTAAATATGTGAAGGACCTATACAAGGAAAACTATAAAACTCTGCTCCAAGAAATAAGAGAGGACACACGGAAATGGAAACACATACCCTGCTCATGGATCGGCAGGATTAACATCATCAAAATGGCAATACTCCCCAAGGCATTATACAGATTTAATGCCATCCCTCTAAAGATACCCATGACATTCTTCAAAGAAGTGGATCAGACACTTTTGAAATTCATTTGGAACAATAAACACCCTCGAATAGCTAAAGCAATCATTGGGAAAAAGAATATGGGAGGAATTACTTTCCCCAACTTTAAACTTTTTGTTACAAAGCAACAGTTATCAAAACAGCATGGTGTTGGAATAAGGATAGGTCCTCAGATCAGTGGAATAGGCTTGAATACTCAGAAAATGTTCCCCAGACATGCAATCACCTAATTTTTGATAAAGGAGCAGAAAATACTAAATGGAGCAGGGAAAGCCTCTTCAACAAGTGGTGTTGGCACAATTGGATAGCCACTTGCAAAAAATTGAACTTAGACCCCCAGCTAACATCATGTACGAAGGTAAAATCCAAATGGATTAAAGACCTCGATATCAGCCCCAAAACCATAAGATATATAGAACAGCACATAGGCAAAACACTCCAGGACATTACAGGCATCTTTAAGGAGGAAACTGCACTCTCCAAGCAAGTGAAAGCAGAGATTAACAGATGGGAATATATTAAGCTGAGAAGCTTCTGCACCTCAAAGGAAATAGTGCCCAGGATACAAGAGCCCCCCACTGAGTGGGAGAAACTATTCACCCAATACCCATCAGATAAGGGGCTAATCTCCAAAATATACAAGGCACTGACAGAACTTTACAAGAAAAAAACATCTAACCCCATCAAAAAATGGGGAGAAGAAATGAACAGACACTTTGACAAAGAAGAAATACACATGGCCAAAAGACACATGAAAAAATGTTCCACATCACCAATCATCAGGGAGATGCAAATCAAAACAACGATGAGATACTACCTCACACCCCAGAGAATGGCACACATCACAAAGAATGAGAATAAACAGTGTTGGCGGGGATGTGGAGAGAAAGGAGCTCTTATCCACTGCTGGTGGGAATGCCGTCTAGTTCAACCTTTATGAAAGCGATATGAAGATTCCTCCAAAAACTTGAAATCGAGCTCCCATATGATCCAGCTATACCACTCCTAGGAATATACCCTAGGAACACAAAAATACAGTACAAAAACCCCTTCCTTACACCTATATTCATTGCAGCACTATTTACCATAGCAAGACTCTGGAAACAACCAAGATGCCCTTCAACAGACGAATGGCTAAAGAAACTGTGGTACATATACACAATGGAATATTATGCAGCTGTCAGGAGAGATGAAGTCATGAAATTTTCCTATACAGGGATGTACACGGAATCTATTATGCTGAGTGAAATAAGTCAGAGAGAGAGAGAAAAACGCAGAATGGTCTCACTCATCTATGGGTTTTAAGAAAAATGAAAGACACCCTTGTAATAATACTTTTCAGACACAAAAGAGAAAAGAGCTGGAAGTTCCAGCTCACCCCAGGAAGCTCACCACAAATAGTGATGAGTTTAGTTAGGGAAATAACTACATTTTGAACTTTCCTAATAACGAGAAAGTATGAGGAAAATGGAGAGCCTGTCTAGAGTACAGGCGGGGGTCGGGTGGGGAGGAGGGAGACTTGGGACATTGGTGATGGGAATGTTGCACTGGTGATGGGTGGTGTTCTTTACATGACTGAAACCCAAACACAATCATGTATGTAATTAAGGTGTTTAAATAAATTAAAAAAAGAAATGTATACAATTCTATATAGTTAGGAGAATTTAAATTACCCCCCTGAGACCAAAGATACTCCATAATCATTAATTTTTAACTAATCTACAAAAGCAAAATATACATTTTGAAAACTTAAACATTTATTTTGTAATTATCTTTTATTTTATTGTAGTATCATAGTTCAATATTTAGTTTCAACCTGGAAAACTATTTTCTCTAGTTTTTTATGATTTCATAAAATAGATATAAAATCTATTGTACAACAAACTGAAACTGAAAGTAGAAAAATTCTGGTGGGGTAAATTTCTTAAATATATACTAAAAGAAGAATAGTACAGTGTTAAGGTGCTTGCTTTTCTTATTGAAGACACTGGTTCAATCCCCAGCACCTTATGATCCCCTGAATACCACTGGAAATAACACCAAAACTCAGAGTCAAGTGTAAACTTCAATTACTGTTTTATTTTGTATAAAATAAAATGTTAAACAACTTTTAAAATAAAATATATGTTACATGTAATTTCAATATTTTCATTACTCATTTTTATTTCTTGAAGCACTGTTTTATAGTTTTCTCTGGATAGGTCTTTACATCTTTAGTTAATTTGACTCTAAGGTTTTTGAGTTTCTGTGGTACTAATGTAAATGATATATTTTTTAAAACAATGAATATCCATGTTCTCTTTATCATTATTTGTGTATAAGAAGGCCATTGAATTTTTGCTTGTTAATGTTGTAGCCTGCCTCTTTGCTCTATGAATCTGTTGTTTTGAAAAGCTTTTTGGTAGAGTATTTAGGTTTTTTAAATACAGTTGAATGTCACCTGCAAATTGTGGCATATTCCTCAGTTTAAGTTTACTGAAAATTTATAATTTTATGGTAAAACACATCATGGCTATCATGAGGTACATTGGTATTTAACATGATATTTATTATTTATATTTATTCATCGTACTTAATGATCTTATATAGACCAGTTTATTCAGATTATATTTTGGTGAGAAGTGGGTAAAGTCACCTGGACCCAGATGTATTAAGGATTACTACTGGCTCTGTGCTCACAAATCACTCCTGGAAGTGGTGGGGGATCATAGGAGGTAATAGGGAACTAAACAAGGGTCAGCTACATGTAAAACAAGCACCTCAACTTATGTATTTTTGCATTTAGTTCTGAATTGGTAATATTTATATTACTTCAAATTAATGATAATCTTTTATTCATGCATTATTTTACATACCAGCTGAGAATCATGGTGACCTCACTTAGAGCATCAAACCAGAATATTCAGATAAAAAGAATATTCAGTTCTATGTAGTCATTACGCACATCACTAAATTTGGGGATAAATGTCCTTTACATAGTCCAAGAAAATCTTAGGCCAAAGTATGCTTCTTAGAAAGTGCTATTGTTTACGTTTTTGCTGGGGCACAATATCAATGTGCTATTTCTCTATTTCAGAACTGTTACATTAAAATGTCATGACATATGTGTTTAATGTAAAATCTATAAAAAGGAAAATTCCACTTAAAGTTTGAAGTTATTTTATTTTTACCCTTTCTTTATGGTACGAACTGTTGTCCTTTTTCTTTTATTCATGACTAACATTATATGTCATTTATTTGCAGATGTACGTGGAGAATGCCAAGCTCTCTACTTGGGAGAAGGAGAATTTTAGTAGGCAATCTTGTTCTTGGGTTCTGAAAGGTGCTTTTTCTTCTCCTTCCTTTAAGAATCTGCTTGATTTTATGTTTGATCACCTAATGTTTCAGTAATTCATGTATAAAAATATTGTGAAGAGTATTATTAAAATCTATCTTATGTATTTATATATTTGCTCAATTGGAGGACTGATTATTACAAACTAAATATTCTGGTATCATTTTTCTTTTGCTTATTTGTTTTTTGCTATTTGAGTCATACCCATTGGTACTCAGAACTTACTACTGGCTCTGCACTCAAGAATTAATATTGGTGGATCTTGGGTAAACACATATGGTAGAAGGGATCAAAACCAGTTTGGTTGAATACAAGAAAAACACATTACGCACTGTATTATTGCTCAAGCTGTAGTTGAGTAATTTTTTCAATATTTTGGTTAATTTGAAATTATCTTAAGAGCAACATGGAGTTTATTTTTATTCTTATAGATTCTACAAAGTATGCATTGTAATATCTATTTTTTACAATCAATGACAGTGATTTGGAGTAAGCCATTAGTTGCTAATAAATGTTAACCTGTTTTAAAAATGATCAGACTTGAAGATGTTGATATGGTAAACCAACAGATGCTAAATGAATATTGGAAAAAATAGAAAAAAGCATCAAAATAAGAAAATGAAAATTAATATTTTATTTAATTTTCTTTTCAGCTGTTACTCACAAAATAAAAAACAAGTCATTTATATATTAGCTCTAGAGAAAGTGTTTAACTTGACTATGCATAATCTATGGCCACAAGAATGTCTTTTTATACTCGCCTCTCTATGTTATTTTGTTTGAAAAAATAAATAATTTAATTTTGTTTAATTTAGGGGCCATATCTGGTGATTCCTGGGGGAGGCTACTAGCTAAATCTTGAGAAGACAACTGCCTCTGTGCTCAAGGAACACTTCTGATGGGGCTGGAAGGCTACATGAAGGGATGTGGACTGAAACATTTTCTTTCTGCAAAGTAGGTGCCTTAATCATGGTATTATTTTTCTAATTTCACCATTTAAACTTACTTTTCATGGAGCCAGCTCTTTTATGTAAGGATGTGATAGCTTCCTCACATATCATAATTGAATGAGATTTAAATGATTAAATATGACATTTAAAGGAAGATATTAGGTAAAAATTGCTCACTAGAATTCCAGTTCATTTTTGATATCTTTAAGAACTGTCAAGATCCTATAGGGTTTGAGGGGTGGCGTAGAGCAGTAAGGCATCTAGCCTAGGACAGACTAAGGTTAGTTCCCCGGCATCCTATATGGTCCCCCAAGCCAAGAGCGATTTTTGAGTGCATAACATCATCGGGTGTGGCCCAAAAAACAAAATCAAAACCAAAAAAAAAAAAAAAAAAGAATCCTATAAGCTTTTTCTCAAATGTGTATGTATATTTGTGATCCCATATACACAAGGTGTACATTTATAGGTTTAATAAAAAACTGTTGAACTTGTTTTAGGCTAAGCCAGTGCTTCTCAATTATTTAGTGTCATGCCCTCCTAGGAAGAAGAAAACATTTTTCGTGCCCCCCCCGTGACTGTAAATAGTATCTTTATTATAAAACACTTTAACATGCAAAACAAAAATATATAAAATAAGTAGAGATGATTTTTTAAATCAGAGGTGATGTCAGGATTAATGGCTACAATGAGCAAGTTTTTTAATGCATAGCTTTTTGAAGCGGGTTTGAAGCAGGACACAGCAACTCTCAGCTCCAGAGACATACAGAGACATAAACACGAAGCTTAGCTTGTTTTGACAATGTTTGCCAAGGTCAAACGCGCCCCCCTTTATGGAGCCTTGCTCCCCGCCTGGGGTGTGAGCCCCACTATTTGAGAACCACTGGCTAAGCTGTTCTTAGAATATCATTTATAGGATTTTGTGTTTGTATTTAAACTATAATATAAACCGAAGGGTTTATATCTATTCTTGGTTGTTGATGTTTCTTTAATACATTTTCTGTGTCCCAGAAGGAATTAGCTTCAGGACAAGTGAACCTGAGCTGTGTTTTGCAGTATTGTCCTGTCACAGTTTTGTTCATTAGATCCATCAAATGTCTAGCAATCATTGTTTAAGAGAGGACATCTAAACTTTGTTGTCCTAGCTCAGGAATGTCAGTTATACCACTGACCTTTATATTATACCATTATATCATTATATCACTGACCTTAATTTATATCATTAAAATTAAGGAAATTTAATTTGCAATAATACTATATCACCCAGTCACTAATTCGATTTTGTTTTAGTACAAAATATTCTTTTAATTATTCAATGCCCACAATATAATGAATAGTAGTTAAAGCAGAAGAGCTTGCTATTAGGATAATGAACAAAATAATCAGATCAAGTGAAGTCATTGAAAACTGCTAGGGGTAGGGAGAAGTTGAAATGAGTTTTAAGATAAGAGCAGGATGGAAAGCTCAATAGCTATTCCAATATAGGTTAAAATACAGAGGAGATTAAAAAATATCTGTGGGTGAGGGTCGGTTTCTCTAAGCGCTGAAATACAAAATAGAATTGTAGAGGAAATGGAAAAGAGGGGAGATTGAAAGGAATAGATATAAGCTAACCATCAAGCAATGCAGGCACACAATAAGAGAAGTAAGAAAGCAAAATGAAATAATGTATCAAGAGGACTCAAAGGAAATAAGAAAAGTTTCTATAAATACATTCACAGAGAAAGAACAAAACACAGAGAAAAATGCTGCAAAGTAAAATTGTGGAGAAAGGAAAGACTTAAGAAATGTCCATAAGCTTATCATATATTTTATTCTTAGTTGTCAATAAAATCTGAGGTAAAAAAGAATAAAAGAGAATAGTTAAATTTTTTGAATGTTCATGGGAAAGCAAGAAGCTATTAATAACAATAGGCAAAGATATTTACTGTGGAAAACAGCAATTGTAAAATAAAATTTGATGATGTACTCCTGCTGGTTAAAACTAAATGCTTCTGAACATTTTTTATTGAATTACACAGAATAATTCTTAAAAGTCTCCTAGGATAAAACTATTTAAAGAAGAGAAAGTTTGGGGTTGAAGAGATAGCAGAATAGGTAGGCCATTTACCTTGCATGTGGCTGATCTGGGTTTGATCCCCAGCATTCTCATGGTACCCTGAGCAATACTGGCATTAATTCCTGAGTTTAGAGCCAGGAGTAAACTATAAGCACTGCTAAATTACCCCTCTATGTCTCCCCCAAAGAGGAAGATGATCCAATTTTACTTTAATAACCTCTCCTAAAACAATTAGGATAAAATGAGGCAAATATGTACATGAATAATTTAAATATTTCTGACCTTATTCAACATTGCTGTAGTGTCTGACTACAACTCCTCCCTGGAATACTTGGCCTTTTTCTTCAGCTTAATGAAGGGTACACGGGGCAGGAGAGATAGCATAGAAGTAAGGCGTTTGCTTTGCTTACAAAAACATGGTGGTTCGAATCCTGACATCCCATATGGTCTTCTGAGCCTGCCAGGAGCGATTTCTGAGCATAAAGCTTGGAGTAACCCCTGAGCGCTACCGGGTGTGACCCTAAAACCAAAAAAAAAAATGATGAAGAGTACAAATGACGTGCTATTTCTGTGGCCCAGAAAAGATTGGAGGCCAAAAAGAGCACATTTATGGTGGTGGTACAGGTGTTTACTTAATTGATATCACACATGACAGACTTTTAATCCATCTCCTCATTTTATCTCAAATATTTGTAATATACTTGACCTATGTGTGACATATTATTTTTTCAGTGTTTTTAGGCTTTAAATTCTTTTGGTAGAAGGGATGCCTCCATTTATTTGATTCATTTTGTGAAGTTAATTGTGGGGGCTAATGATATAAATCCAGAGTTGCTTTTGGTGATGTTAGACAAACACCAACCAGTAAAGTGCTTAGGCATACTCCTGATTCTGTGCTCTGGGATTAATCCTGGCAGAGCTTGGGAGGTTGTAGGTCATCTACCCAATGTATTTTATCTACAAAGTAATTGTTATGATTACATACTATTAAATACACAGTAATTTTAAATACACAATTACATCTCTAGTATTGGAATCCAGCAATAAATTTCAGCTAAATATCCTTTCTATTTCTACTGTATTTTTTTAAATATGTGCAGTTACTTTTATACTTCTGGTGCACCCAGCTATTATTACCTCCATTATACTACCTATAGTTATTTTTCCTTTAAAGATCTTATTCCTTCACACAATTATTTATATAAATCAGTAGAATGCAGGGTAACAATTTCTTAGAGTCTCAACAATATCTTTATGTATTTCATTTTTTTTTCCCTTATAGGCAGTTCTCAGGGTTTACCTCTTGCTCTGTATGTAGCAATCAATCTTGGCTGGCTTGAGAGACATGTGGGGTGCAAGGAATCAAACCCAGGTTTTCTGTGTGCAAGGCAAATGCCACGCACAATGTACTATTTCTTTGGCCCTATATGTTTCAGTTTATTAATATATAGAAGCTAATTTGTAAAGTTATGTTAGTAAACTGAACGTGTAGGCTTCTCTGCATTGCCAAAGGACAAATGATCAATAGAGAGAGTTAAAATCATATCAAACATAATTTTAGTTGAAACTCAGGTAGGTAGCTTCAAACTAGGTAATTCAGAAGTAGTTTGGATAATTATTAATTAGGTCTACTGACAGAATTTAAATTATTCATGAAAGCCTGAAAGCAGAGAATAATTCATTCCTGAATATGTCTAAAGCTAATTAGAAAGTTGTTTATTATATTTTTCAATAGATGATATGCTGGTATTTATTTTCATGCTTTCTTTTTGACAATTTTATTTAAAAATTACTTTTGAGTAACAGAGAAAAACTGTTCAGAATAATTTTGTTGCTTCAAAAATTATCTTAAAATTCTAATTAAAATTAGAATTTTAAGTGATGATTAACATCAAATCAATGACATTTTTAAATTTCTAAAAATACTAGGTAAATTTTCATGGAAAAATATTTTTGACATTTATCTTCTAATTTATTTTATAATGTTTATTTTTCCATTCAAAATTTTCCTATTAATTTATTTGTTATTTACTTTTCATGTGCTTCCTAGATTCATTTGATTTTTACAAGTTGAGGGATATTCAATTTTATCTTTCAGAATATCAGATCCAAGACTATGGTTTCATTTCATTTTTGATCATATTTACTTATGAACTCTTCAGAAAAAGAACTAATTTTAGCAATTTGGGTTTTTCGATGGCAGATTCTTTCAAACATTTGTTGCCATTTAGAATCCCTGTTGACACAAGATTCCAGATCTGCAACCTAGAAACCAGTGAATGCCATCTGGGTGTTCAGAGTATTTTCTGGCACCATAGGACCTGAACAGTTACTGCATTCATTGGCCCTCTCATTAAACTTTTGCCCTACTTGGCTGAGAATTACTAGGAGGGGCCTCCAAATCACCAAGTAGGAGACTGACCTCAGCCAAGTATACATCTTTGTGTGTGTGTGTGTGTGTGTGTCTATCTATCTATCGATCATCTATCAATCTATTCCTATCTATTCCACAAATTTAATGTTATATAAATACATAACATACATTATGTATAATATATAATGTAAATACATATAATATATAACACAACTTGCACAGCATTAGTAATTATATCTATTCAAAACTTGAGAATTTTATTTAAGGTACAAATTCCCAAAGGTCCCTAATCATTTATCATCTGCCCATTCAAAAGAATTTTACTAAATAACCATTAGATCCTGGAATTAAATCAGTGCCTTGATTTTTTTCCTAGAAAAATAAGTCCCCAATAGTTGATATTAAATTATTGGACACAGAAATATAAATATTTTTTAAAGTGCTATAAATGAGGGGTTGAAGCTATAGCATGAGGTAAGGCATTTGTCTTTCATGCAGAAGGTCACTGGTTCAAATTCTGGCATCCCATATTGTACCCTGAACCTGCCAGGAATGATTTCTGAGTGTAGAGTCAGGAGCAACCCCTGAGCACTGCTGGGTATGCCCCCCAAAAAACCAAAAAACAAAAATAAAGTGCTATAAATGAGAAGATAGTGTGTCACAGAATGCCTTGAGAGATTATCATAGGTTGATTTTAAACTGAGAAAAAGCAGATTTAAGAAATACTTAAACCTGGTTTATTGGACCTTAAAAAGTGATTTTTTTTTGAAAATTCAGGTCTTTTTCATAAAGAAATTTTGCTATTGAGAATATTCAAACTAGAATTCGCAGTAAAGTGAGACTCTTCTTTATTATTCTTTCTGGTTTAATTTTCAAAAACTCAAAATCTTCAAATATGCAGAGCTTCATATTACATATAGATTTGTGTGCTTCATAAAAGTTATTTATTCTTTTATGTCAAATTACCTTATTTGCTTACTTTCAGAATTCTGGCTCTAGAATTTTATCACATACAAATAACTTGAAAAACAAAGTTAATAAAAAATCAAAGAACAAAGCAAAAGCATTTATAAATAGCATTTTAAGGGCCTGAATTAATTTACCATACTTTATCATTAATAAAGATATTAATGGGTTACAGTTTATTAAGAAACCCAAACTTAATGTTTTATTGGTCTATTTCTTTTTATTTCTCTCTCTCTCTCTCTCTCTTAGGGATACTCCTGGCTCTGTGCTCAGAAATCACTTCTGACAGGGTTGGGGAAACAATATGGGATGCCAGGGATCAAACCCAGGTTGGCCACATGCAAGGGAAATGCCCTCCCCACTGTGTTATTGCTCTGGCCTTCCTTTTACTTCTCTTGCTTTCAGCATATCACTTATAGCATTAGTTTTAGTATTTCTGATTTGTTTTGTAACACATAAATTATTTATACAATTTAACTCATTAAAACATTTAAATTTATGAGAGTTGAGTGGCATTTTAACAAAGGGCAATTACAATATTTTAACATCACTAGGACAAAAGTTGTTTAACAATAAACTATACTGTCTGATTTTGTTCATTATCGCGCAACTAGAGAAATCCTTATAACCCTAAGAAACTAATAAATATACACTCTAGGATCTTTAAAACAAAGAAATTTTCTCAATTGAAGAACTTAGAACGTGGTTACTTTAAAAGATCACTCAAATTTGGGGCCAGAGTGGTGGCGCAGCGGTAAGGCGTTTGCCTTGCACGCGACTGACCTAACACATATCGCCCTTTCTCATATGGTCCACCAAGCCAGGAGCTATTTTTGAGTGCATAGCCAGGAGTAACTCCTGAGCGTCACTGGATGTGACCCAAAATCCAAAAAATAAAAGATCACTCACATTTTCTAGAGCCTCAAAAGGGGGGCGGCATTCTGAAGCCAAAATGAAACTGAAATATCTTAGACATTTAGTTTCTATTTGAATATCATTTTTCTAAATGATTGCCATTACAGTTTTGATTATTTGCTTTACTGCTGATATTTGGCAGTCCTTTAGTGCTCAACTACTTTTTATTATACATAATTATGTAGTAATGTGTGTGTTTTATATGTGTTCTGTGCATTTATATGTCTCCTAAGACTTAATACAAAATTCCTGATATTGTGTGAGCATTTGATAAATATTTGTTGAAAGGTGATTATTTATTTATTTATTTATTTATTTATTTATTTATTTATTTTGAGGGATGTCTGGCTACACATGGCTGGGCTTAGATCATACTTCTGGCTCTGTGCTCAGGGGTCATTCCTATCGGTTCTCAAGTGATAATATGTGGAGATGGAGTTCGAACTGAGGTCAGCCACATGCAAGCTAAAGGCTTTAACTACTGAATAACCTCTCTAGCTCTGAATATGAGATTTAACAAGTGAATTCATTAGGAAAAATCAAAGCGTAGACAGTCAATAATATTTTATATCAAAAGATATTTTATTATTTAAGATATATCCAAAAACTCAATATCATATAACAGTGGCAGAAGTACATTATGTAAATAACTAACTCCATATTATTTCAATTGAGGTACTAAAGTATTCAAATATTGTTGAAGGTTGATTTAAATATCTGAAGTACACATACATTACAAGATTACCTGTTTTCCAGCTAAAACTGTACAAATAGTACTGGAAGGATAACAATGATGACTTAGAGGACTCCTCTCCTATATTATTGATAAAATATTTTAGATAACTTCTTTCTGTTTAAAAACAAACATCACAGCTCTATAACTTTTCTCTGCAAATAGATGTTAGGACTCATTATTGAGAGATGTGCTTCACTTCCTTGACCCTACCTTAAAAAATAATCAGAGTTGCTCATAATAACCAGCATAATATAATTGTTCTCTGTCCTAGTTGTAGTGGCAGACACTACAAAATACATTGGGACTTTATTTCCAATATTTGTCGAAAAAGCCCACACACCTTACATTAGCCTATACTGTATCAAAAAAAATATGGTAACATTTATACTGTGTTCCCACATACCATAGGTTTAAATATACAGTGACATTCTCTTACATATTAATAGTAATATCTCTCATTATTAAAAAAAATAGTACATCTCTACTCTTCAGTTTTGACATTAGTAAAAGGGTGAGTGAGGTGGAAGTGATAAGTAGGACTGTGACAGCTTCCACATGCTTTTCATTCAGCCAAGAAGTTCACTCAGCCTTCATGCTGCAGCAGTCTCAGGCCATCTGCTCAAGCTTATCCGTGGAATAGCACAAAGAGTTCATGTTCTGTGACCTCTCAGTTATTACATATCTTTAGAATACTGGTGGAGGGTGAGGGGGTTATGTGCCTGTCCTCTCTGTGAATACAGATGAACCAAGTAGGCACTCACTGTTACAAAATACAGCCCTCCTTTTCCTTTCTTTTCTTTTCTTATCGTTTTTTAAGATTTCTTTCTAAATAGTTATCTAAAAGAACATTGGATTTTAGTTTGATTGTGTAGTTAGCTTTGGTGAAGTCCAGGATGAAGTTTTCTTATTATTTGTTCCTTTTGTTAACGATCTTAATTTAGAATTAGATATTGTGTTGCACTGCCAAGGTTTTCCCTAAAGGAGGTTCAAAGTATATAATTTACTTTGGAAGAAGGCGTGAGGGAACCGGAGGGAGGAAGATAATATGTTCTTCTAAGAGCAAAAAATTGAAATTTGACTCTATTATTTGCTGACTGAATTTAAGCAAGTAGTTTAGTTCAGGCACCTGTTTTTCTTTATATTTTTTTCTTAGTATTTTAATCACTAATACCTTCATCAAGATAAAAATAAGATGTTCCATGTAAAATCTTTCATATAGTACCTGGTACCCAGGAGTACTTAATGATTAATATTATTATGATTGCTAATGCTCTGAAATACATTTTTTAGTGTCTAGGTACAAAACTCATTTTGCATAAATTCCTCTTTATTTTTCTGTTTCTAAATCCAAAGATTTCTGCCACAATTCTACCGACATATTTAGAACTGGTCTTACTTACTTTTTTATTATTTTGAGATCTATTATTTATACTTGTCTAGACTGTGTACATTGCTTTTCATTTCTCTTTGGTATGTTAAATAAATATTATTAAGAAGTTTCCTGTGAATAATAGGTGAAAATAAAGAAGCTGACATTATTCATTCCAGATTATTTTATGCAAACATCTAAAGCAGATAGAATACTTGTGGACACAAAATTCTTATAATCAATCACTAACATGTTTTTAATAATAGCTTTTTACTCCCTTGTTTCCATCTTTCTTGAACACATTTAATACCAGATCGCTTTAAAATGTTTTTGGTTATCGAACACCCTGGGTCACATTCTGTTCCTGGTAGGCTATTATCCACATATAAGTGGTTTAGGAAACAGGAGTAATACATTGTGGTAAAACAATTTTATATTCAAGACAAAAAATAGTCTTAATTTATTTGCATTCATTAAATTAACATTTTTCTAAGTAGACACATTTCACTTGAAGAATTGGGTTATAGATCTTCTAAATGCATTTCTTCCTATGCACACCCAGCCATCTCTAGAAGTGTTTCTATTTTGATGAATAGGAGAAGCACAAATTAGCAATTCTTTCAATTTATGTAAGCAGTTCATATAGACTGTGGCATATCTTTATAAGCAGAAGGCTTAAACATAACATATACATCAACATGACTGTTCTCACTATGTTAAGAAAAAAGAAATTAGTTTAAAAGTCACAGATCCCATGTAAAATATCACCGGAAGAAGTTCTTTGCCTTTGAAGTGGAGTCTAATCTCTTGCATCTTTATGAGGCCATTTTTCTCAGACCGAACAGTAAAATATATTCAGCATATGTATGTACACATGTCAAGGCAGAGGGATGCTTTGTATATGAATTTAATTAAGCAATAGACCACTTTGGGAGTTGTTTTATACCAGATTTGTTTCATGTGAGTTCAACTGCCCAAGCTACCAAACACTAATGGTCTCATAAAATTATTCTCTGGAGGGTCTTATTTCTACTATAATGTGCTTTTACTTAAAATTTAGTTTAACAACAACATTTCTCCTTGTACATCAACTATGTACAAGTAATAGCCACCAGAAAAGTTAATGGTTAAAGAGTTTCTGCCTTTATATATTTACTGTTGGGAATTGTTCACTTAAAGAATAAAAATGAGAAAAAGAGAAAATATACATCATAGGTTAGTTAAAATCTTTGCATTTGCTATTTGTATCTAATTATCTTTAGAAATATTAACGTATAAACCACTTCAGAGTATTTTTCCCTTAGCATTTTTATTATATCTATATGGTTGATCCTATTTTGACCCTTTCAGAAACAATGCACCATTTAAAGCAAAATTTCCTGGTAAGAGCCAGAAGAACCTTCATTAGAATCACAATAATTAGTTTATGACCTAACGCTGCAGTAAGAGACAAATATAATTGTTAGTGAATTTTTATAAAGTGTTTACAATTAGAGAGATATATTTATATACTACATATTATGTATTTTTATGGACCATATCTAGCAATATTTAGGGTTTACTCCTGCTTCTACATTCAGGGGGTCAGTCCTGGAGGTGCAAGGAAAGTAATATAAATGCTGGGATTAATAAAGTGTAGGCCTCATGCAAAGAAGTGCACTTCCTACTGTAAAATCTATCAGGTCCTGCATTGATATACTTTTAAATCAAGAAATTTATTGTGCACAAAATGTATCTTTCTGTATTTTTATGCAACTGAAGTTAATTTTTTATCTTCTTTTATTTTGGTTTTGGGGCCACACCCTGTGAAGCTTTATCTTTTTAAGGATTGTATTGGATCCACAGAATAGTAATTCTTGCCAGACTCCTGTACATAAAACGACATTGCATTCTGTGTGCTCAAATTTTAATAAAGGTAATTTTTCTATAATATGGAATTTAGCATTCAATACCTATAAATGTATAACTTTCAGATTTTTCTTTATTGACTATTATCTCTCCTGGTAAACTTTTTAACATTCTTGAAACAAAGATAGCTTTCAAAAAGTAACTGTGCCCAAATGCTTGGAAAATTATGGACTGTGCTTCCAATGATAATGGAAATAGGTCTTGCTTCAAGGAAAGATAGATTCAGAGCAAGGAAAAGGTTAGTAATCAAAAAGATAAATGAAT
Organism: Suncus etruscus; assembly: GCF_024139225.1. Taxonomy (NCBI): domain Eukaryota; kingdom Metazoa; phylum Chordata; class Mammalia; order Eulipotyphla; family Soricidae; genus Suncus; species Suncus etruscus. Next base: position 56,137,111 of record NC_064863.1, on the reverse strand, counting down.
TAATTGGTCAAATGTTTTTTTCTAAAATAACATGAAAACAATAGACTATTTCAAAATACAGTATCATTTCTCAGTTGTGCTGAATCTATATTTAATGATAATTTTATGCCCTACTATTTGTTTACAAATATGCAATAGTTTTTACTAAACTTATAGAGTTTAAATTATTTGACAATATTAAATATGTATCATGTTTCTTAGTTTGTATTTATTAGAATTTAGAAAACTTTCCTGATACTAATACCTTAATTTGACATCTAACATATTACATAAAAAATTTTTGATAAACTGCTTTTCCTAACAATGTCTAACTTTTTAAAAATGAGAATTTTCACATCTATGTAAATATTTCTACTTGAAATAAAGATGTAGCCATTTTCTTTTCTTTTTCTTTTGTTTCTTTATTTGAACATCTAGATTACATAAATGATTGTGATTAGGTTTCAGTCATGTAAACAACACCCTCTTCACCAGTGCAACATTCCCACCACCAATGTCCCAAATCTCTTTTCATCCCACCCCACCCCCACCTGTACTCCAGACAGGCTTTCCAATTCCCTCATTCATTCACATGATTATGGTAGTTCTCTGTGTAGTTATTTCTATAGCTGCACTCACCACTCTTTGTGGTGAGCTTCATGAATTGAGCTGGAAGTTCCAGCCCTCCTCTCATAGTCTCTGAGGATAGTTGCAAAAATGACTTTTATTTTTCTTAAAACCCATAGATGAGTGAGACTATTCTATGGCTCTCTCTCTCTCCCTCTGACTTATTTCACTCAGCATGATAGATTCCATGTGAATCTATGTATAGGAAAATTTCATGACTTCATCTCTCCTGACACTACATAATATTTCATTGTGTATATGTACCACAGTTTCTTTAGCCATTCGTCTGTTGATGGGCATCTTGGTTGTTGCCAGAGCCTGGCTATTGTGAATAGTGCTGCAATAAATATAGGTTGAGGAAGGGGGTTTTGTATTTGTATTCTAGTGTTATTAGGGTATATCCCGAGGAGTTGAATAGCTGGGTCGAATGGAGCTCAATTTCCAGATTTTGGAGGAATCTCCATATCACTTTTCATAGAGGTTGGACTAGACGGCATTCCCACCAGCAGTGGATAAGAGTTCCTTTTTCTCTACATCCCGGCCAGCACTGATTGTTCTCATTCTTTTTGATGTGCGCCAATCTCTGTGGTGTGAGGTGGTATCTCATGTTTTGTTTTGTTTTGGTTTGGTTTTTGGGTCACACCGGGCGATGCTCAGGGCTTACTCCTGGCTGTTTGCTCAGAAATAGCTCCTGGCAGGCATGGGTGACCATATGGGACACCGGGATTCGAACCAACCACTTTAGGTCCTGGTTTGGCTGCTTGCAAAGCAAACACCGCTGGGCTATCTCTTCGGGCCCCTCATCATTGTTTTGATTTGCATCTCCCTGATGATTAGTGACAAGGAGCATTTTTTTATGTGCCTTTTGGCCATTTGTATTTCTTTTTTTTAATCAAAGTGTCTGTTCATTTCTTCTCCCCATTTTTTGATGGGATTAGATTTTTTTTCTTGTAAAGTTCTGTCAGTGCTCTGTATATTTTGGATATTAGGTCCTTATCTGATGGATGTTAGGTGAATAGTTTCTCCCACTACGTGGGAGACTCTTGTATCCTTTGCACTATTTCTTTTGAGGTGCAGAAGCTTCTCAGTTTTATGTATTTTCATCTGTTGATCTCTGCTTCCACTTGTTTGGAAAGTGCAGTTTCCTCCTTTAAGATGCTTTTAGTCTCAATGTCATGGAGTGTTTTACCGACTTGTTGTTCTATATACCTTATGGTATCCAGTCTGATATTAAGGTCTTTAATCCATTTGGATTATACCTTCGTACATGATGTTAACTGGTGATCTATGTTTGCTTTTTTGCAAGTGGCTAACCAGTTCTGCCAGCACCACTTGTTGAAGAGGTTTTCCCTTCTCCACTTAGAATTTCTTGCTCCTTTGTCAAAAATTAGGTAATTGTATGTCTGGGGGACAATGCCTGAGAACTCAAGCCATTCCACTGATCTGAGGGTCTGTCTTTATTCCAATAGCATGCTGTTTTGATAACTATTGCTTTGTAGTACAGTTTAAAGTTGCGGAAAGTAATGCCTCCTCTTTTCCTTTTCCCTAGGAGGGCATTAACTATTCAAGGGTGTTTATTGTTCCAAATAAACTTTATATATGTTTGATCCACTTCTTTGAAGAAAGTCATGGTTATTTTTAAGGGGATAGCATTAAATCTGTACAATGCTTTGGGGAGTATTGCCACTTTAATGATGTTAATCCTGCAATTCATGAGCAGGATATGTGTTTCCATTTCCATGTGTCCTCTCTTATTTCTTGGATCAGGGCTTTATAGTTTTCTTTGTATAGGTCCTTCATGTCTTTGGTCAAGTTGTCTCCAAGATATTTGAGTTTGTGTGTCATTATTGTGAATGAGATTGCCTTCCTGACGTCCATCTCTTCCCCATCAATATTGGTGTATAAAAAGGCCATTGATTACTTTGCGTTGATTTTGTAGCCTGCCACCTTGCTATATGAATTTATTGTTTCTAGAAGCTTTTTGGTAGAGTCTTTAGGATTTGCTAAGTAGAGTATCATGTCATCTGCAAACAATGAGAGCTTGACTTCTTCCTTTCCTATCTGGACTCCCTTGATATCTTTTTCTTGCCTGATCACTATAGCAAGCACTTCCAGTACTATGTTGAAGAGGAGTAGTGATAGAGGACAGCCTTTTTTGTACCAAAATTTAGAGGAAAGGCTTTTAGTTTTTCTCCATTGAGGATATTATTTGCCATTGGTTTGTGGTAGATGGCTTCACCTAGATTAAGAAAGGTTCCTTCCATTCTCATCTTGCTGAGAGTTTTGATCAAGAATGGGTGTTGGACCTTATCAAATGCTTTCTCTGCATCTATTGATATGGTCATGTGATTTTTATTTTTCTTCTTGTTGATGTTGTGTTTGATGTTGATAGATTTACAGATGTTAAACCATTCTTACATTCCTGGGATGAAACCTACTTGGTCGTAGTCTATGATCTTCTTGATGATGCATTGGATCCTATTTGCCAGGATTTTGTTAAAGATCTTTGCATCAGCATTTATCAGGGATATTGATCTGTAATTTTCTTTTTTTGGCAGCATCTCTGGTTTTGGTATCAAGGTGATGTTGGCTTCATAAAAGATGTTTGGGAGTGTTTCCGTTTTTTTCAATTTCATGGAAGAGCCTGGCTAGGATTGGTAATATCTCCTCTTGAAAGATTTGAAAAAATTCATTAGAAAATTCATCTGGGCCTGGGCTTTTCTTTTTGGGAGATGTTTGATTACAGTTCAATTTCCTCAGTAGTGATGGGGTTGTTTAGATATGCTACATCCTCCTTACTTAAATGTGGAAGGTTATAAGTGTCCAAGAAATTTTCCATTTCTTCTAGGTTCTCATGTTTAGTATCATAAAGTTTCTCAAAATAGTCTCTGATTACCCTTTGGATCTCTGCAATATCTGTTGTGATCTCCCCCTTTTCATTTCTTATCAGATTTCTCTCTCTTTTTTTGAGAGTTTTGCCAATGGTCTATCAGTATTGTTTATTTTTTCAAAGAACCAACTTCTGCTTTCGTTGATCTTTTGGATTGTTTTTTGGTTTTCCACTTCATTAATTTCTGCTTTCAGCTTTGTTATTTCCTTCTGTCTCCCTATTTTGTTGGTCATTTTCTAATTTTTTTGAGCTGCGTCATAAGTTATTCAGGTATGCCCCTTCTTCCTTCATGATGTGTGCTTGTAGAGCTATAAATTTTCCTCTCAGGACCGTTTTTGCTGTGTCCCATAGATTTAGGCAGTTTGTGTCTTCATTATCATTTGTTTCCAGGAAAGTTTTGATTTTCTTTTTTATTTTATCTGGGACCCACTTGTTGTTCAGTAGCAGGGTGTTTTCAATTGTTAAAGTTTTTCTTCTGTGTGGCTTTGTAGTTCACATCTAATTTTAGAGACTTGTGGTCAGCAAAGTAGCCTGCAAGATTTATATCCTCTTGATTTTATGGAGGTATGTTTTATGTGTCAGAATGTAGACTATTCTGGAGAATGACCCAGGTACATTGGAGAAGAATGTGTATCCAGATTTTTTTGGGATGGAGTGTCCTGTATATATCTACTAGTCCTCTTTCTCCATAAGTCTTTTCAGGGCTAGTATGTTTTTGTTGGGTTTCAGTCTGCTTGATCTATCAAGTGTTGATAGGGCCGTGTTGAGGTCTCCCACAATTATTGTGTTATTATTGATTTCTTCTTTCAGATTCGTCAGTAATTGTATTAGATAATTCATTGGTTTCTCATTTGTTGCATATATGTTTAATAGTCTGATTTCTTCCTGTTGCACATATCCCTTGATTAGTACATAATATCCATCTTTGTCCCTTACCACTTTTTTGAGTATAAAGTTGGTGTCATCAGATATTAATATGGCCACCCCAGCTTTTTTGAGGGTGTTGTTTGCTTGGATGATTTTCCTCCAGCCTTTGATTTTGAGTCTACGTTTGTTCATACTATTTAGATGTGTTTCTTGTAGGCAGCAGAATGTTGGATTCATCTTTTTGACCCATTTTGTCTTTAAATTGGTGAATTTAGACCATAGACCATTGAGGGAGATGATTGTCATAGAATTTAATGTCATCTTTGTAGATAGTTTGCTGTGTTTGTTGGTCTCTCTTGTCTTAGAGTAGACCTGTCAGTTTTTACTTTAAGGCTGGTTTATCATCTGTGAAGTTTCTGAGCTGTTGTTTATCCATGAAGCTTTGTAGTCTTCCTTCAAACCTGAACATGAGTGTGCTGGGTGCAGTATTCTCGGTGAGTCATTCCTTTCATTCAGTCTTGTCACAATATCCCACCACTGTCTTCTGGCCTTGAGAGTTTCTTGTGACATGTCTGCTGTAAGTCTTAGGGATGCTCCTTTGAATGTAATTTCCAATTTTAATCTTGCTGCTTTCAGTATTCTATCTCTATCTGCGGGATTTTTCATTGTAACGAGGATGTGTTTTGGGGTGTTTTTCTTTGGGTCTCTTTTAGCTGGTACTCTTTGGGCATGCAGGATTTGATTGCATGTAGTCTTTAACTCTGGGAGTATCTCTTTGATGATGTCTTTGACAGTTGATTCTTCCTGGAGATCTCCTACCTGGGTCTCTGGGACTCCAATGATTCTCATGTTGTTTCTGTTGAGTTTATCAAAGACTTCTATTTTCATCTGTTCGCATTCCTTGAGTACTTTTTCCATTGCCTGCTCATTTGTCTTAAGTTTCTTTTCCAATTTCTTCTGCTGGGTTGAGTTTTTCTGCATCACATCTTCCAATACTCCGATTCTCTCCTAAGCTGATAATACCCTGCTGGTGAGGCTATCCATTGAGGTTTTCAGTTGAGCTACCATGTTTTTAAGATCTGCTATTTAAGTTTGGAGTTTTCTGATTTCTGTCTTTGTGTTCTGTTCAGATCGATCTATGCTTTCTTTGAGTTCTTCAAACATCTTCCATATTGCTATTTTAAGTTCCTTATCTGAGAGGTTAATCAGATGGTTGGAATTTATTAGGTCATCTGAGCTTTCGTCTTTATTCTCTGTGCATGGTGTTTGCCTGCAAGGTTTACCCATTGTCACGCTTGTAGTGTGGTTTTTCCTGCATGTTGTGGTGGGGTTCATTGGTCAGAAAGAGTGCACTGCTGTGAAGCGAAGCTCTTCTGCTGCCTCTAGTTGACAGTCCTCAGAGTGAATAAAGGCACAGCAAGTCGGAGCCTCCACAGGCCAGTGAGCTCAGCTTATTGGGAGGCGACCCCAACAGCCAGAATGAACTCACTGGGCAGCTTCAAAATGCAGTATTTTTTGGGTGCATGCCTAGGCCTCTGAGGAAACCTTCAGGGATTCAGAAACACAGGCAGACAGTCGCAGAAATTTTCCTTGAGATGTATCCATTTTCATAGTAATTTTTTTTCACCTTTGAATTTTTTCTTTTTTTAATTATCTTTATTTAAACACCGTGATTACAAACATGATTATAGTTGTATGATTACAGTCATGTAAAGAACACCCCCCTTTACCGGTGCAACATTCCTACCACCAATTTCCCAGATCTCCCTCCTCCCCACCCCCCCACACCTGTACTTGAGACAGGCTTTCTACTTCCCTCATTCATTCACATTGTTATGATAGTTTTCAGTGTAGTCATCTCTCCAACTGCACTCATCACTCTATGTGATGAGCTTCATGTCATGAGCTGCACCTACCAGCCCTCATCTCTCTTGTCTCTGAGATACTGTTAAAAATGACTTTCATTTTTCTTAAATCCCATAGAGGAGTGAAACCATTCTATGCCTTTATCTCTCCCTCTGACATACTTCACTCAGCCTAATAGATTCCATGTACATCCATGTATCGGAAAATTTTATGACTTCATCTCTCCTGATGGTGGCATAGTATTCCATTGTGTATATGTACCACAGTTTCTTTAGCCACTCATCTGTTGTGGGCATCTTGGTTGTTTCCAGAGTCTGGCTATTGTAAATAGCACTGCAATGAATATAGGAGTAAGGAAGGGATTTTTGTATTATATTTTTGTGTTCCTTGGGTATATTCCTAGGAGTGGTATAGCTGGATCGTATGGTAGCTTAATTTCCAGTTTGTGAAGGAATCTCCATATCACTTTCCATAAAGGTTGTACTAGATGGCATTCCCACCAGCAGTGAAAAAGAGTTCTTTTCTCTCCACATCCCCGCCAGCACTGCTTGTTTTCCTTTTTTGTGATGTGTGCCAATCTCAGTGGTGTGAGGTTGTACCTCATAGTAGTTTAGTGGGATGGGGAGAAATAGCAAAAGCAGCAGCACAGGAGACCCTGGAGATATGGAGAGCAACTCGGCTCCTCAAGCTACTGGGAGTAGCCCTGTGAGCCAGGGCACTGACTCTTGGAAAGGATTAAAAATCATAACTGATTGAAAATAAAGCTCTTAGGGAGATTGCTAGAGAAAGTGCAGTAACATGGTGAGTTGTGCCCTACCATTGTCAAAAATTTGCCCTCACAAGGTGCAGCTCTGGAGACCTACATAGGTCCATTCATAGGAAAGCTAGCTAGACCCTGAAATTTGAAAGTGCAGCTAGAGAACCAAGGGAGTACATCTGAAGCTTTTTGGAGAACAGTGCAGTTCCAACCCCATGGCTAGGTTCACAGAACACAGGTATAAGTAAAGCTGAGCCATTGAGGGATAGCAGCTAAGTATCGTGGGGCCCTCTGATCAAGCAGTGACATCACTGTTGTGAGACTGTAGCTGCAGACAGATAGAAAGCCAGTTTTAGCAATGAGGCCTGGAAAACACTCTATTTTGGACATCTTTTTGACCAGCTCATTCCTGCTTCCCTGTCAACTAAGGTAGGGCTTCAGGCCCAGCCTGCATTTTCAATTAAGTTTCCTGCACCCAGACAAAAGCGTGATTCTGAGAATGCTAAGAGCAGAGACCAGCTGCTGCCCTATGATGGACACCTTTTGAAATCAAAAGGACTATTTAGACTCAGGCTACTCACCTAGAGACAAGACTCTGCCATGCTCCATAGCCTCATTTATTTTACCCAAGGAGCCCTATTATAACACATTAAAAAGACTCCATCACATGCAAAGGTCATAATGGGAAGGCAACACAGAACCCAACTATACATAGTGAACAATGATAGTAGATATGAGGACCCAACTAATTTGAGTAATGTATTTTGACTCTCAGATAAGGACTTTAGGAAGCAAATGTGGAAGATGTTTAAAAAAAGTCAAAGAAATCGTGGAACAGACAGCCAATATGATTCAAGAGAATAGGAGAGTAAAAGTGAGAAAGCTTCAAACAGATATTACAGAAATGAAAAACTTGGTAGGTGAACTGAAAAACTCACTGGAAGGCTTCAAGAGTAGTATAAAAGCTGCTGAGGACAGGATTAATGATCTGGAAGATGAGTGTTATAGCAATTTAATACAACAGAAGCAGCTGAAATAGGCTTTAAAATAAGTGAATGTCTAGAAGATAAAAACAAATTCTCAAAAAAAGTGAATGAAAGACAATAGACCTTTGGAATAAATTCAATAAATACATATGAATCATAGGGGTTCTATAGAGATAAAAAGAAAACCTATATGAAGAAACAACAGTCAAAGAAACCATTGCTTAGACATTCTCAGAGCCGAGGAATGCATGTGTCCAAATCTTGGACACCCAAAGAGTACCAGCTAAAGGAATCCAAAATAAAAGTACCTCACTAAACATTCTAACCAAATGATGAAAACCACAGTTAGACATAGAAACTGAATGGGGCCGGAGAGATAGCATGGAGGTAAGGTGTTTGCCTTTCATGCAGGAGGTCATCGGTTTGAATCCCGGCGTCCCAAATGGTCCCCCGTGCCTGCCAGGAGCAATTTCTGAGCCTGGAGCCAGGAATAACCCCTGAGCACTGCCGGGTGTGACCCAAAAACCAAAAAAAAAAAAAAAAAAAAAACCTGAAATGATCAAGATAAAAAAGGGAAATTGTATACAAAGAAGCAAACTTTAGATGCACAACAGATTTATTAAAAACAGCCTTCCAAACTTGAAAGCAGTGGTGGGATACAATGAAAAACTGAATGAAATGAATGCCTCCCCATGAATATATCATCCAGCCTATTTTCTTTCAGGTTTTAAGAATGTTACATAGCTTCATGGATAAGCAACAGCTCAAGAACATTATGACTCAAAGACAAACTTGAAAGAACTGAGCTATCTACTTTAAGACAAGACAGACCCAACAATCACACCAAACTTCTACCAAAAAAAGGGCACAAAATCCCATGACAATCATCTCTCTCAATATCAGCATACTAAATACACAAGTCAAGAGGCACAAAGCGGCAAAATGGATCAGAAAAATATATACAACATTTTTCTGCCTGCTAGAAACACAGTTGAATAGTTAGAGCAAACACAGACTCAAAGTTAAAGGCTGGTGGACAATTAATTGTTCAAGTAAATAGCGCCCTTAAAAAAACTGGGATGGCCGTACTAATATTAGGCAACATAGACTTCAGGTTTAAAAATGTACAAGAGACACAGAGGGTAATTTTTTAAAATAAATTTTTTATGATCAAACTGAACTACAAATCTTACACAACAATATTTAAGGTACATAGTGACAATGAATTAAGGCCATTCCCACCACTAGTGTTGTCATCCCTTTATCCCTGTTCCCAGTATGCATCTCATACCTTTCCCCTTTGCTCCATGAACTGTTAGTATAACAGGTCCCCTTTGTTGTAGATTGGGTATTGATTGTCTTTAACTTTGGGTTTGGTGTGAAAGTCTAATCATTTTTTATTTCCACTCAATGTTTATACAACTGGTTCCTGGTACTATCCATTCCCCCCTCAAATTATGAGGGAGTACAAGATGATACAATAAATAAATTTTATTTATTTAAACAATTGTGTATTTATACAATTGTGTATTCATAAGTTTTATTTACTTATATATTTATTTATTTTTGGTTTTTGGGCCACACCTGGTGATGCTCAGAGATTATTTCCTGGCTAAGCACTCAGAAATAACTCCTGACTTGGGGGACAATATGGGATGTCTGGGGATCAAACCGTGGTCCATCCTAGGTTAGCGCATGCAAGGCAAATACCCTACAACTTGAACCACCACTTTAGCCCCTAAATTTTATTTATTGAAATATATTTGATCCTCAGAGTACTTTATAGTTAAATTTAGATAGACAGTCAGGGACATTCCCACCTCAACTGTCAAATTATCTCCCCAATGAACCCAGAATGCCTCCTATACCATAGCCTTTGCCTCATGGCCTGCCTGTATAAACAGGTCCATTTAAGTTTAGATTCTTAAAGTTTAGGTATCATGATACTATTGTTGTTGACTTTGGATATTTAGTTCTGTCCTTATTTTTCTCCACCAACACATCTGAGACCACTTGGGCCCTGTACCTTTGTGTTGCTTTATTCCTTTCTTCTTAGTTTTATAGAAAAATGCAGTAATATTTGGTAAAAAAAATAATATGAGAGTCATTTTTTAATAATCATGAGATATATAAATTAGAAAGAATTCATACTCATAATATTTATGCACCCAATGAGGGGCCAGAATCAAGACTCTGAATAGACCTATCATAATAAGTAAATTGAAATGTAAGCAAAAGGCTTCCCCAAAATAAAAATTAAGGTCCAGATAATTTTAGTAGTGATTTGTTTCACAAATTTAAAGAGGAGCTACCAATCCTTTGCAAGTTCTTTGAGGCAATTGAAGAAACAGACATACTCCCAAGTAATTTCTTTTTTTTCCAAGTAATTTCTATGAAGCTAACCTTGATACCACAAGCAGGAGAAATCTCACATAAATGAGAACTACAGGTCAATATCCTTGATAAGATAGAGTAAAATACTCAACAAATTACTAGCAAATAGAATTCAACAGCTCAGCAAGAAGTTATACACCTTGACAAAGTAAGATTTATTCCAGTGACTCAAGGATGGTTTAACTTATGCATTTCAATCAATATAATACACCATATCAATAAAAGAAAAACCAAAACTATATAATAGTATCAATAGATACTGAGAAAATATTGACAAGGCCCAACAACAGTTCATCATAAAGTCTCAACAAAATGGGAATGAAAGTAACTTCAATATTGTCAAAGCTATTTACCACAAACCATTGTAAGCATTATATTCCATGATGAAAATTTAAAAATCTTTTCTGTGAGATCCAACACAAAATAAGATTGCCCCCTCTGGCCACTTCTATTCACTATAGTACAGCAATTAGGCAAGAAAAAGATATTAAGGGCATCCACATGCAAAAGAATGTACTGAAGCTCTTGCAGTTTTCAGGTGCCATGATACTCTATCGAGTATCCTAATGAGTCTACCAAAATGTTTCTAGAAACTATAAACATGTATAGTAAAGCGGCAGGCTACAAAAATAATATCCAAAATCCATTTTTATACACAAATAATAGAAAAGAAGAAAATTATATTAAAAATAATCCCATTCACAATTGTTCCTCAGAAAATTAATTACTTAATTAAACGGTGAAGATCTATACAAAGAAAAGAATAAAACACTGCTTCAAAAAATAAAATACAAGGAAATAAAAGCATGTATTCTCTCATGGATAGGAAGGATTAATATAATTAAAATGACAATTCTTCCCAAAGCATTGTATGGATTTAATGCAATCTTTATGAGGATGCCTATGTCAATTTCAAAAAAGCAGATCACAGGCTCCTGACATTCATATGGAGCAATAAACATCTACAAATAGCTAAAGCATTACTTGGCAAAAAGAAGATGAGAGGCATCACTTTCCACAAATTTAAATTGTACTATAAAGCAACATTCATTAAAACAACATGATTTTGGAATAAAGAAAGACCTGTAGATCAATGGAATAGACAACCATTCAGAGATTACTTGCAGATTTATCTGTAGGTTAATTAATCTTTGATAAAGGAGCAAGAAATACAAAGTAGAGCAATGGAAGCCTCTTCAAGTGATGTTCAAGTGATGTTGGAAGAATGGTAAAATACTTGCAGAAAGTGAATTTATACCTCTTTTTAATACCATGAAAAAAGGTCACATAAAAATCTATTAAGGACCTTAATATTGCAGCTAAAACCATAAGGTATATATATATATATATATATATATATATATATATAAATGTAGGAAGAATACTTTATGGCTTTAAAGCTAAAGCCATTTACAAGGAAATATACTTCATGATATTGCATATAAATTATATTTGATCTTTTTAGTAATTTAATTTATTTGAATGAACACAAATTGAAATTTGTTAAACATAACATTATAAAATTTAAACAGAATTTTCTAATATTTTTTAATCTTTAAATATTTATTCTACTTAAAAGTTTAAAACCTGGACATAATATAAGTCATCTGATAGTTGTTCATGATAATAATTGTAATTATTATTATTTAAGATAAAGTTACAGATAGTTAGAACTGCTATGACTTACATTTTTATTCTATAAAATGAGGCTCATAAAATATTTATTTCATAATGATGCAGTAAATATTGAATTAACTTATATATGTGAAGCTCTTTGAGCTGCTTCTGACTCACAAATAATATTTTATGTGTCTTTTAGCAATTATTAATATTTTGTAAGCAGAGTATGTTAATGCAAGGTTGAAGAGAGATAAAAGAAAATATGCATTTGTAAAAGAGTTCTGGTTACTTATTATTGTTTATGTCTCAGCTAAAATTTAATCACATGTATTGGAAAGAGCTAATGAGTGGGCAAAGGGTGACAATATTGGAAAATGGGTTAGAGTTGGATTAAGGTCCTAGAGAAAGGGTAGCTATAAAGCAATAATGAAAAAATGGGTGTGGGGCTTCTGAGAAGAAAAGCAATGATTCTTCCTCTGACATGCGGATAAAGGTGATGATATTGGTGAGGGAGGAGATGAAGTACCAGCTCTTTCTGATCTGGCTGAAATTGAGTCAGGGAGAGTGAAGCCTATGTCTTAATGGGAGAAGATAAAGAGAAAAGGAACTCTCTTGAGTCATCTAAAAGAATTGAACTGTGATGGCAAGGCTTGAGCTATCATCAGTCCATTTAATAGTTGTATTTACACAGCCAGGTTTTCAGAGATTTGACTGGAGGTGCAGCAAATTCAGATATTGAAATGTTGTCTAGAGATTTTCGGTTTTGTTTTGGATATTTATCCAGAGGTATATAAGGGTAAGAAACTGAGGGTGCTGGCAATATGGTTGTCAATCAAAACTATCAGATTTAGGATGGACAGGAAGGAGATGAAGTTGTAATTTAGATGATGGAGAGGGAAAAAAGAAAGGGTCAGGAAATAAAAAAACAAATTTTGAAGTCAAAGCATATCCATAGTGAGAGTGAGGATGAGATTCTGGTTTCAAAGAGTGCAACAACTATCATAGATACTCTTTTCTAGACCTCTTAGTAAATAAATGTTAAAAAGAATAAAGACGCATGTAGAAATTTTTGACTCCTATAAATGACGTAAAGCAAATATAGCAGTCTGTTCTTCATCGTCTTCTTTATAGATATAACTTACACTATATGTGAGGTGGGAATAATAGCACAACTGGTAGAATAGATCAAGCAGGGTTCCATCCCTATTATCCCATATGGTTCCCCAAGCCTGCCAGGAATAAATTCTGATACAGAGATCCCAAACAAAACAAAACAAAACAATACAAACTTAAACGACTTGTAATGGTGAAGAGAAAATGAACACTTCACATTCCCAGTGAAGTTCATTTATAAATCAACATTAAACAATAGAGAATCAGCTTAGTTAATGAAGAGTTTTTCACTTAATTTGAGTTATCTATTTTGAATTTGAGAAACTTGGTTTTTTTCTCTGATAATATAGCAGCTCTTATTTGCAAGGTTAAGAATTTCTATGAAACAGGAACAACTTCAGTGGAACTGGACTATAGTCTCTTAAAACTGTAAGAAAAAGGGCAGGAGAGATAATATGGAGGTAGGGCATTTGCCTTACATGCAGGGCAGTGGTTCGAATTCCGGCATCCTGAGCCTGCCCAGAAGCGATTTCTGAACACAGAGCCAGGAGTAACCCCTGAGCACTGCCAGGTGTGATCCAAAAAACCAAAACCAAAACTAAACAAGCAAACAAGAAAACCTGTAAGAAAAAATATATCTAAGGAACCTTATTTTCCAGAATTCTCTGTGCCCAGCACATAAAATAAAGTTAATTATAGTATGCAACTTGTAAGTAATATGCAATCTTAAGGTTCTAATGAGTATTAAATTATTTAATATTTTTGAAGCACCTTAGGTAGTGGTGGGTATATTGTGAGACAATTAAATAGAAGCATTATATGATAATAATAGAGAACCAGCAATTATCAGTAGCAGAAATATTAGTGCAACTAAATTACTATACATAATTTCCTGGTGACTCAATATCCCATTTTGTTCTACAGAGTAGTTATTTGCCTCCAACATATGAATCAGAGTACTTCAAGTAATTAGAGGACATTCATTTTCCAATATAGATTACTGAAACCCTGAAACAATGTTGACCTGTGACGGCGAATTTATCTTTTTGTCCCCTCTGGCCAACATTCCACAGTACACTTGGTGACATGGTGTTTCCTTGGACTGTTCAGCTGTGTATTCAGCCTGCCTGTTCAGCTTGTGTATTGCTATGCAATCTGCACTGACCTCTTAGCATGCTTGCTTAAAAATTATTTCTTTGAATTCACATCCCTCAAGATACAGCCACATTTCTCTGCTGCTTTATAATTCAAATTTTGGCAGTCCTGCTGTATATTGATATCCTCTTTCATTGTCCATTCAGTCATCAATTTATAATTGTCTTGCCTCATCATGGCATGGAACCTATTCTCTTCATAACTATATTGGCATACTCGATTTTCTTCTCTTTTCTTCCTTCCTTCCTTCCTTCCTTCCTTCCTTCCTTCCTTCCTTCCTTCCTTCCTTCCTTTTTCTTGCTTTGTTTCTGTCTTTCTTTCTTTCTTTCTTTCTTTCTTTCTTTCTTTCTTTCTTTCTTTCTTTCTTTCTTTCTTTCTTTCTTTCTTTCTTTCTTTCTTTCTTTCTTTCTTTCTTTCTTTCTTTCTTTCTTTCTTTCTTTCTCTCTCTCTCTCTCTCTTTCTTTCTTTCTTTCTTTCTTTCTTTCTTTCTTTCTTTCTTTCTTTCTTTCTTTCTTTCTTTCTTTCTTTCTTTCTTTCTTTCTTTCTTTCTTTCTTTCTTTCTTTCTTTCTTTCTTCTTCCTTCCTTCCTTCCTTCCTTCCTTCCTTCCTTCCTTCCTTCCTTCCTCCCTCCCTTCCTTCCTTCCTTCCTTCCTTCCTTCCTTCCTTCCTCCCTTCCTTCCTTCCTTCCTTCCTTCCTCCCTTCCTTTCTTTCTCTTTCCTTCCTTCTTTCTTTTTTATTTCTTTCTTTTTTATTTCTTTCCTTCTTTCTTTTTTATTTCTTTCTTTCTTCTCTGTTTTTCCTTTTTCTTTCTTTTTCCTCTTTTAATTTTATTTCTTCTTTTATTTCTTATTTTCCTTTCTTCCTTTTATTCTTTCTTCTTTATCTTTCCCTTTTCTCTTCTCTGGTCTTCTGTGTTCCTTTCCCCCTTATTCCCTTCTCTTCTATTCTGTGCCCTCCTCTTTTCTACCTCCCCCTCTCTTCTCCTCTATTTTAGGGTCTCACTTGACCATTTTCAGGGATTATCTAACTTTCACAATGCTCAGGGAAGTGTATATAATGCTGGACATTATAGCAGGCTAGTTGAATGCAAAGTAAGTGTCTTGTCTCCTTTTCTATCTATATGACCTCACCAAATTTATTTATATCATGTTATATAACTCTTTGAAACACTTGATGTAGTAGTATACTTCTTCATAAAAATATAAATTCTCGGTATTTTTATCATACTCTTCTGGTTTCATTTTTTTCTGCTGTATTTCTCCTCTCAGCCTCATTTACAAAATTCTTCCTCCACAAAAAAAATGCTATGTATGAAGTCTAGACTCTTTCCACCTCTCTCCCTACTAAGCAATTTATTTATTCTTGTGATTTTTTAAGTTGTAAGAACATTTTTTTCTAATAATATATTTATTTAAGTACCATGGTTAAAAACATGTTTGTGTTGGGTTTCAGTCATAAAAAGTATTTTCCCTCCACCAGAATAATCTTCATATCACAAATGACCCCTCCTAATTCCCTCCTACCCTACCTCTTGCCTATCTTTGAGAGAGGCATTCTATTTCTCTCACTCACTACCATTGTCATGATAGATGTTAGTGTAGTTATTTCTCTGACTGTTCATCACTCCTTGTGGTAAGCTTCATATCATGGGCTAGTCCTTCCAGCCCTCATATATAATGTCTCTGGATATTATTAGCATAATGTTTTTTATTTTTCTTAAATACCACAAATGTGTGAGACTATTCTCTGTGTGTGTGTCTCTTTCTCTCTGACTCATTTCACTCAACAAAAAAGTATCCATGTTCATCCATGGATAGGAAAATTTTATGACTTCATTTTTCTTGACAACTGCATAGTATTCCATTGCTTATATGCGCCACAGTTTCTTTTTTTTTTTAATAATATAATTTTTATTTTGATCATAGTGGCTTACATATTGTTGACAATAATATTTTAGGTATATATTTACATAAAATCAGGGGGGATTCCCATCCCTAAATTGTCCTCCCTACTCCTCCGTTTTTGTCCTACCTCCCATTTCCTCTTCCCTCACCTCCAGGGCGTCTAGAATATGTGGTCCCCTCTGTATCTAACCCACTACTTAGTAGTCTTGCATCAGTTTGGTCTTGATGCCTCCCTTATTTCCCCCTCTAAGTGGGGGCAGGGCTAGCTAGTTCAAGTTGCGTGGTTTTGCCTGAAAAAGAGAAAATAAATAAATTGGGGGTAAGAGTCTAATACCCCGAAAATGGGCTGAATCCTTCTAGAGGTTCTCATCATCGATTTGGGAAATGAATGAGAAAAAGAAGGTGAAACACTCCACCAGTACCAAAAGAAGTGTCAAATATCCAGTGAGGACTCCAGCTATATCGATAAGCACCACAAAAGAAACAGATAAAAAACAAAACAAAACAAAACAAACAAAAAACAAAAACAAACAAAAAAACACGCCGTGGTCTTGAAATAAGAAACATGGCATAGCACATATCAAATGAAAAGAAAGGAAGAGAAAAAAAAATAAGGATAATTGGGGACAACAATTTCAATAATCACATCCAAACAGAGAAATCGACCAAAATAGCTAGGTAAATAAAAATAATAATAACAATAATAAATGAAGGTTTTATATATATATATATATATATATATATATATATATATATATATATATATATATATATATATAAATGTCCAAGGTTTTGTGTTTTTTTTGTATTTTTGTTTTTTTCCCTCCTGCCCTGGCACAGTAAATATTGGGGTCATTTGAAAAGGAATTCACTTGCCCTATGCGATATGGGGTTTCTCCGTCCTTGGAGTATACTGTCATGGGATCAGCTCTAGTCTTTGCTCAGGATCATTACTCTTCCGGTGGTGGGTGTTTTGTTTTGTTTTTTTTTTTTTTTTGATGTATGGAAGACTTCTGCTCTGTCCAGGGTGATACAATCAGAGCTCTGTGTTTAGAGGTCTCAGTATCTATACAGATCCTGAGGTGGGACTTATGGTGAAGTCAGTCTTTGTGAATCTAGAGGTTCTGTTACCTCAGTGCCATTTTAATCCATCTTCTGTGGTTGGTGATCTTAGTCTTTGCCCTGGACCTAGGATGGCACCTAGGATAGCGTCTTTCTTTGTGCTTCCAGAAGCCCCTTTCCGTTACAATTGTCTCTGCCGGACCTTTGGGACTGGGGATCATGCTTATTGTGCAGGTTTTAGTTCAAACCCTAGACTAGGGCTTTTTTATTGGCCCCAAGTCTGGTTGTGGTTCTAGTATCCAGTCATCTGTAAATCACGATCTTGGCTTTTGGACCTACCAAAGGGTGCCACGTCTTCTGGTTTTGTCTTGTTGTTAGCTGGTGAGGTAGGCTAAACTGCTCTAAGGTCAAGTTGTTCACATTTTCCTCATTGTCGGGATATCATGTTAGAGCTGGCCCTTGTTGTTGACCCTGCAGTAATAAGGCTGTCCCAGATGGAGTTTGTTTCTTGCAGCTGTTGTGAAGAGCTGTGCCGTTTCTATGTCTGGGATCCAGGGTTCAAGGCTGGTTGAATGGTATCTAATCACCTGAGGTCTAAGTTAATTCCACATGACATATTTTCAAGGTAGGAGGAGATAACCCTGTATTGTAAACAACTATGAGTTCCCATCTCTAGTAGATAAGAGCTCTTTTTTTTTATATATGTAAGATTTCCCCTTTATTTAGTGTGCCTTTGCAGAGGGAAGTGGTGCTCCATTATATTGTCGGTGTATTTGGGTTGGACAGAGTGGGTAACCGAAATAGGTCGCATACCCAAAAACGATTAAAAAAAAAAAAAAGGAAATAAAAGTGTAGTGCCCACAAATGTATATGTAGGGCAAACATTTAACAAAATAAAAAAAGAAATAAAAAAAAGAAAGAAAATGAGTTAGCGAAGTTTTTAAAGGACCAAAGTGGTGCAAAAGACTACTTTACATTTGGGGGAGAACAGGTAAAGAGGTGGTGTATTACAGGTCTTATGCCTATGTTGAAAGTACGGTTTTTCCCGTTGTCTTTTGGATTTTTCTTGTGGTGTGTGGGTTCCCAGGCATCTTCCAATCACACCCCCTGACTTTCTTCAGATTGGTAAAAATTTGCGGCAGGGAAGTCTTGGAGGAGTTCTTGCATTGGGGATACTATTGGACCTAAGTCTGGTTTCAGGAAACAGTCCACGTTAGGGGGAGATGGTAGGGAGGGTCTCGTAGCATGAGTCCACAGGGAAGTTGGCTGTCTTTTCTTGCAGGAGACAAGGTGTGGGTTTGGCTGGGTGTCCCCTCGCCTGGGTGCTGGGTACTGGTTCGTTGGGTAGGAGGTTGATCTTGATGCCTAAAAGATTAAGGACTGAGGGTGGAGAGTTTTAATATGGTGGGAGATCTGGATGGGATTGAAGGGTGATGGGATAGTTGGATTTCCGGGGGGAGGGGGAAAGGGGAAGGTATATGGGAGGGGTATGAAGGAAGAGAAAAGAGAAAATACCGTAGAAAGAAAGGGAGAAGAGAAAGGGGAAAAAGTAAAGAGAAGAATAGTAGAGAAAAAAAGAAAAAAGTAGCGTGAAGAAGGGAGAGAATAGCAAGGGAATGCTGGTTTGGTTGAATGTGTTCGATGACTAGAGCCTGTAGTTTAGGTCTGTACGTCGCAGGTACTGCTTTGGTGGTCTGACTGGTCCCGTGCTTCAATTCCTAAAAGAAGGTTTAACCTAGAGATAAAGTGTATGTTAAAGAGTTTTCTCATGGCCATCTCGTAGTGCAATCAAGGTATGGTATCTCGTGTGGTATCCCGAGTTGCCATCTTAGTTAGTCCGCCCTTTGTATCTAAGGGTGCCTGTGGACAGAAAATCTGAGAGGTTATTTAAAATATAGCAAGGTAAAGGTATTAAAACGTAGTGTTATGGTATGTTGCCATTGCAGTCCGTGATTTCCCGTGGTGTTCTATACTTGTGTTCCTGTTTACGATCTCTAAGGGATTATTGTGGGCTTTTGTTGTGGGAGACTGATTACATACCTGTTCTCTCTATGTTTCTGTTTCTGTTGTTGCTGTTTTCTTTGTGGTATAATGTGCAGTCAAGAGTTTGCGTTATTCCTTTTTCATGTATTTTGGACACTGCTCCCACGTATATGTTGACTATTACAGTGTTCGGAGTTTCTACCCTGTTAAACCCTGTTGTATGATTGTTAGGTATTAGTTGTGTGTAAAATATATGTTCTAGGTGTTTCAGAATAGTGCTACCATTCTGTGTTTATCTTTTGTCTTCTGACTTACTTCGTTTAACATAACATGATCTAGGTCCATCCACGTTGCTGCAAAGTCTGTGATTGTATCGTTTATACCTGCCATGTAATATTCCATTGTGTATATGTACCACATCTTGATGATCCATTCATCCGTTGTTGGACATCTAGGTTGGTTCCAAGATTTGGCTATTATACTGAGTGCTGCGATAAATAGTGGGGTGCATACGTATTTTGGAATGAATGTCCTTCCATCTTGTGGATATATGCCTAGGAGAGCAATTGCTGGGTCAAATGGCAGCTCAATTCTGAGTTCTTTGAGCACTCTCCAGACTTTCCTCCATAGGTGTTGGACTAGGGGACATTCCCACCAGCAGTGGATGAGAGTTCCTTTCATACCGCATCCCCGCCAACAAAGGTTGTTTCCATTATTTTTGATGTGAGCTATCCTCACTGGTGTAAGGTGGTATCTCATTGTTGTCTTGATTTGGATCTCCCTGATGATGAGTGAAGGTGAGCATGTTTTCATGTGTTTGTTGGCCATCCTTCTGTCTTCCTCAGAGAAGTGTCTATTCATTTCATCTTCCCATTTTTTATAGCTTTGTTTGGTTTTGGGGGGCTCAGCTTTCTGAGTGCTTTGTATGTTCTAGATATCAGCCCTTTATCTGATATGTCGAGTGAAAAGATTTTTTCCCATTCTGTTAGCTGTCTTCTTGCGTTAAGTAGGGTTTCTTTTGCCATGCAGAAGCTTTTTAGTTTGATGTAGTCCCACTTGTTTATATTTGATGCTAACGTTCTTGCCATTGGTGCTCCATTCTCAAAGACCTTTTTGATATATAGGTCTTCGAGTGTTCTGCCTATTTTATTCTCGATAAACTTTATGGATTCGGGTCTGATTTCAAGGTCTTTGATCCATTTTGAGTTGATTTTTGTATAAGGAGTAAGGTATGGGTTGATTTTCACTTTCGTACATGTGGTTTTCCAGTTGTACCAACACCATTTGTTGAATAGGCTCTCCTTGCTCCACTTCAGATTCTTGCCTCTTTTATCAAATATTAGTTGGCTATATACCTGGGGGTTTACGTCTGGAAATTCTGTTCTGACCCACTGGTCTGAGGTCCTGTCTCTGTTCCAGTACCATGCTGTTTTGATTACTATGGCTTTATAGTATAGTTTCAGGTTAGGTAAGGAGATGCCTCCCAGCTTCTTGTTTTTCAGTATTTGTTTGGCTATCCTGGGTCTTTTTTGGTTCCAGATGAATTTTGTGAATGATTGTTCTAATTCTTTAAAGAATTGTGTCTGGATTTGGATAGGGATTGCATTAAATCTATATAGGAGTTTGGGTAGGATAGTCATTTTGATTATGTTTATTCTACCTATCCATGAGCATGGGATGTTCTTCCATTTCTTTAGATCGTCTTCAATTTCTTTCTGAAGTGTTTTGAAGTTTCCCTGGTATAGGTCTTTCACTTCTCTTGTAAGGTTGATTCCTAGATATTTGATATTTTTTGAAACTATCTTAAATGGTATTGTATTTTTAATCTCTCCTCAACTTCATTGTTTGTATATAGAAACGCTACTGTCTTTTGTGTATTGACTTTTAACCAGCCACTTTGCTGTATTGGTTAATTGTTTCTAGGAGTTTTACTGTGGTCTCTTTAGGGTTTTTGATGTATATCATCATATCGTCGGCAAATAGAGATAGCTTGTGTTCCTCTTTCCCGATTTGAATTCCTTTGATTTTCTTCTCTTGTCGGATTGCTATTGCTAGGACTTCTAAGGTTATATTGAATAAAAGTGGAGAGAGTGGACAGCCTTGCCTAGTTCCTGATCTTAGTGGGAATGCTTCTAGTTTCTCACCATTGAGTATAATGTTGGCTGTAGGCTTTTCATATATGGCTGTAACTATCTTGAGGAAGGTTCCTTCTAATCCTATTTTGCTGAGTGTCTTTAACATGAAAGGATGTTGGATTTTGTCAAACGCCTTCTCTGCATCGATTGATATGATCATGTGGTTTTTGTCCTTCATGTTGTTGATGTGGTGTATAATGTTGATTGACTTGCGTATGTTGAACCAACCTTGCATTCCTGGGATGAATCCCACTTGATCGTGATGTATGATCTTTCTGATGAAGTGCTGGATTCGGTTTGCTAATATTTTATTGAGTATCTTTGCATCTATGTTCATTAGTGAGATTGGTCTGTAGTTTTCTTTTTTGGTGGTGTCTTTGCCTTCTTTGGGAATGAGTGTGATATTAGCCTCATAAAAGGAGTTGGGGAGGATTCCTGTTTTTTCTATGGTTTGGAAGAGCCTATGGAAAAGTGGCAGTAAGTCTTCTCGGAATGTTTGGTAGAATTCACCTGTAAATCCATCTGGTCCTGGGCTTTTGTTCTTAGGGAGTTTTTTAATTACATCTTCAATTTCCTCTGAGGTGATTGGTCTGTTTAGGATTTCTATATCTTCCTTTTCCAGTCTTGGAAGAGGGAGTTTTTCCAAGAATCTATCGATTTCTACTGGGTTCTCTAGCCTAGTTGAGTATAGTTGTTCATAATATGATATCATGATATGTTGTATTTCTTGGGGTTCTGTTGTAATATCTCCCCTTTCATTTGTGATTCTACTGATTTGGGTGTTTTCCCTCTTTTTTTTTGGTGAGTTTTGCCAGTGGTTTGTCTATCTTGTTTATTTTTTCGAAAAACCAACTCCTGGTCTCATTGATTTTTTGTATTGTTTTCTTAGTTTCTATGTTGTTTATTTCTGCTCTGGTTTTTATTATTTCTTGCCTTCTGGATGTGGTTGGATTTCTCTGTTGCTGTTGTTCCAATTCTTTGAGGTGATCTTTTAAACTGTTGGTTTTGTTATTTTCCTGTTTCTTGACATAGGCCTGTATTGCTATGAGTTTCCCCCTAATTACTGCTTTTGCTGTGTCCCATAAATTTTGACATGTTGTCTCTTCATTGTCATTTGTCTCAAGGAATCTTTTTATTTCTTCCTTGAGTTGTTCTTTGATCCAGCTATTGTTGAGCAGCATGTTGTTTAATCTCCAGGTATTAGTTTTTCTCCATTGCTTCTTCTTGACCTCAATTTTGAGCTCTGTTGCATAGTGATCTGAGAGGGTACTTCTAATGATCCTTACCTTTGTGGTCTTATATAGGTTGGCTTTGAATCCTAAGACATGGTCTATTCTGGAAAAGGTTCCATGTGGGCTTGAGAACAATGTGTATTCTGCTTTCTGGGGGTGGAGGGCTCTATATAAGTCTATTAGCCCTAAATCTTCTAATTTTTCATTCAGAGCTCTTATTTCTTTGCTATTTTTCTGTTTGGTGGATCTGTCCAGTGGTGATAGTGGAGTATTGAGGTCCCCTACTATTATCACATTTCCCTTCATGTGTTTCTCCAGGTTTGCCAGTAGTTGCCTCACATATTTTGCTGGCTCTACATTAGGTGCATAGATATTGACCAGGGTTAGTGTTTCTTGATCTATTGTTCCCCTGATCAGTAAGTAGTGACCCTCTGTGTCTCTGATCACTTTCTTGAGGTTGAATGCAATTTGGTCTGATATAAGAATGGCTGTCCCTGCTCTTTTTTGTTTTCCATTGGCCTGAATAATTACTTTCCAACCTTTTATTCTAAGCCTGTGCCTATCCTGCATCTGTAGGTGTGTTTCTTGCAGACAGCAGAAGTCCGGTTTATTTTTCCTAATCCAGTTCTCTACTATGTGTCTTTTAATTGGAGAGTTTAGTCCGTTAACATTTAGGGAGATTATTGAGAGAGAGGATTGTTGTGTAGTTGTGTTGTGTAGGGTGGTTTTTGTTACAATCGGGGGTTTGGATTGTGTAATTTGTCTTTGAGTAAGTCACTTAGGATCGGTTTTGTTTGCACAAATAGTTCAAATTCGTTCTTGTTTGAGAATGTTTTTAGTCTATCCTCCCATATGAATGTAAGTTTTGCTGGGTATTGGACCCTAGGTTGGAAATTTCTTTCGTTCAGTCGTTTAAAATATGTCATTCCACTGTCTTCTTGCTTGAATTATTTCGAATGGAGATCTGGTTTGATTCTTATGTCCCTACCTTGGTACTTGAGGTTTCTTTTCTTCCTTATTGCTTTAAGGAGTTCCTCTTTCTCTTTGTTTTTTGCCAATTGGATTACCATGTGTCTTGGTGTTTGTTTATTAGGGTCTATCTTATTGGGAACTCTTTTTACTTCCTGTATTGGCATTGCAGTTTCCTTCCAGAGGGTGGGGAAGTTCTCCTCTATTATCTCTCTGACTACTTGTTCTTCCCCTTTCCCTATTTCCTCTCCTTCTGGTATACCCACAATTCTTAGATTGTTTCTTTTGTCCTTGTTCATTAGATACTGGACTTTTCCTTCCAGTGCTTTGCCTTTTATTTCTTTGTTGGTTTCTTGATCGTTTTATGTTTGCAGTTTTCCTTCGAGTTCTTCAATGTGTTTCTCCAATTCTGTGTTTCTGCTTGTAAGGCTTGTTACTTTGTCTTTTAATTCCTTCACTTCTTTTTATATGAAATCTCTCATGTTCTTTAACATTTCTTCTTTAATTTGGCTGATTCGTTCATCCATAGATTTCTTATACTCGATAGCTAGGGTTTCTCTCAATTCTTTTATTAATTCTTGCATTTCCTTCTTCATGGCTGCTTTTAGGTCTTCATCGCGTGGATCTGTGTGTTTTGGTGGGCTTGGAAGCTCTGCAAGGGTTTGTCACCATATCTCCAGATATTAGTGATCTCCTTGATTTATGCATATTTCTTTGTATTTAATGGTGTGTTTTAGAGTGCTGTGCTTCTAATTTTTCACCTGTTTTGATCCCCTGTGGATGTGCTGTGGGAGTGGGTTCCCTCCTGAGAGTGGTTCTAGAGGGACTTTTGGAGTGAACTCGCTGAGGTTTGGATCCTCCTGTACTCTTTATGTGGCCTGGTTAGTTGTTTTCCCCTTTTGTTGGCAGATAGTACTGGCCCTTCCTGACCCAGTGGTGGGGGGCACTGTTTCTCCCTCTCCTCTTTCTCCTCTACTACTTGGAAGTCAGTCTTCCTCTTTATTCCTGTCAGCAGGTGTAGTTCTGCTTCTCGGCCACACTGGTTGCGGGCGCTGTTGAGCCTGACTCTCCTGTTCCCTCCCCTTAACTGGGGGTCAATGAAGCTCTGCTCCTCCGAGTTTCACGTGGAAGAAATTTCACAGTCAAGCCCCCCCCCCCCCCCGTAGCTGCTCTCAGCCCTTGGGGGGTCTCAGCTCCACTCTGGGGCTCGGGGCTAGGTTGCTCTAGGTTACCCTAAAGGTTCCAGGGGGCAAGGACCAAGCTCACCCAGTCTATTCGTCCCACCTGTCCAGCGGGGCAGGTGACTCCGGCCCACTAGGTACTAGGGGAATTCCCTCCTACCTGTCTACGCTCAGGTCGGTGGGGTGAACTCTGGGCCTGGAAAATGAGGGCAATGGTTGGTGTGGTCTCTGTGCCAACAGTCTGGCCTGTGCGGTGCTCCCGAGTGCCCAGGTCGCCGGCGGGGACAGGAGAGGGTACCTACACCCCGGTTTGGAGCGGCTCTGGCCTCTGCAGTCTTACCGCAGTCCTATGGGGGGGGTTCGCGCGACAGGTGGCTGACGCGGATGCCTCCGGTCCTCCACGTTGTGGGCGCCCCAGGAGAATGCACTCACCCCTGGGCGCTGGGGGGTCAGGAGCTGGGTTCCCTACTCCGGGTTTGGAGCGGTTACTGGTCTCGTGCCACAGTTTCTTAGCCACTCATCTGTTGCTAAGCATCTGGGTTGTTTCCAGATCTGGCTATTCTTAAATAGTGCTGCAATGAACATAGGCATGCAGAGAGAATTTTTATAGTGTGTGTAGTGTGATGTGTGTGTGTGTGTGTGTGTGTCCTAGGGTATATCCCTAGAAGTAGTATTTTTCTGGATAATATGAGAGCTCAATACTCTACTATTTATGAGGAATCTCCATATTGTTTGCCATAATTGCTGAACTAGATGGCATTCCCACCAAATAAAAATGAAGTTTAGAGACCTTTACATTTTGTGAATAGGTAATAGATCCCTTGTCTGTCTTTTCTCCTACTTTTTACCACTTGCCTAATTTCCATTCGTACTCGTCCCACTCATCTTTTTCTTGTGTTAAAGGGAACACATGTTTTGGTGTTTTTTTTTTTGTGGTTTAGGGGTCACACCCGGCAGTGGTCAGGGGTTATTTCTGGCCTCCACGCTCAGAAAATTGCTCCTGGCAGGCACAGGGGACCCATATGGGGCACCAGGATTTGAACCGATGACCTCCTGCATGAACGGACAATGCCTTACCTCCATGCTATACTCTCTGGCCCCTGGTGTTTTTTTTAAACTATCATATGTAAGGAAGTAACTTCAATATAAATTTTAAGCAAACATTTGGTCTTTAGACACATTTCTCACTGGGATTTTTTATCCTGTAAAAGTAGGAATTACAGCATATTGTATTTTATTGCATTGCTTTCCATATAAGTTCTATTACAAGATCATGGGGCACTACATTGATATGTCATCTTGAGCATTTAAAATTCCAAATAAAGTTAATATGGAAGGTGGAATATGAGTGGACATGTGGATTTTCTTGATGGGGAGAAAAAGTGAGGCTAAAATATAATCCTGGATTAGGTAAATACTCAAATTTATTTTAGAAATATTTAAAAATTATGATCTAAAATATCTAGAAATATTAGCAGTGGAAGTTGTAACAGTGTTCAAGATTTGTAAACTATGCACCTGAAGATCAACCCAATGTCTCAGGACAAAGTTTAGTGGTATAATGATGTAAGATTAAGGATATATTATTGTACATATTAAGTATAAACATTAAATTAGAAACCAAGAAGTGATTTACATAAAAATTATTGTGATTGTGGAAAATAGAGTAGAGATCCTAACTAGATGTAATGAATAGAGGACCTATATAATATATGAAACAAAATTTTGCAAATAAGTTGAAAATTGAAGTTACTTTCTTGTATAAACAACTCAAGAAAATACTACCAACATTCTTAATATTTAGTAATCTACATTCAAGAAAATGAACTCTTTGAGAACTACAATTATAAAATTAGTTTAAAAGTAACTAGTGTTGGCCAGCGCGGTGGTGCTAAAGGTAAGGTGTCTGCCTTGCCAGCGCTAGCCTAGGACAGACCGCGGTTTGATACCCGCGGTTTGATACCCCGGTGTCCCATATGGTCCCCCAAGCCTGGAGCGACTTCTGAGCCATAGCCAGGAGTTACCCCTGAGCAGTTACCCCTGAGGGTCACAGGGTGTGGCCCAAAGCCAAAAAAAAAAAAAAAAGAAGATAAAAGTAACTAGTGGAAGCAGATGATTTATAAAGTCATAAGTACATAATTTAGTCAATTATTTTATTTTGGAGGGTCTTGGTAGAAGCTGGCGGTTAGGCAGGTGTCTGGGAAATTCTCTGCCAACTAGTCTGTTAGATGAATGCAAGAGTCTGAGAATTTGGTGCTTTTGAGGCCTCTAGTGCCCGGGATTACCATAGGACCCTCCAAGGCATGCCCAGTGGTGATGGGCACTATATAATACTAGGAAAAAATCAGAAACATACAAGGAAGGCATGAACCTCAACCCTATGATCTTTCTAGTTCTCCAAGATAATTTCAAATATATATTAAAATTCATATAATTAAAAGATTTATTATGTAAAACAAGATTAAGATGCTATGAAATATGAAAAAGATATTTTAAAGGCTGAAACCTTGCAAAGTGTCTAATTGAACTGAGTAATAAAGAACAACAATAAAGTTGCCTTGCAACTTGGTCAACCCAGAATTGAGAACTATTATCTCATTGTGTTCTTTTGAGCCTGGTAGGAGCAATTCATGAGTCCAGAGCCAGAAATTGCCAGGATGTGGCTCAAAAAACAAAAATAATTTGTACAATAAATTATAAAAAAAGATGTAAGAGTATAGAGATTATATTAAAAGTTTCTGCATATTTTAAAAATAGATATAAAATAAAGGATGATTAGATTATCAAATGATTTTTTTAAATATCTAAAGAAAAAAGACTTTAACTTTAGAATGTCATACCAATAAACATTATTTTCTGCATTTTATAATTCAAGAAGAAAGCATCTACTTTATTTCTTGTTTAAATAGTATTAAGAAATAATCTGGTAGAAGTGTATGTTGAAGATTGGTGACCTTCCAGATATTTGATGCCTCTATTGAAAATTGGTGGAAAGGCAATAAAGATAATGTAAATAAATATAAAAGCAATCAGTAATTTTAGGAAGTGTGGAGTATACCAATAAAAGTTAATCTATTATTCCAGAGAAAAATCAGTAACACACTGCAATAAACAAAACTTCAAGCATTATCAACTTTTTAAAATATAATTTCTTTATTTAATCACAGTGGTTATAAAAATGTTCATAGTTATATTTCAGTTATCTCTATCAGTAAGGAAAATTGACTATAATTGTAAAACCAATTACTAATAGTAGCCATTTCAAATATATTTTAGTAAAGATGATCAAAATTAAAAACTGGAAGGTAGGGAGAGTTAAGTAAAAGGTTAGGAAGAAAGACAATGAGAAAGAAAGACAAATCTTTTTTCAAGAGATTGATAATGTGTTTTTAAATAAGAAATACAATCATACTGGTATTATTTTATTATAAACTTATCCAAATAGAAGAAATAATGAAATTCAGGAAGGGAAGGTGAGAAACAATAGACACCGGCATTATGCTGTAAATTTATATAGGCTTACTTTTTTAAAAACAAGAAGGTCCTGCTTAAAAACAATGATTATATTAATAATTAATATAAATTAAATTAAAAAACACTGGCTACAAAGAAAGTTAAAATGTGCAATAGTGGGGCCAGAGCAATAGCACAGATGGTAGGGCACTTTCCTTGCACACAGCTGACCAAATTTTATATCAGCATCCCATATTGCCCCTAACCACGTTGAGGAGTAATCAGGAGTAATCCCAGAGTACAGAGCTGGAAGTAATCCCTCGGGATCACTAAGTGTGGCCCCAAAACAAAGACAAGCAAACAAACAAAAATGTTGTGTTATAATCAATAAATTTAAAACAGGAGAAAAGAGAAGAAATACCTCATTTTAATTGTAAATTCTTCTGTATACTTGGATATTTATCTTGTGTTCACAGCAATTGAATAAATGAAACATTTTAATTTTAAAAGCAGAATATCAAATTAAAATTTTATTATCTTATACTAAGTGGCTTGTTTTGATATAAATTGCTTTTAGGTTTTTATGTAAGATTTAGGTTTTTTTCACATAATATGTGCATCCTACTTAATTTTCTGATGTTTCTGTTTCTAAGAAAGATTGCTTGAGTGTTTTACTATAAATGGTATAAAAGCTATGCAAATGCATTAGCTTTCTGGTCTTTTGCTCATTTTTCTGAATTGTGAAGCTCATCATCTGTATCTCGCTTTTTATGTTACTATGGATTTATTATTTTAAACAGTGAAAAACTGCCTTTTGCATAGCATATTATGTGCACTTCCTAGGAAATGCTAAGCAAATGTAGTAGTGCAAAATATATTTTAGATTAAATCTAGACTATAAATATCATACTATCAGCTCTTGCACAGTTATGTGAGCTCTTCATGGTTGAGAATTGCTAAGGTCTTTGAACTCATTTGAATGAAGAAAAAAAATTACGTCCAGAAAATGTGTCTTGTGATGGTGTATATTCACCACCAGATTTATTCTAGCCAAGATGTCATTGTGAAAAAGTGAAGGCTCAGGAAGAAACGAATCTCAGGGTTACTGCTGTATACTATCCCTCTCTCTATTTGTCATGTTACCTTCAGGTTGGAGCAATTTTACCCTGAGCCATAAGAAAGTAAAAATCTCATTTTCTCCCATGCCTCTGGCAGAAGGCTGTGCACACCCTTCTTTGCTGCTTCTTTGCAGACAGACAGAAATTCGTAACAGAGATTTGAAAGACTTTTTGCACTTCTAGTTCTGGAATTAAGTAGGCCAATATTCCTTCTAAATTGTCATCAAAATGTACTCATGCTGTATATGATTAAGATACAGTTCAGGACTCTAAAAAAATGAATTATGCTTATATTTTATTTAGGCAGTTAGACACTTCTCTAAACCAAGTGAGAAAGGCATATATGCTCTGGGGTTAATGAATCTCTAACCCTTAGCAAATATATCTTTAAAACAGAAATTGTAAGACATTAGAACTCTCATTAGAAAATTAAAGAATTTGGGGCTAGGGAAAGTACAGCAGGTAAAAAAAATTGCCTTGTATGTGGCTCACCTGGTTGGATTCGCAACATCCCAAATGATCCCCTATCCACTCCCAGAAGTAATTCCTGAATGCAAAACCAAGAGTAAGCCTTGAGCATTGCAGACTATTTTGTATGTGTTTTTTTAATATAATTTTCTTTCTGTCAATTATTTTTTGGATTTATGAGGACTCTTTAGCTTGCAAGGTAACAGTGCATGTTTACTGAATATAAGTTCACATTTTGCTGAAGAGAGAACTCAAAGAGCTTTAAAAATTTTGCTATTTGATCTTTCTGTTTTCTAACTGCAGAAGTCCTATTATAATGTCAATGGATGTGTGTCAGATCAGTCAGCTTCAGAAAAAAAAAACTGGGCTTGTCATCCAAGCAAACTCTATCTTATCTGTAAACCTAAATTCGTAAATTTAGGTTTAAGGGGAAAGACTAAATTAGGCCTTATTGTTAATCTTTTGAGGGAAGGAAAATGAAGGAACAATTTGCTTAGACAAATTATTTTATATCCTTGTTTAAAATCCTTTTTATATGATATTTTTCTTTGTCCCTGTTTCAATATTGTGAATAGCCTACAGTTTTCCTCTTGTATTCTGAAGCTTTGGAGGTAATGAATAACCCTTAATTTTCATCAAAGCTCTTGTAGGTTTGTTGCAGTTGAAATTTTGGGAAATAATATAACTTAAGAAGAAATTATTTAACCTTTAAGTAGCCCAAATAACATGAGGGTTATATCCCCTTGAAATGCAACTCACAAAGTCTGTGAAGAGGAGAAATTCAGAAAACATCCAGATGTAGAAATCCTAGGTGCCAACTAAAGAAATGTTGGTATACCCACTGAGAAGAAAAAGCTACAGAAGAATCTATGAAATTATTATAAGAACATTCCTGTGATAATACCCAGATCAACTTTCATGTATGTAGAGAAGTCCAGCAAGGAAAATATTTAGAGGAATTTTTTAAAATCTCCCTAAAAGCCATTCAGGTCAGTGTTCTCTTAAAAACAATCTCCTTTGCTTGCCTATATGTTTCTTATCTTTTCTTGCTTGTTTTTTTCAAGGCTGCATTCTTCATTGAACACATTCCTCCTCACATCTTTTTAAATTTTATTCCGTAAGTCCTGTCTTGTGGTAGCCAAAGCAATAACACACTTGGTAGAGCACTTGCCTTGCATGCTGCTCAGCCCAGGTTTAATTACTGTCATCTCCAATGGTTTCCAGAGCACTGTCAAGAGTAATTCCTGAATGCACAACCAGGGTTGACCCTTAATCATAGATGTGGCCTCAAAACAAACAATCGAGTTTAAAAAAAGAAAAGAAAAAAATAAAATGAACTATCTTGCTTCACTTCTTTTCCTGAAATTATTTTCAGTATGGGAAGGTGTTGGACCCAAACTCCTGTTCCAAAGTCAGGACTGATTTTCCTTTACTTCAAAGAAAAATTCCTCACTTCATATTGAGTCTGCATCTTCTGGAATTATCCAGTTGTAGGGATCATTCCCCATGGTATATAGAACAAGTACAAGGATTCAAGGCATAGCTTGAAGACAGATTGTGGAGCTGGTTGAATTTTAATGCCAGTGCTCACAATGGAATTTTCAGTCTTGATGTGAGCCAGGAATTTTCTTGAGCACAGGAAGCTAAGCAGGGTCGGGCCTGGTTAGTACTTGGATGGGAGCACAGGTATTCCAATGGATAGAGCAGAAAGTTGGAAGCATTATTTTCTTGAGTCTACTTCACTTACTACTGACTTCACCTATCCACTGACCACAGAATATTCCTGACTCCTGGGCTAGCTCCCTAATCCTCTTACTTCTCTTACAAACATAATACACAAGTACACAAGCCTTATTATTTCATCTAAGTCTACAATCTCAAGGCTAAAAGAGTTTTCAAAGATCATATCCCAAATGACCATCACATTGGAGATTTGGGCTTCTCATATGAATTTTAAATAGACACAAATATTTAAACCATGTGTTTTGCCCTTCATCTAAAACTTAATGTTCAAAACATCTACTGTATTTTCCAGCATAGAAGACCACTGGGCATATAAGACGCCCCCTACTTTTCCTGTTAAAATATTAGGGTTTGGGCTATATTCGCCATATAAAACTACCTCTCTTTTACACACGCCAGATGGAAATTAAAAAATGTAAGAGAAAAGAGTAGAACCCTCAAAGGTTAATAGTATATGTTTAATAAGCTAGACTTTGGAGTGCCACCAATCATTTTACATTTATCATTTGTAGTGAGTTACTGTGATTTTTTAATTGTGATCTACATTGAAAACACGGAAAGGGGCTCCTCCAAGAACAGCTGGCTGGGGTGCAGTAATTAATAGGGTTATATAGCTAGAGGTATATAGAGTGCCTCCTCTGTGTCCCTAAAAGCTGACCAGAAGGAGGCCAGCGGTAGAAGGGGTGGATCTCATCCCTGAAGCAGGAGTAAGTTTCAGTATGCCATTATACGGGCATATAGATGACCCCTGACTTTAATAAGTTTTTCACGGGTTAAAAAGTTGTTTTATATGCCAGAAAATATGGTAGTTAATTCCAGCCTTGAAACCTGTAAATTTTCATCACAAATCTAAATCCAATGCCACATTAAACATTATGTGAATAATTGAGCTATAGACACAACACAGTAGGTAGTGTATTGCGTTGCATAAGAATAACTTGATTTTATTTGTTCCACTCAATTTGATCCCCCAATCCCTGCCGGCAATGATTCTTGAATTCAGAGCCAGAAGTAATCTCAGGAAAAAAAATGCAAGATGTGGTCAAAGAAATTATTAGGTAATTCTAATATAAAAACTGGAGATACTGTCTACCTAAGTCAGACAGTTTTCCTTTTTCCTAGCTGTAAAATGGAAGTTTTGTACTCTAGAATATAACTGAGTCATCTGATAGGATAAGCGAGAAGGGGAGAAGAGAGAAGAGGGAGAGAGAGGATGAGAGATGAGAGAGAGAGAGAGAGAGAGAGAATAGAAGAGAGGAGAGAGAGAGAGAGAGTGAGAGAGGAGAGAGAGAGAGGAGAGAGAGAGAGAGAGAAGAGAGAGAGAGAGAGAGAGAGAGAGAAAGAAGAGAGAGGGAGGGAGGGGAGAGAGGAGAGAGAGAGAAGAAAAGGGCTATGAATTTAATGCAAATTCAATATCTAGTAGGGAAATTTTTGATTAGATATTCTTTTTTCTTTTTTCTTTTGGTGTTTGGGTCACACCCGGCGATGCTCGTGGCTCTGTGCTCAGAAATTGCTCCTGGAAGGCTCGGGGACTATATGGGAAGCCAGGATTTGAACCACCATCCGTCCTTTATTGGCTTCATGAAAGGCAAATGCCCTACCACTGTGCCATCTCTCTGGCCCCAATATTATCTTGATAATAATTATTTTAGTTTGATGTTGTGGTAATCATCAAGTGAGATAGGAGTCTGAAGTTCTGTATGTACTGGGATAGTGACATCACTGCATAGCTTATTAAGAGCAAGCCTGCCTCTTTGGCCTAGTGGTCTTACTCATAGTGCTTTTTGCATGGTCTCTGTGTCTGCTCGACAACAGTCCTGTCCTTGAAAATAGAAGTGGGGCAACTTTTCCCCTGGGCCTATATCTTCTATCCTGTTATAGGAATAGTAGCTCTGATGACATCAGATTGAGCTTCGAAGTCCTATTTTGAAAGATTATGTATGATTGCAACTTGCTTTTATTACATATATTTTCCTTTTTTTTTAAAAAATATCCCCATGTAGTGTTTCTATTTGAGTAATCATTTCTCAATTTCAGGCTTCTGTTGAGATGAATGATTAAGTCCCAGGTTCACATAAACTACACAATTAAGTAATAAAAAACTCACATCCTTAGATATCTGCTTGAACACATTTTCTCATATTTGGGAGGAAAATCGGCAAGCTAAAGAATTCCTAAATATTTAATTTCTGGTTTCTCTTTGCTAAAATTTTTGACTTTATTTCTTTTTTCTTTCTTTCTTTCTTTTTTTTTTCTGGCCACACCTGCTTGATGCTCAGGGGTTACTTCTGGCTAAGCGCTCAGAAATTGCCCCTGGCTTGGGGGGACCATATGGGACACCGGGGGATCGAACCGCGGTCCTTCCTTGACTAGCACTTGCAAGGCAGACACCTTACTTCTAGTGACACCTCGCCGGCCGCCTTTATTTTTTTTTACATTTGATTATAAGCACGCAGAAAGATCAAATAAGCTTCATTAATATTTTGATTATAAACATATTCAGCTAAATATCAAATTGAATCACTTATAAACCCTACTTTTAATAATAGAACAGTAAAATAAGATAACCAAGTTGTTTGTTACTTTATAACAAGGATACCTTTTTTCTAGATTCTCATATAAATGTCTTTTATATATATGAAATTTCTCAAGAATCACACTGTAGGGGCCGGAGAGATAGCATGGAGGTAAGGTGTTTGCCTTGTAAATATATCAGAAGGACAGTGGTTCGAATCCTGGCATCCCATATGGTCCCCTGAGCCTGCCAGGGGACGATTTCTGAGCATAGAGCCAGTAGTAACCCCTGAGTGCTGGCAGGTGTGTGATCCAAAAAAAAAAAAAAAAAAAAAAGAATCATACTGTAGATTCTTTTTTTTAATCATGCAATTCAAAACTCTTTCAACCTTCATATAGTTTCAAAACTTCTTTTAATGCTTAGGCATTTGCTATACCATAAACCCACTTATTGGTACTAAAATTTGTATTAATGAGAATTCTTAAAAGAAACAGTATGTGTATATGTATTTGAAATACAAATCTTTATTTATAAGGATATAGCTCATCTAATTATTAAGATGGAAAAGTCAGAGAAAGAGATAAAATGAGATTGTTCTTCTAGGCAATTATGAGATTCAATCAGTTCACTCATAAATTAATCATTACATTACTTGTATACTTTATTAGATCAAATAATTTTCATTCTATTGCTGGCAACGAGTTTCTGAATTTTTATATAGCATTTAAACTTTCAGAATTTATTTCTTTCCTCAACCACCTTTTAAAAAACAAACAAATAGGCATGCCTTTATTTTAGGACAAGCATTGCGGTTAACATTGTTGACTTTATTCCAACTATGATTGTAAGTTTTGTCTATCTTAGAAACGTTGATATTATACCAAACCTTGTAGAAAACTAAGGATCTTTTAAAAGCCTTGTAAATATATCAACTTAATAATATCTATTAAGCTTTTGGGGAACTATTTTAGGATAGTTGCAACTTTCATTATCTTTTCTTTGAAAACATCAAAGACCAAAACAATAGCATAATAGCTTAGCAAAGATTTCTTTCAAAGATTAACTGAAGAGAACTCTTCTCTCCTTGGGTATGTTTGGAAATTGCTTATTTGTAGTTCAAAAAGTGCCTGAATTGATGTTATACCAATCATGGAGGAAAAAACCCTTTTTGCTAATGTAGAAATACTAATAAAATCACTAATTCTATGCACAATAAGATATAAAAACTATTTGACTAAATACTTATATTTTAAATGACTTCCTTTGTTCCAATTTATTAAATGTGTTCTGAAAAAATTTATGGTTCACCATTTTAACTATTTTATTATACAGATTGCTGAAGCAAGCCTAATCATTTTAACCATTTTTATAAAACATTAATATTAAAGATGTAAATATATAGTAAATTAGAGAAACAAAGTAAATATATATGCTATAAATTATAAAATTTGACACGGGCCCAGAGAGATAGCACAGCGGTGTTTGCCTTGCAAGCCGCCGATCCAGGACCTGGTTGGTTCGAATCCCGGTGTCCCATATGGTCCCCCGTGCCTGCCAGGAGCTATTTCTGAGCAGACAGCCAGGAGTAACCCCTGAGCACCTCCGGGTGTGGCCCAAAAACCAAAACCAAACCAAACCAAAACAAAACAAAATTTGACACATAATCAAAATCCTGCTTAACCTGGCAAGCTGTAAGACAGAAGGTTGGAGGAGGAAAATATGTCTTATCATGTAAATGACGTCATCATTGTTGATTAGAAAACACAAGATTTATTGGTTTAAAGTTACACTGCAGTGACAGGCAAAAACTATTAGGCTAGGCATTAAATCTGCTTTCACGGGCAACACTCTGTGCCTGTTCTTTTTAATTTTAACATCTTTAAATAAAACAACAGTGTACACAGCATAGACATAAGAAATGTGAAATACTTTAGACTTTCTCAAATAAATACACTTTTAGAGTCATACAAAACCTATGCCATGTGCATCATGATTATATTAATTCTCATGTACTAGCCTTTTAAATACCATGGGCTCATTTATATCAATTCCTGCCACTTTGACCTTGGTAGTTTGCTGTAAAGGCATTCTGTAACTGCTCCTGTGTGATGGTGAAATACCTGATTTGGCAAGTGTGTACTTTATGAAATGTGATATGGCATCAATCATCATTAACCCAAATATTCCCATCACATTCAGGGTCTGACCCCATCACATCTGGTTTCCTGTTTGAAAAACCTTCACTTTATGGAGGTTTTGCTGATAACAATGCTCAGAATGATCTCTAGGCAATGGGAACTGACAGAAGATGAATTATCTGTCACTCAGGAGGATGCCCTGACCACGGAAACAATCAAATACAACTGTCCATTATTATTATTTTTTCCCCTTGGCTTTCTTTAGTTTGTGGATTAGTTTCTAGCTCAGCATCTGCTTTAAAAATGTATTGAAGTCTCTTGAGAAAACATGAAGTAGAACACGCCAAGTAACATTCTAGGCTGATGATCAATTTAATAATTATCTTTCTTACCTAAATAATAGTTTAAAGCATTCCACTTTAAATTTTCTAAAAGAGCACTGAATTGTATACATAGCTTTTATTTGTCTTTAGAATATGATTTATTTTGAAAGCAAGTATGTGTCTGAACAGATCAAACATTTGTGATTAAAAATCTGGTTAACTGTCCTGAAAACTTTATGTAATTAATGATTCGTCATCGGTAATTGAGTAGTTTTAAATATTAGGTGCAAAAACTTTATAGTTTAGTTTATACCAGGAAAATTTTAACTTTGCCTTTAGTTTTCTTAAATACTTATTTTGTTCAGTTTTACAAAGAAACTGTGATATATGAACATCATTTCTTTGTCAACATAGTAGCTGATAACAGAAAATCATACTACTCCTTCTGTCTATTTTACATGCCCAGGCATCTTTGCTATATAAATATTGAGTTTCACAATTGGTAAAAATATCAAATCAATAAAAAATCGTTGTGTTTATTCATAAGCAAAAAGGACCATTTCAAAATTGATACACTAAGCAAGGAGTTAAATATTTGTAAAAAGGGCAACAGATTTTGAAGCCCTAGAAAAATGATAAAATTATATATATTTTAAGTATTTCTATATAGGCCAGGTTTTAAGTACAGTTACTAGCATAAACCAGGCAGATATAATATACCAAATGGAACAATCATGAAACTGTAGTAATAGAAATATAACTTCAAAATTTGAAGATAAATATTGGGGCCAGCGCAATACTGCAGTACATAGTACGTAGTCAACTTTAGTTCTAGTTTCAGAATTCAATATCGTCCCTTGAGCACTGCAGGAGAATTTCTGAGCAGAGAATCAGGAGTAACCCCTGAACATCACCAGATTATCTCAAACAAAGAAAATAAAAAATAAAAAAAAATAAATTAAACTTCATGTAAGTATATGAAGGACTTTTATATGTAAAAATATCAAAATAGAATACATTATGAGCTTTTACAATTTCATGAATAAAAGTAATGAAACAAGTCAGTGATGTTAGAAGTTAGAATAAACATTTTCTTATGGAAATTCCAAATCCAGTGAAGCACAAAGAGACTCCTGAGGGTGCTGTTAATATTTGTACTTTTCCTTAAAGTAAATAATATTACTTTAAATTAATATGTCAATATTCAATGATCTATGTTTTTTTAATTTAAAATAATTTCAATAAAGCCTTAAATTAAAAACTGAAATTTTTAAAATGTAACAGTCCCAAACTTCTAGTTTTTGAGAGTCATTAGTAGAGTCTTATCTTTACCATAAATTTTGATGAGTAATAAAAAAATAACAATCATAGAGTTTGAATTTCAGAGAATGATAAAAATGAGTGCCTTGTTGCTATGTACGCCAAAAGCAATCTTGATTTTTCTTTAAACTTGAGAGATTTTCAGTATTTAGATACTATACCTGTATATTGGTCTGATTTATAACCTATCTCTTAAAAGTGTTAACATTTTTAATAGGGTAAGATTAGAAGGCCAGAGTAATAATACATCAGGTAGGGGTTATTCCTTGTATATATACAACTCGACCCAGCTTCAATCTCTGGAATACAATATATTCTCACATACACTATCAGGAGGTATTCCTGAGAGCAGAGTTAGGAGTAACTCGAGCACCACTGAGTGTGGTCTGAAACTAAAACACAACAGGAAAAAAGTAAAGTTACTTTTTAAAGATAAAAACACAGAAAATAGCAGATATTTACTCTTTGATTACCACATTATTTATACCAATACTAATGATTACATGTTTATTTTAATCCCTGGCATTAGAAAAAGCTGTGCTCTGATATCTCAGATTTGAGGAATGATATAGTCTATAGTTTTCTCCATGATCTAAATTACTTTGATCACATTTTCTCTTGAATTTTTCCCAAATACACATATACGATTACTTAAAATCTTCTAGGCACTTTGTTAAGCATTTAATATTCATGTTCTTAATAATCAGATACTATATATTAAGAATTTGCAGGAGAGGAAGCTGGTAGCTTAATGGTAATTAGGATTCAGAACAGGTGTATAGAGCCTGTTAACTAATTGCTAATTGTATTACTGTATCTCAAGCTTATCATTGTATCAGAAATTTTTTAAGCTTGTATTAAAACTGAGGGAGCTAAAGCAGACCCTCTATGTTATGTGATGGCTCATAGGAGAGGCTTGGTATTGACCTTGTTCCTATGCCCTGAATCAATGATCATTTAGGAACTTTGATTAATCTTAATACTGTGACAGTTGATTCATTCCTGCCACATAGAACTATGATTATTTTCTATTTTTTCTAATCTAAATAAAATCAAATTATCTTAAGTGGTAAGGTTTATTCCAAACAAGAAGTAAACCCATATGTGCTATGCACACTGAATTGATACTGTTGATGTTTCAGATAATTGTTGGAGCTTCTCCACTCACTAGAGAATTAGAAGTCCTGGCATTTATCCAAATATGCAGATGTTTTGCCTTGTGGAGGTAAAACCTTTGATTGACCAACAGAATCTCACTTTGAACTCTTTGATGTTAGAAAGTCAAATAAAGGCATGATTTCAAAAGTCATTTAATGTTTTAATTCAGAATTGACCCTTACTATCCATATCACAATGAGTGAAGATATTTTAGATATATGTTTTGACTATTAATTTATATTGTGTTTATTTAATTATTTAATTCTTCTGAAATATTTAACTTCCCTTCACTTCAACAGTCACTAAATAAAATTATTCTGTTTTACCAGATGCAATGTAAGTGCTCCAGCAATCAAAATATAAAACTTAGCTTACCTGTTTCCCCTTTGACCATTCTGGACAGGTATCTTAAGATTTTTAATGCAGCATTTTAAATCAAAGTTGTAAAATGGTATTTTGAACTAGTCTGAAATGTATCAAAGTATTTTTTATTTGTATTCTTCTTCCTAAATGTTTACAGTAAAAATATAAGAAAGCTTTGTTGTATTTTCGTAAATTCATTAGACTTTATTTAGTCTGTTAAATTGTCGCCTCCTGTTGGTGTTGTCCTAATGAAAAGAATCCATTTTTAACTAGCAACCCTATATTGAGGTTCCTGAAGTTTACCATGAAATGCAATAGTTTGTTCTGACATTGTTTTCAATACATATTTACAGCACATTAGGTAACACCTGGGCATTAAATTCTTGTAATACAAAAGGAATTTATTTTTAAAGAACACTGGCAGAAATAATTTTCTCCTTCATATTAGTTTTTTCTATTGCCATGAACCATCATCCAAGCAATAATTATATTAGCACTTAGATCTTAGATTGCATTAGGTGGAAAAAAATTATATTAATGTAAATGTGTGTAAAATATTATACACATACACAAAGTGTTGAAAAGTACTAGAATATTTAAACAAAATCACAGAACTAGGGGCCCAGAGAGATAGCACAGCGGCGTTTTGCCTTGCCAGCAGCCGATCCAGGACCAAAGGTGGTTGGTCGAATCCCGGTGTCCCATATGGTCCCCCATGCCTGCCAGAGCTATTTCTGAGCAGACAGTCCAGGAGTAACCCCTGAGGCAATGCCGGGTGTGACCCAAAAACCAAAAAAAAATAAAAATAAAAATCAGAGAACTGCCTCTACATTTTATTAAATTATAAATGTTATTCTCAGAAAGTGTCTTAAAATATATCTATAGATATATTCTATTTAGTATTGGGTAAATTCCTATTAAATAGTCAAAAGCTGTAATAATAAAGATATAAAGATGACTAAAAATATATTTCAAGATCTCAGGAAGATCACCCTCTAGATTTTTAAATGATACAGCTGGCAATTTCATGGGTGTGGGCTTGGGTGAGGATTAAAAGTCCATTACAGAGAATTAGAAAAGCCAAAATTTCTGCCCTCTACACATTCAATACTTTACTATTTAATATAAACATTTACTCTACTTGGCAATACATGAATACCTTTGAATTCTGATTCTAATTGAAAGAGTGATCAACGCAAGCATCTGCTCTCTCCAAACACATCTGGTTTCCAGCATTGTAACATATATATTGATCACTATTTTTTCTGATATTGTCTCATTCTCGGTTAGAATTATTATTTCTTAACATGGAAATGTCTCTTTATGCTTGTTTGTTCTTTGTTTATTTCTTCTTGATTAGCCTACAACTTTCAAGTTCAAGGTTAATATTCTATACTAGTGGTAAATGCATCATCTTTAAACTTTAGACTTAAAGCTCCATTTAGCTATAGGAAAATTGTGCCACTCATTTTCACAGTAACACTGGTAATAGGACTTAAATAGTTTCCAAAAAATTATTCGTACTTCTAGAAAGACCATTTCCCCACAGTTTTGACATTGACAAAGAGTAATGGTAGGAAATCTCTATTATTTAATCTAATCTCAGAGCATGAGAATGCTTCACATCACTTCTCATCTTCATTATGAGAGGAGTATTTATCTCAGATTACATAATATATGTGGGATGGAAAAATATGCCTTTATGGAAAATAAATTCAATAACACATGTTAGTGAATTGCTGTCTTAATACTAAAGTATTATGGTTTTTATACAAGTGCACTGAAAAAATCCATTAAAATATGCACATAAAGTGCTCGCTGTCCACAGCACATATACTAAGTAATATGCACATATCACTACTCTTTTTCTTTGTATTTCTTTTCCCTATTACTATTTTTCATTCAAATAATTTTTCAAATAATTATAATTTCCTTTATTTTTCACTCAGATTAGAATTTGTTTTTACCCTTATCATTAAGTAGTCTTTTGTTGTTGTTTTTATATATTTATTTATTTATTTTGCCACACCTGGTGGTGGTGCTACAGGAGTTACTCTTGCTCTGCTCTCAGAAATAGCCCCTGGCAGCTTCGGAGGGACCATATGGGATGCCAGGGATTCCAACAGGACTTCTTCCCTGGTTGACTATGTGCAAAGCAAACACCTACCGCATGTGCTATCACTCTAGATCCCTTTAAAGGATTCTTGAAGTAGTTAAATCTCAAATTCAGATGTACCAGTTTTTCGTTATTAACCTTCATTAGTTTTTAAGTCCTTCCATGTATGAATACTAAAACTCATTTTATCTGAATTTTCTTTCTATTGTTTTAGATTTTATTTTTAATATGTGCCTATGTTTTATCCATTTTGTATCCCCTATATACTGATCTCTATTCACATTCTTTAAATTAAAACAATATAGAAATTATACTATCTATATATTTGGTATACACCTTCCAGTTTTTAATGTGTAATTAGCTTTTAGCTGAACTACTTTAAGTTTTTTTTGTATCTCTGATTGTCTACTTGTGTTCTGCATTTGGTCATCAAATAGGGTTTCCAAAAGTTATATGTTCAAAATATTTGCTTTGTTTTTGTTTGTTGAAAGATGCTCAATTCTTATATATCCTCATTTCAGAAAAAGGCACCAAAGTTTACCTTTATACTATGTCAATTGTCTAAGAATTTCTGTGATTTCTCTTTTACATTTAGCCTAGTCACTCATTTTTTAGTTACACTTTTTAAGATTCATAGACTTTTTTTCAAAATCTTGCTCCTCTGTTTGCTACCATAATCACAAAATTAGTTAAGCAAATAAGAATTTATAAGAATTTATTAGTAGAGACAATGAATTTATTTCAATCTCATCTCTCTCTAGATTATAAAAAAACTATAATTTAGGGCCAGGGGTGATAGCAAAGCAGTAAGGCTTTTGCCTTGCAATCAGCAGATCCAGGACGAACTTGATTGGATCCCTGGCACCCATATTGGTCCCCCTAACCAGGAGCAATTTCTGAACACATAACCAGAAGTAACCCTTGAGCATCACAATGTCCCCCCCCCCAAAAAAAAACCCTATATTTAAACACATTGCTTATTCTTTAACTAGTTTCACAGCATCTTCAGACAAATACATTATTAAAACTCGGCTGTTTGTTTTTCCAAGTGCTATTGGATCATGATTTAACTTTTTCTATTTCACTACTTCAGTTTGTTTTTTCTCTTTGCTTACTCCTTTCTAATAGAAGTGATATCCTTGCTATCATCTATCATTGCAATTTCCAGTGTATTAAATCTTTGCAAAATGTCTTTCTGCTTAGAACAACTAACCATTCTAGTTGTCTTTAGATAGTTCATTATTTTCTATATCTTCAGATGGAGAAAAAAATAGTACCAAGAAAAGAAGTTAGCCAGAAAATGTTTAGAATTACTTCAGTAATTCTCACATATTTCTGTACATTAGTATCAAAGAACTTAAAAAAAAAAGAATAGAAAAATAGGTTCGGCCTTAGATCCAAAGAATCACTATATTCAGAGCAGCTAAATTTAAGAATTTTCTCCACTATTTCATCTGTAGCCAGTCTGTCACTTAACATTTGAAGTTCCAAGTAATTATCTAAAGTATTTTCTTCTAAGAGTGTCACCTTTCTTTCTTTTAATTTCCTCTTGATACGTTTTTCATGTTCTTATTGTAACAGATGTTTTCCATGATGATAAAATACAACACAATATAATATAAGACTGTTTGCTTTCCTGATAATTATTAGTAATAAACCATTTGCCAACAGTAGCAGAACTTATTTGAAATAGCTTGTAAACTGAAAAAATAAGTCTTGTAATAACACGTTTCAGAAATCTTGACTTTTTTGAATTTTCCTTTATTTATAATGTGAGACTTCA
Source organism: Suncus etruscus (assembly GCF_024139225.1). Taxonomy (NCBI): domain Eukaryota; kingdom Metazoa; phylum Chordata; class Mammalia; order Eulipotyphla; family Soricidae; genus Suncus; species Suncus etruscus. The sequence continues at coordinate 56,093,892 of NC_064863.1, read as the reverse complement.
TTTGTATTCATGGAAATCTTCCGTAATTTATACATTGCTCTTAAAAAAAAAATCTAAGCTCGACTATCTCCATGTATTGCTACATCTGTTTGTCTTCAAGTAAATGTGTTTCTTCTTTTTACTTCACTTGTATATTTAGTTATCACAGCTGGACTTTGGTCTAAAATACAAAAACTTTTCTCAAACACCTGAGAATGTTAAGTCATGAAACCTTGCTTCTTTGATTTTAAAGTTAGTTTTTCTAAATTTACATAAAAATTTGAACTTTTCTGCACCCAGAAAATTTTAATGAAAGGTAACATTCTATTGTTAACATTTTTATAGTGGTCTTGAGACTGCACAAATGGAGAATTACTACGAGGAAATTATCCCACAGGTGATGCTGATACTCCCTGTTTGTTATAAGGGGCCCTGAAGAGTGCAAAACTATCTTCTTAAAAATGTATATCCTATTCCCTATGAAAGATAGCTGCTTCTATTCCAGGAACATGCCCACACGTAAATATGTATCCTGAAATGGATTGTATTGTTTACTTATGACTTGGTAAATTATTTGCCAACCTGTATGTCGCACTAGTAACAGAGGCCATTTTTATCATAATTAAGTTTTTAATATATTTCTTATTTAAATAGGTGTAATATTACTTTTTGAGAAATTACAATATGACTATGCTCTCATGGGTACAAGCTGTCTACCTAACACGACCTATTAGAAATCTATGTGTGAAAGACCATTGCTGACATGAAGATTATTGAGACCTCAATCAAACTTACCAATTTATTTCTACTACTAGTAAATATCAATGGTAAAATGTTAAAAATAAAAATAGAAATGCAGTTCTTCCTCTTGTCAGGAATTAATAGTAGCTGTTGTCTCCAAATATGTTTTTAAAGAACATTACTCAAGTTTGTGTGTTCTCCTAAGGTACTTCATGCTCTATAATAAAGTCTTAAGAGTTAAGTTTCATTTTCTATTTATGTTAAAATACACAAATACGAATTAAATAACTGAAGTAAACGATGAGAAAATGTTGTTACAAGTGTTCTTAACTATAAAAGAAGTAAAAATAGAGAAAAACACAATGAAATTGACTAGAGAAAGCTAGTTTTGGTCAAGTATAATTATCACATGGATATGATATAATAATTATCAACTGAATAGTTGATGTGACTCTTACTCATATCAGACTCCTTTGAAGTGATTGTGTGGTCCTTGTATTTTATTTTCCAAGACCTTGACATGGATATATGCCCCACCACCCGGTAACTTTTGCCACTTATTCCTCCTTTGGCAGTAAAAAAAAAAATTTGTTTATGGAAATTTGCCTTTATTATTTTGAGAAAAAACAGCAAATTTTAATAAGCATTTTAATTAAATCACTGTGATATGCAGTTCAAAAGTTGTTGATATTTGAGATTTGATTAGACAATGTCCTAACACCCACCCCTTTACCAATGTTCATTTCTTGCCACCAGTTTACTCTTCTGTCTTCCCTCCACTCACCCCTCTCGTCCCCAGCCTCATTCTATGACTAACATATTAGCAACAGTTTTAATCATTTGTCATATTATGTGATATTTAGTTACCCCAAAATGATTAGATTATAAATTATTTCACATTGCTAATTGTTCCATTCCACTTTTCTAATTTGTTTTTTCTTTCCAATGTACTATGTACAGATCATTTTATGTGTTGCAAAAGACAATCCACAATTATAAATGAGTAATAATTCTTTTTTTTTTTTCTGCTACTCAGGAGGCACTAAGAGGTTACTCGGTGGCACTCAGAGGTTACTCCTGAATATGCACTCCAGAAGTCGCTCTTGACAGACTTTGGGGACTATATAGATGCTGGGGCATTAAACCCAGATAGATCCCAGATCAGCTGATTGCAAGGGCAAATGCCCTAACCACTGTGCTATCACTACAGTCCCAACAACCTTTTAATTTAATCTCTAAGAACTTCCTTATTAAAGGAAAAATAAAAATATATGTGTAAATACAGACCAACTATTTAAATTGCTGTTTACTTTTTTGCTCTATTTATCAACCAGAAATACAAATATTTGTATGAACTATATATATATATATATATTGCTAGTTAGATGATTGTTAGTATCAGAAGAATATCTAATACCTAGTTTAACAGATACTAGATATTTTAGTGGTTGATACTTACTGATTTTAGTTTTGTATATTAGATTTCAAATATTTAGATATTAGAAAAATATCATTTATTGTCTTTGTTGTTTTCTATGAATCAATTATCTCCTAAGATATTACCTATCTATACATATAACACCCTCTACTTAGAAATTCTGACTAGGTTTATTTTTCAGGTAAATATAAATATTCTTTCTACTATTTTAATAAGCACTTCTCTTCTAGGTTGAATTTTTTAAACTGTCTTTATTGTTCACTTAATTTTTTTTTTCATTTTTGGTCACACTCGGTGATGCTCAGAAGTTACTCCTGGCTATGCACTCAGAAATTGCTCCTGACTTGAGGGCCATATGGGAAGCTAGGGGGATCGAATCGCAGTCCATCCCAGGCTAGCTCGGGCAAGGCAGACACCTTACCACTTGCACCACTCACACCTTAGTCTTATGTAATAACGTGGATGCATGAATTTTAGTCTATTTTTCTTATGGCTTGATCCTATTTGAATTACTAATTGATATATTATGCTTATGTTGAGGCATTAAACATTGCCCATATTCTTTGTGGACTTTAAAATTTACTCTTTGATTACTCTTTGAATTTTGACATTATTAACATTTTAAAATTTGAGATATTTTCCTTAATGTCAATATTTTAGAGCTGATATTATTCTATTATACTCACCACCAGAGTACCAAGGAAAATCAATATGCCCCCACACTGTTGTTCTCATAGTGCTCTTTCCATTCTCTTCACCTTGCTCAGCAGATTCAGTTACATAAAAAGAGCATCAGGTTTTATCTTCATTGTCACTGTTTATTCTTTGAACTGTTTTTTTCAATGTTACACATATAGATGAAATAATCACTATTGTCTTTCTTCTCTTTTTCATTCCATTTAACATGACCAACTCTAGTTTTTTCAAGTGGGGCACAATATAAGATTGCATGTTTTCTTATACTGAGTAGTATTCCATTGTACAGTGTTTAGTCTTGTTTCTGTGCTCAAGTATCACCCTTATTGAAACTAAATGAAAGATAGCAAAGTGATAAATAGCCGTATTAATTATAGAAACAAAATTCAATAATCTCAATTAACTAATAAAATGAATATATTAATAGGATATTCTTCAATCTTTTCTCTCATTATTGAAATGCATTTGAGACCCAATTATTAACATTAGTACAAATTAAAGTTCTTGAAACCAGTCATTAAGACCAAATGATAACTCCAAAGTAGCCAAGATAAAAAACATGCTTTTCTTTTTTTGTTTGATTTTGGTTTTTGGGGTCACACACAGCAGCACTAAGGGGTCACTCCTGGCTCTGCTTTCAGAAAATCACTTCTTGCAGGTTTGGGAGACCATATGGGATACCCGGATTCAAACCAGGGTCCGTCCTGGTTGGCTGCATTCAAGGCAAACACCAGACCACTGTGTTATCTTCTTTTCGATCCCAATGCAAACATGCTTTTAATCACAGTGGTCTAACTAGAAGCAAAGTGTCAAAAAAATAAAAAAAAAAACTTGAAAACCTTAAAATATAAAGAAACTAAATAATATGTTCCAAAACAAAACAAACAAAAAATACTTCTGAGGCAGTGAGTAAATCAAACATAAATTTAAAAAGAAAACACTTTAAAGCAAATTAAAATAAAAGTACACTATGTGAGTACCAATGGGATTCATCAAAAGTAATATATTATGAAGGGCCGGAGTGGTGGTGTAAGTGTGGGGCATTTGCCTTCCATGTGCTAACTTGGGACAGACCTTGGTTCAATCCCCAGAGTCCCATATGGTCCCCCAAGCCATCAAAGATTTCTGAGTGTATAGCCTGGAGTAACCCCTGAGTGTCACATGGATGTGGCCCCAAAAACCAAAAAAAAAAAGAGTTATTTTATGAAGAAATTGAAATAGAAATAAAATAATAATAAACTATCTTAAATTACAGTTTATAAGAAAAACAAATAAGATTTTATGCAAGGTACCAGGGGATTGAACCAAGGGTCAGCTGCATACAATGCAAGGGCCCATTCACCAGTCTCTTAAAGTCAAGTGATTATAATTAATCCTCACATCTTTTATCTTCACACTTGAAAAACTCAAATTCAAGGAAAGAATAAAAATTTTTACCAGATCTCATCAGTTCATCATTCAAGCTTGTGCTTTGAATTAAAAAAGAAAATGGTGCTTATGTTAAAAGATATTTAAAAAAAGGTAGGTCCTTCTATCCCAGGCTCCATCCTAGGAGCAACATAATGACCAAGAACACTAACTACAGAAGATTAAAATGACACTGAAGGAGCAGAACTGCTAGAACCTACAAAGAAAGCCTTCATCTAAGCTCCATTACTTGAGCTACACAGTCACCAAGATCTCTAGATACAGAGGTCTGATTTTACCATCCATGACGAAGCAGAAGTCTTCCATACATCACAAAAGCAGCCAGTGGGAGAGTAAATGATCATGCAAGGAGTCTATAGCTAATCCCATGACAGTATATTTCAGGGATGGAGAAACCCTGTATCTCCTAGGGCCAACGGAATTTCTTCTATAATATCCCAATAGTTACTGTGCCTATCCAGGGGGAAAAAGAAAAAAAAAAGGAAAAAAAAGGCACAAAATAACCATTTTTTCCACATATATATTTATTGATTGATTGTTTTTTGACGTCCGTTATTTTGGTATAGATATTGAAATTGATGTTCTCCCTTTTATTTTATATTATTTTATCTTCTCTTTTCTCTTTCTTTTTGCACTCTGGCATGATTTGAATTCAGAACCGAGACCTATTGAGTGGGGCTTCTCTTTATTGTTTGTAGGGCTCACTGGATATTGTAATTTGTACATTATTTTTGTATTGTTTTGGTGTTCAATTACCTTTTTCATGTCCTCTCTCAAACTAGGCTGATAGACACTAGAAGGACTCCACCCATTTCAGCATATTTTAAATTTTTTTTTATAATTTTTTCTTATTCTTTAACCCCATTCTATTGCTTTTCTTTCCCTCAAACAAAACCACATAACTCAATTTAATCTAGCTTAGCCTCTCAATAGAGGAGAACAAGGGAAGTGCACCCCGACCAAACAGATGTATGATCACTGATAGTAAGCTAGACAAAGAGGGGACCATCTACTCTAGAAGCCCGGGGGGTGATGGTGGGGGATATGGTTGCAGAAAAGAGAATGGGGAATGGGGGAGGACAAAGTTTGGTTGGGGGTATTTCCCTGATTCAATGGTAATATGTACCTAAGAATGCTAATGTGAAAGATATGTAATGCCACTATGATCAAAATAAAATTAAAAAGGTAGGCCTTATTGATATACTATGATATAATGAGTTAGATACTTTTCCAACTGTATACTGGCACTTTATTCCTGGTTGGATACTATTCCCTGTAATGGGTCGCTATTAGTACTTCTCTCTATCGTTCTGTTCAAATATTTAACAGCAATCTCAGCACTAAGTCAGGAAGGCATGAGATCATATGTTTTAGACAAAAATCTTTTCTCATGGTAAAAGAAAAATCAAATAAATCCTCTAAGTTTAAACTTAAATACTTTGTTCCCTGTGAACTCTAAATAGGCATTTATATGGTATAAGAAACACACAGTTTTTTATAACTCAACACTCACTGACATTTCATAACTTTATTAATTTTTATTCATGTGGTCCCTGATGATACTCAGTAAGCACAATGCTACCTGATTAGCACATCCGCCAGAAACTAGACACCATGCCTAAACTGGCTCTAGCCTGTTCTTGCTTCATGGACCATTTGTATTCCTGAATTCAATTCTTCCCAAATTTTATGAATGGGTGAGAGAATCTTCCTATCCAGTTTACTTACCAGCTAAGAACACCGTTGGTAATCAGAGGGTACAGATAAACAACAAGGTCAAAGAGAAAGAAAAAATCATGACATATAATGGCACTGACTGAAAACACAGAAAAACTAAAAAAAGTGATTCTACTGAGACCTCCTAATAATATTTTAGTTTCAAGACTAATTTTTCTGACATTCTATTGCTTTTATTTAAAATTCAAACTTTGTAGAGACCCAAAATTAAAAAATTAAAATGAAGAACAATTAAGAACATAGGGTGAAATGATGAATATGATATATTTCATAGTAGTTCACAATTTTTTGTATATAATGGTTGGTTCACAGTTGTGAGAAAATGGTTTAAAATGAAAATGGTGTTTATTTAATATAACTTTGTTAAGATAGGTCATCACTAAATTAGTGCATATTTACATAGTTATTAGCTATTAGGTTAAACATTTAGGTTGTTTAAGAAATGCAAATGAGAACATTTTAAGTTGAATAATGGAATAACTGTGCTTTGACTTCTTTTTCTTTTAATATAATTAAAGTAATTATGTAAAAGTGTTTGTTTCCTAGTGAAATCTTCAAACTTGTCAGATAAGATATCAAGAAAAATAAGTGAATGTTGTTAAATAGAAAGAAGGCAGGAGGAAGAAATTGATGGCTCTTTGGAAAATTCTGCTTATTTTGAAAACATTTTGGTAGAAATAATTCTGCTATATGTTGTAACCATTTCTTCTCCAGACAAACATTCAGACTCTTACCTCCATTTAAGCCGGTTCTCCTGCCATTGCAGAGTGACTGGTACCTTTGTGAATGCATCCATTTCATTTTTAGCTGGGAATTAGCTTGAGCCATCTGCTGCTATAATTTCCCAGCAGACAACAACCATGAAGTCTTGAAGTTATGCTTCAGGGTATCTTTAAAACATTTTATTTCTAATCTCCCCTGTTTCCAGGTACTCTACTTTGCTTCTCATCCATAGTTACTTCACATCCGTCCTCACAGAAATTCACCTCAGTCGACCAACAAAGCAATCCATATTCATTGAGTAGCAATTATGTGCAAGACAGAGAGAGGTGGCTATATTTTATCAAGTTTCCATTTAGTTACACTGGCTATATTTCAAGGTCTCCTTGTTGGTAATTCTAACTTGTCACTTAATGATGAGTAGACGTTTTAGGCATTGCTAATGGACTAATTAAAATCAGAATTATTCATCAGAAAGAGATACATGAAAAATAAAGAAAATATGAAATGTATGCATTTTATTTTCTAAAAATGGTTGTTTTACTGAGTCTCAGAATTATCAAAATTTTATGGAAAATAAATTAACTTTAGTTTTATCAGACAAAATCATACAGGAACACTTTTATTTTTTGAAATATATTTTTTATTTAAGTAACATGATCATAGTTGGGTTACAGTCATAACAAGAACACGCCCCCCTTCACCAATGTAACATTAACCCCTCCCCCCTTCCTATCCCCTGCCTGTATTCGAGACAGGCATTCTACTATAGTTATTTGTTTTTAAGTTCAGTAAGTTGTATTTTTTTTCCTTAAAGGATAAGAGTAAAAAATAGTAAAGATGTGATAGTGGCAATCGCCGTTGTCTGCATAGGGTCCAGAAAAATGGGGAAAAATGGAAAAAATAATCCTTGACCTGATTACAAAAAGGCCTCACCCCAGAAGTTTATTGGCATAAGACCGACTCTGGGTTCAAGGCATACCACTCCGTCCAACTTGAGTCATTCTCAAGGTCCCGGTGAAGACTTTTTCACACTTTAGCTATTGTTGGTATCAGATTCTTATATTAAAGACTTTGGATTCTGTGCATTTCTTTCACTGATGTCAGGCTGATGTGGAACATCCTCAGTTTCAGCATACCATTCAATGCGGAGCGATCTGCCCTGCATGCAGACTGTTGATAAGTTGTCTGGGTATTGGTAGCACTCTTTGGAGTAAGCAATGACAAAGCAGTGGTAGGTCTTCCCTGGTAGAGGCTTGAATCCTGGTAATGTTATAGACAATTGTGGTTGTTTCCATAGATGCATCCATTGTTCAGGTGTGTGTGGGCGATGCCCATTCTTCTGAGGCCTAAGCCAAATCATTATGCCAATGTTCAGGGTAAAAGGCCTAATTACATTACCAAATTTGTGTCCCCATCTCTATTAGATAAGAACTTGTTTTGCATATGTATTATTTACCCATTTTAATGTGCCTATGCAAAAGAGAAGCAATGCCACAAGATATTGTTGATGCCATCTGGGGGCTGATGAATAAAATCCAACATTCCCTGTAACTTGGTACAAACATGAAATCTATACAGAGATATTCTTCTACCAGTATTTCTTATAAAACAGATCTCAAAGGGGGAAAATCAAACAATCAAATAACAAATCCAGTGTGCAAAATTGTCACTATATGATGATATTCGAATAGAGTTATAGATGTTAAGTGGAATACATCTGAGATATACAAAGGAGATACACGTGACCCTTTATGTTTTGGAAATAGTCAAGTGGGAGGGGGTGTTTCCGAGACACCACTTTGGTTTGTGATTGGACAAACGAAGAGAGCATGGAGCCATGCCCACAACTTGTTTCCTGCTGAAGCTTCCGACTCCCCGAGAGGCGTTTGCTTCCTAATTGCTGGAAGTTGAAAGTTCACCAGTCCCCTCCCTGCCCCTTGAGGAACAAGGAAGCCTAGACTCCCTTAAATTGCACCTTGCTGGAACCCACTTGCTGGGACCCTGAGCAGGTGTCCAGGAATAACCCTAGGACGGGAAGGAGAGAGAAGGCTGTGGGGGGGCAACTGAGGCTGCATCTTCACCTTATCTTGGCCAAAAAGCCTACAACATGAAACCTTGTCGTGACGTATTGCCTGCTGAAGCTTCAGACTCCACCCACAAATTACTGTGAAAGATATGTAATCCACCTTGGCCAAAACAAAAATCATTAGTACAGAAAATGATTAAATGTGTGTGGTAACAGGAGATGGGAGTGAGAGAGCAAAGGAATAAAAGGAGCACATGAACAATGTTCAGAAATGACTAGCAGATGAAACACAATGATATCCATATATTTCTTATAATGTTCCGCACGAGGGGCTAATGCTGTGCAATGGACAGGTTTAATAAGAAAACTTCCCTGATAAGTACTAATGCCATAACCTATTGTGACCCATGTCCCGCACCCCGTTCCTAGGCCTGGTTAAAGCAGCCTTTGGCATGGCGAAGGGCTGCCAAAACGCCATGCTGGGCAGAACCTCCCGGCTAGGCTCCCAGGAAGGAAAGGGGTCCTTCCAATCCTGAAGGCCAGGAGGTTGGAGCCCCCTCCCCCAGACCCTCCCTTTGGAGGTGGGAGGGAAATGGGGCAAGCCTAGGAACACTAATAAACTCCTCCAAGGGACCCACCTCGCTGGTTTGCCCCGCCATGTGGCCAGGCAAAGCCCTGGAGTACCGGAGGAAGGAAATAGAGGGGGTGCTGGGGTGACCCATGTCCTGCACCCCCTTCCTAGGCCTGGTTAAAGCAGCCTTTGGCATGGCGGAGGGCTGCCAAACGCCATGCTGGCAGAACATCCCCGGCTAAAATCTACATTCTTAGTTTTATTTGATTTGTTTTCTGGGACATTCAAGATTGATCAATTATTTAAGATTTTTTAACATATATTGTTTATTTTAAATTATCAGTAATATATCATTGAAATTATGTACAGTATAGTTTTCCATGTATACAAAAATAACAACGTCTAAAACACATAATCCTGGAAAAATTATTCTAAGTAAGCATCATTTAAAAATACCATGACACCAGTAGATGATTCAATTATTTTGCTGATTTTTATTAGATTATATATATATTTTCTTTTGTTTGGTTTGTTTTTGGGTCACAACCTGGCGGTGTTCAGGGGTTACTCCTGGCTCTGCTCTCAGAAATTCGCTCCTGTCAGGCTCAAGGAACCATATAGGATACCGGGAATTGAACCACCGTAGGTCTTTGGGTTTGGCTGCTTGCACAGTAAAAGCCCTATCGCTATGCTATCTCTCCGGCCCTAGATTATATATTTTAATATAATTGCTGTCATATAAATATTTTATTCTGTTGCATACTGACCTATCATCTTTTACTGTTTCAATGAAACCAATAATTCAAAAGCACATTATTTAATTGAGCAAACATTTAGAAAATGATTCTAACATAATCAGACATCAAAAATTATTAGTGACTATAAGAATATTGTGAAGATAAAAACTCAGAGATATGGTTAAATGACTGAAGTTAAGTGACCAGAGACACAATCCAGCAGGTAAGGCACTTTCCTTGCAGTCAACAGACCCACATTTAAGCCCCTGCACCCCATAGTTTTTCCTCCAGCACCACCAGAAATGATTCTGATTGTAGACCCAGGAATAACTCCTCAACATTGTTGATGGTTTCTAAAAACCAAAATGGGTTGGAGAGAATACTGTCATAAAAGAAGCCCTTGTTTTGAACTTTTAAAACACGTTGTCCACAGAAACCTCTGGTTATGGTCCAAAAACAAATAAACAATGTTGAAAAATAAAAGCCAGCTTCTGTGCTCCGTTGCTCTCAATAGTTATGCTTGATGTCACTATTTGACAAGATTCTGTAATTACAATATTTTGGGGAGAGTATTTAGCCACAATCGGCAGTGCTCAAAGCTAACTACAATCTCTATGCCCAGGGCTTACTTCTGGAGATACTCAGGGGTTAATAGGTAGAAGGCATCTAATTGAGATCTGTTGCTTGCCAGGCAAGATGCTTAACCTCTGTAGTATCTCTCTGTGCCATGTAATTATGATATTTACTAAGTAGACATAAAGTAATTTGGTGAATTAATAAATGTAAATTAGTTATAGGGAGAATGGTATTTAGTATATAAGTACCAAAGCTTGCTAACTATTTCTATTAATGTCATTATTATTGATAAAACTAATTTATCATTGAACTGGCATTATTTTTTTATTTCTTGAAACTAAATAGGATTCTGAGGTGGATTGTATAAAAAGTTACTCATAACCTATATTATATTTTGAAGAAATTGAAGGATAATCTAAATAATGGCCAGTTAATTTTTATTAGCAAATAAGTTTGGAAGAACACCGCTTCAATCTTTTTCTCAAATGAATATAAGACTTAACCAAATTCAATAAGTTTCAGTTTTCACCACTTCCAGGCAGAGACTTCCTTGATAGAATTGCCACTAGAATAGAAGAGAATATAATCTTGTATTTAAGATAGTCTAGGGTCAAAGATTACACTTAGAGGAATTCATACAATACCTGTTCAGAGTCATTATTTTAGTTTCTTCCCTAAAATCCCTTATCTGCCTGGGAAGAATAAATGAGATCAAAGAATAAACATAATAACCATATATGATTCCTCTTCATTCTAACGTAATATAATCTTCCTCTCCAGAAAAAAAGAGATATGTGTAAGGATCTCTGTCAATCCTGACTAACGTACTTTAGACCCAGCAAGCTGATACCCTTACTTTATTTTTTTTTTCTGGACCATCGAGTGAGACTTACATCTTTTTCACTTTTTACTATCTGTAAAAAGACTTTGATGGACAGCACTTCTCTCCCCTTGAGTTATAGTTTGGAGCTTAAAAAAGATATCCTCTTGGAGAGGATACAGGAACCACATATAAAAGGGGTCATTATATTCAGGTATATTGACTAGATTATGGGCTTCTAAAATGTTAACAATTTTAATAACCATTTGTTTTTTTCTTAGCAATAATTCCTTCTGCTCTTTTTCATTTTAATCAGGCAGAATTTACCTCCAAATTTCTTTTGTTTGTTAGAGACTTGTTTCTCAAAAAAAAAAAAAAATCAAGGCATCTTTTTAAGATTAGAAAAAATATAGTCTTTAAATTTCTTGACATTTATACCAAAATAGCAATGTAGCTGAAATCAAGTGGGAACATTTAGAAAGCTAGAATGATAATTGCACAAAGGGAGGAGGGAATGAAATGATTTTCACTGCTTTTGTTAAAAAAGTTTGTACTTGTCACACTATGCTACATCTTATTTTTGAGATGTAAGGAAGTTGTCTTTAGTTTGATATCCCAGATAGTGTGACTGCCAATTCCTTCCCTCATACTCTGCCACTTGGCTTTTTCCAGAGATGCCATGTGTAGTTATCCCCTTCCCTCTTTTCTTTTCTAAATAAAGTGGAAAACAAGTACATTCTGGCATTAGTTTGAAAGTTATAAATTGAAAATTAAAATTAAGACATAGATATTTTTAACACAAAGGGCTAACTACATTTACAAATATTCAAGCTTACATTTTAAACATTATCCTTAAATTCTATAGTCTAAAGTGTGTAAAAGATTATATTTTAAATTCAAGTAACATTTGAAATGTTTTTTTTTCTTCCTTGAATTTTGTATTATCATTTTATTTCTCACAGATGTTTAAAGTGATATTTTATTGTACTTTTCAATGTCTTCTAAATTTCAAGGTTCCTTGCCTTTTATAGTAGTATTTTATTCATGTGCCAGATGTTGTATATCTAGTATATGACAGTTGTTTCCTATCATGTGAAATTTAGAGCATAAATTCAAATTCCTATACCTTGAAACCTAGTGTTTTGTACTTTTCTAACTTTGTCATTTACTCTATAATGTTGGTGGGCAAGTTATCTAACTTCTATGTATGAATGGCTCTATCTTGACATTGTGGATTGAATTATTAGTCACCTGCTAATGCCTCTGGGAATTAATGTAACTCTTACTTCATGGAACTTTTCCCCTAAAAACCTTTTATTGATATATATATATATATATATATATATATATATATGTGTGTGTGTGTGTGTGTGTGTGTGTGTGTGTGTGTGTGTGTGTGTGTGTGTGAATGTCCCTTACCAAATGTTCAACAGAGTTGGTGATGACTTTATACCAGAGAAGGCTGCTCAAGTAGCATTCCTCTCTGCTTACTACTGCTTTAACAGGAAAGCTTATAGTGGATGTGGTAGATCTATCTATCACTAAGAAGTGTGGCACTATCTATTAAACTTGAAGATCAGGTGAGTGTTATATTCATGATGAAGACATATTTTTTCTAATTTTTTTATGATCTATGTGACAGAAACTCCTATTCAATGAATTATAGTCATTGATATATTCCTGAATGCTTTGATAATGACAATTTATATTACTAAGAAACCATCAGAAATAAGAAAAGAAGCAGGTTAAACGTCTTTTAAGACTTTTTCCTAGCCCATTTTGTTGTTTACCTCCTCCTGATGAAATAAAGGAAGGTGGATGAATAAATTTAAGCACCGTAGAATGTATAATGAAAACCAAAACGACAAAAATCTGATTCTGTACAAAGTTGAAGCCCTTTTTCTTTTCACACTTTCTCTATGAGTTGAATATAAGCTCATATTTACTTGTTCTGAACTTAAGTGCAAAAGTCAGGAGAACATATATATATATATATATATATATATATATATTTGAGCATAAAGAAATAGAAAACTGTCCAGAGTAACTGATCTGATTTAACAATCAACAAGAATAACACCCAAGAATGTTTTTATCCTATGCAGTTCTTATTTGTGACTCTCCCACAGCCACCGAGCAAATGAATCTATAAATGTTTTGTGTCAAATTTTGGAAAATGAACCTCTTGGAATGCCATAATAACTAGTCTGCCTCTGAGTATTACAGGTAGGACAGGCTGTCTGTAGAAGTAAGTGAATTTGAGAAGCAGTGAAGTGGAAGGGACTCAAGGACTACACCAGCTTGCCGCTTGGAAACTCTCCAGCACAATGTCAAAACAGTAGGGACTCTCTGTGCACCTGCCCACGCTGCACTTAAAATTAATGATTATTTGTGAGAACAGACAAGGAGGAAAATCTACTTCGTTCACAAGTGTGCGGTGTGGATTAGCTTTATTGGTATCTAATAGCTGACTGCCACTGAGCTGATCTTTTTTTGTACTTTCTGGCTCCTTTTACAGGATGCCAGAAGCTCTTTGTTTAGCTAGTGCTTTATCTAATTTCTGGCACAATCAATTCCACCTCATTCTCTCTCAGCACAATTGGCAGGACTTTGTTGTTCATAAGGGAAGGAGTTTTTCCTCTAATTTAATACCTAAGATCTTTCTTTTCCTTCCACTTAATACGTCTTAGTCCCTTTTCTATTTTCTTCTTATATTTGTTTTCTCCATCAAACTATATAAAAATCTATCATGTTATTAAATCCCAAGATTAATTTTTAGTTTTATGGGGTTTTGCATTTTTGTTGTTGTTGTTATTGTTTTCTTCTTTTTTTTTTTTTTTGAACTACACCAGTCGTGTTCAGTAGTTACTCCTGGTTCTCTACTAAGAAATTACTCCTGGCAATAATGGGGGGTGGGGCATATGGGATGCAGTGGATCAAACCTGGGTCAGTCACATGCAAGGTATTTGTTCTATCTGCTGCACTATTGTTCTGGCTCTAAGTTTTGTAGTCTTTTAAGCCATTTTTCATGGTAAAACATTTTTAGAAAATCATTTAAACTTTTTTCCTTTTTTTCAAAATGCACCATTATAATGCACTGGTATGTGCATAAATATATTCCAGTATTATTTGCTCATTGTTTAACATTATATAACTATAGCATTAGAGGTATAAGTGAGAGAACCAGAACAAGTAAAACATTATAAATTTTTAAAGGCTTTCACCCTACCAAGTTGTACTAACCCTTCAACCAGTAGGATAAACTTCTCTTAAGAGACTATTTGAAAGTCTACTTCCTTTATATATTTTTAACTAACAAATTTTAAAACTTTATATCTGATGCATACTTATCACTATAAAATAAAACACATTTTAAAATACATATAAGCAAACAGCTAAAAGTCAAAAGTTTGTATAAATGAAAACTGAGGTTCTGGCCTGAGCGATAGCACAGCGGCAGAGCATTTGCTTGGCATATGGCCAACACAGGACTGACACTGGTTCTATTCCCAGCATCCCATATGGTCCCCCAGAGCCTGCCAGATGCAATTTCTGAGCTCAGAGCCAGGAGTAACCCTGAGCACTACCAGGTCTGACCCAAAAACAAACAAAAAAAAAAAAAAGAAAGAAAAATTGAGGTTCTGACATTTTTTTTGCATTTCTGTTGATTTATTTATACACACTCAGAGATAGATATTTTTGTGCACTAGTGAGTCCCATATTTGTTTGATAATTTGAAGATTCTGGGAAAAGCTTAAAATGTATAATGCTTAGTTCTTATCCCTATTTTATTCTATCTCTGACTGAGATAGGAAATTACAGATATATGTATTTTGTAAACACTTTCTAATGAGTATTGATAATATAATCTTTGTTAGATTCACAGCTAGAAGAGCATATATTTTAGAGCATCTATGCAAAACTCCAGTAAGAGTATTTACAGATTATTAAGAGACTTTTAACATTACCACAGCATTTTGGGTTAAACTTCTTTTCCTAAAACTATATTGAAGCTTAAAAGCCAGTATATTTAAAGGTGACCTTATTTGAAACAGGGTCTTTGAAGATGACTAAATTAAGGTAAGGCCATAAGGGTGATTCTTATCCATTTTAATGATGTCCAATTAAAAGTGTGGATATGGGCATAGTATCACAAAGCCATAACACCTTAAAAAGACTAGTATTATGCTGCTATAATCATGAAACTACTAGAAGTCACGAAGGAGGCCTAGAACAAATGTTTGCACCTTCAGAAGAAGCAGGACAGTGCAGTCAACTTGTTCACTAGAGTTCTTGATTTCAGAAACAAACTAAGTTTTGCTATTAAAGACAAAATGTTAGTATTAGTTTGATATGCAGTCCAGAAAAATGTATGCACAAATGAAAGACTTACTTTCACCCCAAACAAACCAAAACCAACCTTATTCTTTTTACATTTTTTATATTTTTAAAATCTGTACCGGGGGATACAGAAAGAATAGTGTAAGTAAAGCATTCCAATGAGTTTAATAAAGCAAACTTCAACTTATACCTCAAAATTATAAAAAAAAGACATTCTCAGCATACATTTTTATTTAAATTAAAATTAATTTAATACATTAAAGTGAATTAAAATAATACATTCTCATTAAACATAAATTCTCAATAAAAAAAGAAAAAGAAAAAGTAAATAATTATGCTTAAAAAGCTAATAAAGATATTGATATGTTCTCAAAAACTCTATTTTGGTTTTTATTTGGGATCCACACTGACAGTATTCAGGTGCTACTCCTGGCTCTTTGCTCATGAATCCCTTTCTTTGTTCTTCTGAAGACCACTTGTTTCCTGTTTCCAGGATTTGCTACAAGCCATAAACAGCTGTTCACTCAATACAATTTACAATATGTTTATTAACCTACCACATTTCACCATAGAATTATTGCAGATTTTATGCTATTTTTGAAAAAAATATTATGCATAGTTTATTATATGTGTCTCACTTTGTGTATTTTCTTTAATCACAGGGTCAAATCCACTGTGTTTACGGGTTACAAATTGCTTTGAGTTGAGGTGTTCCTTTCAGTTGTAGGAAATCATAGATGCCAGAGATAAAAGTCTGGTCTCTGTATGTGAAGTGTTATTCAGTCCCTTGAGCTATCTTTTTGGCCTTAGGTGAAGCTGTAGACAAAAACAAACAAAACATGTGCCAGTATTACTTAAAAGTACAATGTGCAGTGATTATATGGTAGCAATTGTTATGAGGTAAAAGATATTATTTGAAATAGAATATTCTGGGTGGGAGCGATAGCACAGATGTAGGGCATTTGACTTTGCACACAGCTGACCCAGGATGGACCTGGGTTTGATATGGTCCTGAGTTTTGATATAGAACCTAACGTTCTATATGGTCTCCCTAGCCAGGAGTGATTTCTCAGTGCATAGCCATTGGGTATGGTCCCCAAACAAATAAAAATAAAATAGCATGTTCTTTACAAAGAATTATGTATATTTACCCAAATTAAAACTAAAACAATTTTTGAGGAACACTGATTAAGTATGTTACTTCCCTCCTCCAACTTCCTGTTTTGGTTATCTTGAGAGGGAGAAGGGGGATTTGGGAGGAGAATTGAGAGAGGATTAAGCAAGAGAGGTAGCTGAAGAGACAGGTTTGAATGCAGGACTACTTATGGAGCAGTCTTAAAAGGTTTTAAAAGCTTAGGAGCCAAACATGGTGGCTAGGGCCTTAATAAAGTTGATGTTTTCTGAAACCTGTCTGTGGATCATTTCCTCACCGCCACCCTGAGACTGCCTGCTGGACAGGCAGGTGCATAGCCTGGGCCAGGGAGAAAAGCCCTTTCCCTCCATCTCACCATCATCTACAACCATCCAGGACACAATAATTAATATGTTTTCAACGTTTGGTGCCTGAATGTTGATTTGAACCCTGGACTGAGAAGACAGCAGTGATGATGAGATTCCTTTTCTTTCTTTCTTTCTTTCTTTCTTTCTTTCTTTCTTTCTTTCTTTCTTCTTTCTTCTTTCTTTCTTTCTTTCTTTCTTTCTTTCTTTCTTTTCTTTCTTTCTTTCTTCTTTCTTCTTTTCTCTTTCTTTTTCTTTCTTTCTTTCTTTCTTCTTTCTTTCTTTCTTTCTTTCTTTCTTTTCTTTCTTCATTCGTTCATTCTCTTTTCTCTTTCTTATCTTTTCTTTCTTTCTTTCTTTCTTTCTTTCTTTCTTTCTCTCTCTCTCTCTCTCTCTTTCTTTCTTTCTTTCTTTCTTCTTCCTTTCTTTCTTTCTTTCTTTTTCTTTCTTATCTTTCTTTCTTTCTTTCTTTCTTCTTTCTTTCTTATTCTTTCTTTCTTTCTTTTCTTTCTTTCTTTCTTCCTTCCTTCCTTTCTTTCTATCTTCCTTCCTTCCTTCCTTCCTTCCTTCCTTCCTTCCTTCCTTCCTTCCTTCCTTCCTTCCTTCCTTCCTTCCTTCCTTCCTTCCTTCCTTCCTTCCTTCCTTCCTTCCTTCCTTCCTTCCTTCCTTCCTTTCCTTCCTTCCTTCCTTCCTTCCTTTCTTTCTTTCTTCTCTTATCTTTCCTTCTTTCTTTCTTTATCTTTTCTTCTTCTTTCTTTCTTCTTTCTTCTTTCTTTCTTTCTTTCTTTCTTTCTTCTTCTTTCTTTCTTTTGAGATTCCTTTTCTTGTGTTTGATTTTGGGCTCTTTTATCTGGAGTGAGCCCAAAACTTTAGGCAACCACGTGGAGCCTTTTCTAAACATGGCAGAGTCCCCTTCTAGGGTCAGAAGGGCCAGTGAAGGAGGGAAGGTGACGGATCACCCCCATCCGAGACCCAGGACTATGATTTTGCTGCAAAAAGTCCTTTCTCCAAAAATTTCAAGCCTACTCAGACACTGAGTCCTGGATGGTTGTGATTACAAACACAACACAATCTTGTATTGGGGTTTTCAGTCATAAAAATAACATCCTCCATAACTAGTGCAAATTCCCACCACCACACATCTTTCGCCTCCCCACCCCTCATGATTCAAGACAAGCATTCTAGTTCTCTCAATCATTATTAACATTGTCATGGTAGTTGTTAGTGTAGTTAGTTCTCTAACTGCACTAACCACATCTTTGTAGTGAGCTTCATATCATGAGCCAATCCTTCCATCCCTCTGGCCCTCACCTCTGGGCATGACTGTTTTTAAACCTTGAAATACTGCTATCTTTAATGTTTCTAATTTTTTATGTTTTAAGCTCATGCAAACATTTTAATGTTTTAGACCAGTGGTCCTCGAACTATGGCCCGCGGGCCACATATTGTATTTGTATCTGTTTTGTTTCTTCATTGCAAAATAAGATATATGCAGTGTGCATAAGAATTCGTTCATAAGTTTTGTTTTTACTGTAGTCAGACCCTCCAATGGTCTGAGGGACAGTGAACTGGCCCCTTGTTTAAAAGTATGAGGACCCCTGTTTTAGACATTAAAATTAGAGCATAGTAGCATTAAGTAGAACTAATGGTTCATTTTATTAAACTTGGCTATACACAAACATCTTAAGAAATGTCTATATAATCACTTAAGTTAGAATAAATAAGTCACAGGTTTTAAGTAAAATTTACATGGATTAAAACACCATAATTAATTTTAAAAACAAGATGTAGAAGCAATCGTAATATAGAAAGATGTAACTTGGTTACCTATTTTAATTCTGAGTCCTTTATAAAAAATAAACCAACAAGATTCAGTTTATTAAAAGTTAAATTTTTTCTTAGAGTAAAGTTAAACCATTTTGTTTATTTTTTAATAGCTTGGCACACAGCACATGAGGATTATCAAAATGGTGATTTTTAATGAACAATTACTATGGACACACATTCAAAAATGCATGTGAAAATTAGTAGATGATCTTGAATTTTCTTTAGCTTTTTAAATGTGCTTGTTTGTTTTGGGCCACACCTATTCTAACCAGGGCTTACTCCTGACTGAGCTCACAGGTATCTCCTGAAGCCAACATATAAGGTATCAGGGAGAGAACTTAGGTCAAAAGCGTGAATAGCAGACATCCTACACACTATAATAACTCTCCAACTTAATACTTGTCTTTATATAAAAACTATTAAAAATACTGAAGTTTTATTTTCTCAAAACTATTACTTCATTTTTTCATTTTTTTATACATTAAAAAGTTTGTCTAATCAATTCTATTTTTATGTAACCTACATTTTTTTATTGGGTTACTGATTGCTAGAAAAAAATTTCATGGATATAGTTGGACCATTTTGATTTTAAGATACTCTGTTGATACTCTGAAGACTTCGAGGGAAATGTTTGCTGTGCCTGTCTGTGTTTCTTGAATACCTGAACTCTCCTCAGAGGCTTAGGGAGCACACCCCCAAAAAACTGTCAACGAGAGGCAGCAGAAGAATGCAGACGCTCTGCTTCCTGGCTGAGCACTCTTTCTAACCAATGAACCCTATTACAACACGAAGAAAAAAAACACACTACAAGCATGACAATGGAGAAACCTCACAGGCAAACACCATTCAAAGAGAATGAAGACGATAGCGCGGATGACCTACAAAATTCCATCCATCTGATTAATCTCTCAGATAAGGAACTTAGAATAGAAATAAGAAAGATGTTTGGAGAACTCAAAGAAAGCATAGATCGATCTTAACAGAACACAAAAGACAGAAATAATAAAAATCAAAACTGAAATAACAGACCTGAAAAACATGGTAGCTCAACTGAAAAACTCGGTGGATGGCCTGTCCAGCAAGGTAACAGCAGCTGAGGACGTAATTGGCGAACTGGAAGATGAGATGCATAAAAAACTAAACACAACAGAAGAAATTGGAAAAGGAACCTTAAGACAAACAATCAGGCAATGGAAAAAAGTACATAAGGAATGTGAACAGATGAAAATAGAAGTCTTTGATAAATTCAACAAAAAGGCCATAAGAATCATTGGAGTCCCAAGGCCCAGGTAGGAGATCTACAGGGAGAATCAACTGTCAACGGCATTATCAAAAAGATACTCCCTGAGTTAAAGACTACATGCAATCAAATTCTGCATGCCCGAAGAGTACAAGCTAAAAGAGACCCAAAGAAAAACACCCCCAAGACACATCCTCATTATGATGACAAATCCCCACAGATAGAGATTGAATACTGAAAGCAGCAAGATCAAAAAGGGAAATTTCATTCAAAGAAGCATCCCTAAGACTTACAGAAGACATGTCACAAGAAACTATCAAGGCCAGAAGACAGTGGTGGGATATTGTGACAAGACTGAATGAAATGAATGCCTCATCGAGAATACTGCACCCAGCCCGACTCACGTTCAGGTTTGAAGGAAGGATACATAGTTTCATGGATAAACAATAGCTCAGAAACTTCACAGATGAAAAAACAACCTTAAAGGAAAAAAATGACAGGTCTACTCTAAGACAAGAAAGACCAACAAATACAGAAAACTTATCTACAAAGATGACATTATATCCTATGACAATCATCTCCCTCAATGTCAATGGACTAAATTCACCAATTAAAAGACAGAGAGTGGCAAAAATGGCTCAAAAAGATGAATCCAACAAAATCCTGGCAAATAGGATCCAGTGCATCATCAAGGATCTCATACACTACAACGAAGTAGGTTTATCCCAGAAATGCAAGGATTGTTTAATATCCATAAATCTATCAATATCCTACATAACATCAACAACGAGAAAAATAAAAATCACATGATCATATCAATAGACGCAGAGAAAGCATTTGATAAGGTCCAACACCCATTCTTGATCAAAACTCTCAGCAAGATAGGATTGGAAGGAACCTTTCTCAATCTAGTTTAAAGGCATTTACCACAAGAAAATGGAAAATATTATCCTCAATGGAGAAAAAACTAAAAGCCTTTCCTCTATCAGTGGTCCTCAAACTATAGCCCACGGGCCACATATTGTATTTGTATCTATTTTGTTTCTTCATTGCAAAGTAAGATATATGCAGTGTGCATAAGAATTCGTTCATACGTTTTGTTTTAACTGGAGTCAGATCCTCCAATGGTCTGAGGGACACTGAACTGGCCCCCTGTTTATAAAGTTTGAGGACCCCTGCATCTAAATTATGGGACAAGACAAGGCTGTCTGATCTCACCATTCATCTTCAACATAGTACTGGAAGTGCTTGCTATAGCAATCAGGCAAGAAAAAGATATTAAGGGAATTCAGATAGGAAAGGAAGAAGTCAAGTTCTCACTGTTTGCAGATGACATAATACTCTACTTAGAAAACCCTAAAGACTCTACCAAAAAGCTTCTAGAAACAATAGACTCATATAGCAAGGTGTCAGGCTACATAATTAACACACAATTATAAACCAATTATACACCAATAATGATAGGGAAGAGATGTATGTCAAGAAGGCAATGCCATTCACATTAGTGTCACACAAACTCAAATACCTTGGAGTCAATTTGACCAAACATGCGAAGGATCTATATAAAGCCCTGCTCCAAGGAATTAGAGAGGACACATGGAAATGGAAGCACATTACTGCTCATAGATTGGCAGGATTAACATCATTAAATTGGCAATACTCCTCAGAGCATTATATAGATTTAATATGATCCCTCTAAACATACCCATGACATACTTCAAAGAAGTGGATCAAACACTTATGGATTTCATTGGAACAATAAACACCCTCGAATAGCTAAAGCCCTCCTAGGTAAAAGGTAAATGGGAGGCATTACTTTCCCCAACTTTAAATTGTACTACAAAGCAATAGCTATCAAAACAGTATGGTATTGGAATAAAGACAGACCCTCAGATTAGTGGAATAGGGCTTGAGTTTTCAGACAATGTTTTCCCAGATGTACAATCACCTAATTTTTGACAAAGAAGCAAGAAAATCCTAAGTGGAGCAGGGAAAACTTCTTCAACAAGTGGTACTGGCAGAACTAGTTAGCCACTTGCAAAAAAGCGAATATAGAGCCCCGTTAACATCATGTACGAAGGTAAAATCCAAATGGATAAAAGACCTTGATATCAGACCTGATACCATAAGGTATATAGAACAACATGTCAGTAAAATGCTCTATGACATTGAGACTTAAGTCATCTTCAAGGACAAAACTGCACTTTCCAAACAAGTGGAAGTGGAGATCAACAGATGGAAATACATAAAACTGAGAAGCTTCTGCACCTCAAAAAAAATAGTGCTCAGGATACAAGAGCCACCTATCATGTGGGGGAATCTGTTCACCTAACACCCATAAGATAAGGGGCTAATCTCCAAAATATACAGGGCACTGACAGAACTTTAGAAGAAAAAACATCTAATCCCATCAAAAAATGGGAAGAAGAATTGAACAGACACTTTGATAAAAAAAAAATGGCCTAAAGGCACATAAAAATACTCCTCATTTCTAATCATCAGAGAGATGCAAGTCAAAACAACGATGAGATACCATCTCACACCACAGAGATTGGCACACATCACAAAGAATGAGAACAATCAGTGCTGGCAGGGATGTTGAGAGGAAAGGAACTCTTATCCACTGCTGGTGGGAATGCCATCTAGGCCAACCTCTATGGAAAGTGATATGGAGATTCCTCCAAAATCTAGAAATTGGGCTCCCATTTCCTATTCCACTCCTAGGGATATTCTCTCAGAACACTAGAATACAAATACTAAACCCCCTTCCTCAACCTATATTTATTGCAGCAGTATTCATAATAGCCAATCTCTGGCAACAACCAAGATGCCCTTCAACAGACGAATGGCTAAAGAAACTGTGGTACATATACACAATGGAATATTATGCAGCATCAGGAGAGATGAAGTTATGAAAATTTTTTTTTGTTTTTGGGCCACACCCGGCGGTGCTCAGGGGTTACTCCTGGCTGTCTGCTCAGAAATAGCTCCTGGCAGGCACGGGGGGAACATATGGGACACCGGATTCGAACCAACCACCTTTGGTCCTGGATTGGCTGCTTGCAAGGCAAACGCCACTCTGCTATCTCCCCGGGCCCGAAATTTTTCTATACATGGATGTACATGGAATCTATCATACTGAGTGAAATAAGTCAGAGGGAGAGAGAGAGAGATGCAGAATAGTCTCACTCATCAATTTGTTTTAAGAGAAATAAAAGTCATTTTTGGAACAGTCCTCAGAGACAATGAGAGGGAGGGCTAGAACTTCCAGCTCACTTCATGAAGCTCACCACAAAGAGTGGTGAGTGCACTTATAGAAATAACTACACAGAGAACTACCATAAACGTGTGAATGAATGAGGGAACTGGAAAGCCTGTCTGGAGTACAGGTGGTGGTGTGGTGGGATGGAGGGTGATTTGGGACATTGGTGGTGGGAACGTTGCACTGGTGAAGGGGGGTTGTTCTTTACATGACTGATACCTAATCACAATCATATTTGTAATCAAGATTTTAAATAAAGAAAAATAAAGATTTTAAATAAAGAAAAATATATTAAAAAAGACTGTTGGACATAAGTGTTACATCCCATCTAAGTAAAGCATGCACCAGACGTGTTCTTTTCCTTCCCTGATGCAGGGCTTTCCTCTTCTAAAAGAATTATTTGCCAAAAGTCCCGCTTAGCGAAGTCAATCATTTGACCGTTTGCGTGGATCATTGGCGATGATTCCAACATGGCTTTAACATTACATCCTTCTCTATTTGGCCACTATAGAAATCCAGCCTCAGCTCTCCTACAGACAAAGAGATGTCAGTACCAAAGCCCACCAAAAGTCTCCTGCTGAGCTCTTCTGTGATCTCTCTCTCTCCCCCCATTTCCTTAAAGGTATCTGGTTTCTCTTTACCTATTTCTTCATATGCTAATTCTAGCTCTGATCTCATTGGTTCATCCCCTTTTCTTTTCTCCCTGGCTACGCCCCAAAAATCCGTCTATATTAGGCACGATTCAAGAAATTAAGCCTCTCTCTGGCCTCTCCCTCTTGTTTTCACCATGTAATTCTGTGTGGTTTTATTTATTTCATATTTCATAATTCATATTTCATATTCGTCTGCTCACGTAATCGCTTGATTCCCTGTGGAAAAATAAACCCACTAAGGTTTGCTTCAGGGACTTTTATCTTATGATAAAAGTCCGCAGCACTTAAGATTTTTTCTTCCTGTGTTACTTTCCAATTAATTATATAGAAAAATATAAGAATTACATAAATAATTGTAGCATAAATTCACTAATATATATGTTTCTATACATGTTTCTATGCATGAAGCAATCCCTTGCCTTTCTGAAGTCTCTCCTGTTTCACCCACCACTCACAATCGATATTTTGCCATTGGTCCAACTTTATCACTTAATCACTAATTTCTGCAAACATTCTGAACCAACCAAAACTCCAGTTATGATGATAATATTTGGGAAGACATCATTATGACATTGTTAAGCTGAGTGTAGGGCACTCTCTCCTCTGCATTTTCATCCTTCCAGAAGGCCGAGCAGTCAAAACCATGTTCTACAATGATTGAATTATCATCTACATACCTTAGAATTTTTTGTGAGAACTCCAAAATTTCAAAACTGTCATTCCAGTAAGAACACACTAATTTAGATGTCAATGTGGAATCAAAGACACATGATGTTCAGAAAGAAAACAAATAACAGAAAGATCAACTAGCAACAAACAGATTAGTAAACCTTCTTACAATGATATAGCCTCATTTAGAGACATAATGATTTTCACAAATTTTATTTTTGGTATATTTTAAAAATTTCATTTTACCAAGTGAAAAAATAGACATATCTCTCTCAGAGGGAAAGCGATAGACATAGGATAATCTCAGTCATTAGTGAGATATAAAAACATAAATGATAATATGGTTAATAATATCCAGAGACAATATAGATGAAGAGCAAGAAGACCCAAGTAGTGGAGCAGTGTAATTGAGGCAGAGAAGCTTTGATTATTACAAGGGTAATTGGAACTGATCACTCTGGATATGAACTGGGTACTTAAAGGAGATACAGTAATATGCATGGTGCCACTTTGTTAACAATAGTGCAGACACAGTGCCAAAAAGGAAATAAAAAGAAGTGAGACAGTGTGTGAGAGAGAGAAGTAAAATATCTGCACTAAAAGCAGGTAGGGGTGATAGTGGGAAAAAAAGAGAAGTAAAATATCTGCCACAGAGGCAGGCAAAAAAGGGAGGGAAGGAAGGAAACTGGGGACACTGGTATTAGGAAATGTGCACTGGTGAATGACTGAAACTCAGTCATAAATCATTTAGCAACCACTGTTTTTTCATAAATAAAATCTTATTTAAATTTTGTTACCACTTACATGTAAACAAGAAATATATAATGTATTTTGTGCCTGCTAAAAAGGTAAATTTGGGATCAGTGGTAGAAGGAGTTTTGTATTAATAGTGTATTCTGTGTTGGAATGGTGGAGTGGCAGAAACATGTATTATTATTAACTATGTGAATATTATTATGAATAAAATATAATAGTATTATATATAATAGAATAGTTATTAATTATTTTTATTATATTTGTCCATTTGAGTTTTATATGTGTATTTGTGTGTGTAGAACAATAGAAAAAAGTAGGGCAGAGATAGTTCAAGTGTAATGTGCTTGACTTTCAGAGAGACAACTATAGTTAAATACCTAGTATTGCATGAACTTCTGAGTACAAATTAGAAAGTAGCCCTAACATAGAGCCTAACACTAACCTCTGTCCATTATATATGCATATACATGAAATTAGTAAGAAAATAAAATTATACTAAATTTAAATTGTAATCAAGTTATTTAATTAAAATAAAGAGGTTGTCATGTCTGCATCTGGACTGTTCCATTGATCCAATCAATTCTCCAAAGAGATGTAAACCAAGATATGAACTAGAATAAACACTGGCCACATAGCTGACAACTGGCAATCTCCTTGGTGTGAGAGTGGGCTTAGTCCTCTCCTTCCTGAATCGATATCAGCTGCACCCACTACCTACAATCATCTCACCAATGGCTCTACTTTACAACTCCTCTATATCTCTCTGCAGAGAAAGCAATCTGACCAAAACTTCAGGTATGCCAGTATTTGGGCTGACATCATTAGGACTTTTTTTGGGATGAGTAATGGACATTCTCCCTTCACCTTCTTGCACTTCTAAAGGGCCTGGCATCTGAAAACACACCCCACAAAAGGCATAGTATTAGCAACAGTGCTTGGAATTCCTGGACAGAATGGCCACATATACAGTATGCAAAAATTCTAAATCTTTAATACTGCCATTACAGTAGAAATACACAGATTTAGACGCCAACATGTATTTGAAGTCCCCTAATGCTCATAAAGAAACAAGTAACAGAAAGATAAGCTAGAAATAAGAACTTATAAATCTTCTAACCAATGACTTTATGACCTTATTGAGGATGCAATAATTTTCAAAATTTTTTGTTGTTGTACTCTATACACTCTTCTTTTATCCTTTACTCCCCTTTTATATTTTTTAAAATATTTTTTGCTCCCACTTACCTGGAAATAAATGTATTATGATCAACTATGTA
Source organism: Suncus etruscus (assembly GCF_024139225.1). Lineage (NCBI taxonomy): Eukaryota > Metazoa > Chordata > Mammalia > Eulipotyphla > Soricidae > Suncus > Suncus etruscus. Next base: position 56,066,898 of record NC_064863.1, on the reverse strand, counting down.
ATACATGATATTTAAATAAAATAATTTATGAGTTTATAAAAAAGAACATGGTACTAAAGTGTATGGTAATGAAAAAATATATCTTTCCTTTCTTAAAACCTAACTTTACTTTCAAGTGCAGTGAATATCTATTTTTGCTGTGTCATTTCAGAATGGAATGACTGATAGAATAAATTTGATTAGAAAAAAAGGAAATACCATTCTGCGTTTTTCTCTCTCTCTCTGGCTTATTTCACTCCTCACTCATCTATGGGTTTTAAGAAAAATGAAAGACATTCTTGCAATAATAATTTTCAGACACAAAAGAGAAAGAGCTGGAAGTTCCAGCTCACCTCAGGAAGCTCACCACAAAGAGTGATGAGTTTTAGTGAGAGAAATAACTACATTTTGAACTGTCCTAATAATGAGAATGTATGAGGGAAATGGAGAGCCTGTTTAGAGTACAGGTGGGGGTCAGGTGGGGAGGAGGGTGATGGGAATGTTGCACTGGTGATGGGTGGTGTTTTTTACATGACTGAAACCCAAACACAATCATGTATGTAATAAAGTTGTCTAAAAAAAAAGTAAAAAAAAAGAAAAAAAAAGAAAAAAAGGAAATAATACTAGTAATAAAAAGAACTTCTAGAAAATGAAGAATTATATTAGAAGAATTGAATTAGAATTCTAATGAAAAGAGCCTAAAAAGACTTCAGTGTATTCCAACACAATAAAGAAAAAATAAGGGGGGCCAGAGAAATAGCACCGCATTAGGGCGTTTGCCCTGCAAACAGTAGACGCAGGACCAATGATGATTCGAATCCTGGCTTCTCATACAGACCCACTTGCCTGCCAGGAGTGATTTCTGACCACAGAACCAGGAGTGACCTCTGGTAACTGCTGGGTGTGGCTCAAAAACAAACAAACAAAAAAAATGTAAGTGGAAAGAGAAAGTTTGAACTTCAACTGTCATTTAATGATTTCTTAATTGTTTCATTGGTCTCATCCCCTACCACCCAGGTACTAGGTGGGTTTTAACCCTTATGTTCTTTAAAATTTATAATCTTTGCCTGAATCCCCAGAATGTGCCGCTCTGATCTCTTACCAATGACTACTGCCTCCCTCATTACCTATTACAAGTGCTTACTGAACTACTCATGCTTCTTATTTTCCCATATGTATAATCATGCATTAAGATATGACATTTTTAATTTAAAGGTTACAGAGAGAGTTTAAGAATAACTGTAGGGGCCAGAGCGGTGGCACAGGGTGTAAGGCATCTGCCTTCTGCGCACTAGCCTAGGATGGACCACGATTTGATGTCCCAGCGTCCCATATGGTCCCCCAAGCCAGGAGCGATTTTGGAGTGCATAACCAGGAGTAACCCCTGAGCATCACCGGGTGTGCCCACCGAAAAAGAATAACTGTAATTTAAGCCTTATATGTCACAAAACTAGAGGATATAAGGCGATTTAAACTTCAGAATTGTCAAACTAAAGTTGAATGTAATTACTAAAATGGGAGAATGTTGAAGGGCAGATTTAAGAAAAGAATATGAGTTTTGGGTGCTATTTTGGATATTTAGTTATATGAGATGATTTTAATAGAAAGTCTTGAAAGAGGGTGATTATGTTTGGAACTCACTTGGTGTTGGAGACTGTTTGGAATAATTAAAAAGCCCTCTCACTAATCAAAATGAAGTTTCTAAAAATCTTAGCCAATGTGCTTTTACAAACTGCATGTGGCCTTCCTTGCCCTTGGATCCAAAGAAATAGAAATAGCCTAGAGCTAGGGAGTTACTAGGCTCCAAGATGTCCTTGTAAAGACAGGGGTCAAAAGGCCCAAGCTGAGATTAGATTTTGTACTTTGTTGCTCAAAAATAATGTAAATCTCTTGACTGATGATAATCTTATTAACCTTGTAAAATCAAGATTGTTCCCGTGGAAAATTACAGCAATTCCTACTGTTCCCCGCCCCTACTCTCTCTCTGTTTTGCATTGTCTATAAAAGGTCTAATTTTTCTTTTATTAAACGGACTCCTGATCGGACCCTCGTCTTGAGTCTCATTTTCCCAGCCCCTCTTCTATTCCAGGCCGGATTCTTCTTCGAGAACCGCGAATTACTGACGTGGTCTCCAGCTTTACCTGCTGGTCGGGGGTCCCTGAAGACCATAAGTGGCGCCCAGCGCAAGGCTCGAAGAACAGAACACCCGGGCCGAACGGCAAAAGGCGCGAGTCCCGGGGAGCCTGTCCACAAGACACCGGTAAGACCCTTATATTAAGGGCAGGGTGCAGGAAGGTTAGACTAAGTGATCACTAACACTGCCGTTCAATCGTCCCAGAGATTTGGGACTATCGCCCTGGAAAAATGGGGGCTACTTTATCTAAAGAAGAGGTTTTTATCAAAGATCTTAAGAAAGAGCTGGGTGAAAGAAACGTTAAAGTGAAGAAAAAAGACTTAGTTAAATTTTTTTATATGTGTACATGATATTTGTCCATGGTTTGTAGTCACTAGACCCCCCCCAATAGTTACCAGTACTTGGAAACAAATTGGTGATGAGATTTTGCAATACTATACCAAATATGGTAAAGAGAAAGATAGAAAGGTTATGCAGTTCTATTGGACTATTCTTGGAAAAATTATTACAGGAGCAGAATTAGACTCTTTTGGGGAAAACCCCATTAACAAGGACATTGTTGAAAAGGCTGAAGCCGTTGTAGAAATGGCTTCCCGCAGTCAATCTCGGGCCAGCAGCACCCCTCCCAAAACAGAAAGCCTTATAGATTTAGACTTGGAACCCTCCAAGGGCTTTTTTCCCCCATAATTGCCAGCGCACCCACTAAGGAGGAGATTTTAGATACTGAAGACAATCTGTCCCTGCAGGACGAGGCCGTCCCATTATGATCATGGCCGGCTTTCTCCCTGCGCTCCCCCCCCTCCGTATAGCGCAGACCGCCTGCCTAATCTACCCCAGGTTCTAGCACGGCAGACTGTCCCCTCTAACTTCAAAAAATGTAAGGCCGACCTAGAGACACAATTAAGAGAACTTAAGGGAGATTAAAAAGTCTGGAGGAACAAATTGCCCGGCTTCAAGCCTCTTATGACTCATATCAGTTCCCTGTATTTTTTAATCAACAGCCCGAGCGAGTTACCTTGCCTACCCCCTCCCTGCCCCCTCCCATACCCCGCTTGCCGGAGGATCGGGGCCGATCCCACCAAAGGGGCACGGGTGCTGTGACTCACAGCCCACAGCCTAGATAGAGCCCAGGCTGGGCAGAGGGCTCAGGCTTTAGCTAGGTCCCTTGAGGACATTCAGGAAGAGCCACAACAAGTCCCTGATAACCCTGAATCTGCACCTTCAGTGGGCAACCACATGGCAGAGATTAGGAGATACCAACGTCTCCAACACAAACCTATAGAAACCCTTTTCAAGCCATAAATACCTATGGCCATAATGCCCCCTAAACCCTCTCTTGTCTTGAGGCAGTCCGAGATGGAGGAGAACTGTTACCTGCTGAATGGAAGGAAATTGCTAGCACAACCTTGCCACACTCTGACTATATACTTTGGGGAGACAGATTTTTTGGCCCTATGCAGGCAACAGGCCAACCTGGGCGATGGAGGTTTTACCCTCCCAGATCAGATCTATGAACAGCTTACTGGCACGGGAACCTTTGCCTCCTTTACAGTACAGCAACAGAGGCTTTCCCCTGCTCGTTTGGCTCAGATCAATACTGCTGCCCTCCGGGCTTGGAGAGCCATGCCTAAAAGTGGACAGGCCACCATTCCACTGGCTCAAACAGTGCAAGGCCCCCAGAAGCCCTACAATAAATTCATTAGTAGACTCCTGGAAACGGTAGAAAGGATTATGGGCTCTGCAGATTATAATAATCCCCTTGTCAAGCAACTTGCTTACGAAAATGCTAATGAACCTGCAAAGCCATTCTTCGTGGCCAAAATAAGCTAAAACCTTTAAATGAGATGATCCATCTGTGTAGCGAGGCAGACCCCCTTTGTACATAAAATAGGCCAGGCCATAGTGGCGTTTCAGAACCAGTTCCAATGGAAAAACCTGTTTTAAATGCGGTCAACCGGGACACTGGGTCAAGACATGCCCTCTGGCTAAGCACTCCCCAGTGCTCACCACAGCTAACACTGAGCCTAAACCATCCCTCTGTCCCCGATGCCACCGTGGCAAGCACTGGGTGGCCTCTTGCCATTCTAAGACTGATATTGAAGGCAACCCCCTTCCTCCCCATCAGGGAAACGGCAGGAGGGCCCGGCCCCAGGGCCCACAAAATTTCAGTATTAATGGGCTTCAGAGACCGGCTCGCCCGGTGCAGCAGTTTGTGGCTCCCGCCCAAAGCAACCCCAACCTCCAGCAGGACTTGATAGAGCTTACACCACAACAGCCCCCCTTATCAGAGCCACCCCAGGCTCCGCAGGAGTGGACGTGTGTGCGTCCACCCCAGCAGTATTGACACCAGAAGACAAGGTAGTCACCATAGGGACTGGAGTTTTTGGCCCCCCCACCTCCAGGGATGTTCTTTTTTATTATCGGTCGTTGCCTCCTCTACTATAAAAGGGTTAATAGTTCAGCCATCCTTGGTAGACAATGATTATACAGGAGAAATTATGCTGCTAGCCACTGCCCCTTACAGGCCTGTGCAAATTTTACCAGGACAACGCCTAGCCCAAGCACTGCCTCTACCATTAGATACAACCCTCCCGGCTCTCCCCGAGACACGTGGTGCCCTCCACTCCTGCTCCTCCGAGGTCTATTGGATTAAAGCTATCAGCAAAGTAAGACCCCCTCTAACCATTACTATAGAAGGAAGACCCTTTACTGGGCTCCTAGATTCCGGGGCGGACACTACCTGTATTAGCCCCCTTCTAACTGGCCCGCCCTCCCCCACCCTTGACAGTGTCTCCGGGGTTGCTGGTACTGTCAAGCAGGTTCTTTTAAGGTCTCGCCCCTTAAACTGGGTCGATGATGAGGGAGACAAGGGCACTATCACACCTTATATTATTCCTGAGCTCCCTATAAATTTGTGGGGCGAGATCTCATGGAACAAATGGGTCTTTATCTGATTAAGTGCAAGGACCCCCCGTGTACTACAACAAATGCTAGCCCAAGGGTATGAGTTGCACAAAGGGCTTGGAAAGAATTTGCAAGGTATGCTTAATCCAATTGAGGCCACACCTAAGTTAGATCGGCATGGCCTAGGCTACAAAACTCCTCAGCAGTCTTTTTGATGGCGGTTTCTGGCTCCCCTGCTACCCAAGCAGATAAAATTACTTGGAAGTCCGACTCCCCTGTTTGGGTTAGCCAGTGGCCGCTGTCTTCTGAAAAACTTTCTGCTGCCCAGTTGTTAGTGCAGGAGCAACTCCAGGCAGGACACATTGAACCCTCCACCTCCCCTTGAATACCCCCATCTTTGTTATTAAAAAGAAATCAGGAAAATGGAGGCTGCTCCACGACCTCCGGGAGATAAATAAAACCATGGTCCCTATGGGGGCGCTCCAGCTAGGTCTGCCCTCCCCGGTGGCCATTCCAAAAAATAGCTTTAAAATTATCATTGATCTAAAAGACTGTTTCTTTTTCCATTCCTCTCCACCCAGATGACTGTAAGCGTTTTGCTTTTAGTCTGCCAATTGTTAACTGTGCGGGCCAAACCCTCGCTTTGAATGGAAGGATTTGCCGCAAGGCATGACAAATAGCCCTAATGCTATGCCAAAAATTTGTAGCACAAACTATTGACCCCCTCAGAACTGCTTACCCTTCTGCATATATAATTCATTATACTGATGATATTTTAATCGCTGAAAAGGATGTTCAAAAATTAAACGAAATAGCAGAACACCTCATAAGTAAGCTCACAGCTAGGGGATTTACTATCTCTAAGGACAAGGTACAGCTCTATCCCCCACAGCTGTTTCTAGGCTTTGAACTACTCCCCAATCAAGTTAAAACTCAAAAGGTTCAGATCCGGACCGGTCACATAAAAACGCTTAATGATCTTCAGAAACTTTTAGGGGACATCACTTGGCTACGCCCCTATTTAAAACTAACCACTGGAGAACTTCAGCCCCTTATATGACATAGCCAAAGGGAATACAGATCCTAGCAGCCTTCGAAACCTCACGCCCGAGGCCCACAAGGCCCTGGACTTGGTCCAAACAGCCATACAAAACCAGTTCATCACATATTTCAACCCAGATAAACCCTTATGGTTATTAATTTTTTCCACAAAATTCTCTCCTACAGGCCTCTTGTGGCAACAGGGCCCACTCTTCTGGGTACACCTACCCAGTAACCCAGACAAAACACTCGCTACTTACCCACACTTGGTAGTTGTCATTAGTACAGCAAGGGTGCGAGCAGGCCCTCAAGCTATTTGGTTGCCATCCAGCAAAAATAGTTATCCCCTATAGTAAAAAGGAAGTACAATGGCTCTTGCTTAATCAGGACGAATGGGCGGTTTTTCCTTACAGGGTTTTCTGGGGAGTTGGATAATCACTTCCCCCCTGACAAGCTGCTTCAATTTTTGCAAATTCACCCTGTTGTCTTTCCCAAGCTTAAAAAACTACAGCCCATCCCTGGGGCTACTCTTGTGTTTACTGACAGTAGTTGTAATGGCACCTCGGCCTTGAGCGTTCAGGGCAAGGTCATGAAATTCACTACCGAGCACAAATCTGCTCAGCTTGTAGAACTGGCTGCAGTGCAAAGGGTATTTGAAACAGTTTTTGAACCCTTCAATCTCTATACTGATAGTTTCTACATTGCAACCTCTATTCCATTACTTGAGACTGTACCTTTTATTAAACCCACTTCTAATGCCCAGCCTGACTTTGCAAAAATTCAAAAAACTTATACTTATGAGATCCCACCCATTTTTTGTAGCACACATTAGAGCCCACACTTCCCTCCCTGGACCTTTGGCTGAGGGAAATGCCCTAGTAGATCAAGCCACTCAAATTATGCCTGCCCTGCTGCATAACACCCCCATCCAGCGAGCCATCCAGGCCCATCAGTTACATCATTTGAATGCCCAAACCTTAAGGCTAAAATTTAAAATCACCAGAGACCAAGCAAGGGAGATAGTCAAATCCTGCAAACCTTGCGTCTCTCTTTTACCTGAAGCACATGTAGGAATCAATCCTAGAGGCCTAACTCCGGGAGAACTCTGGCAGATGGACGTTACTCACTATGCAGCCTTTGGAAATCTTAAATACATCCATGTCACTGTTGACACTTTTAGTGGTTTCATTTGTGCCTCCTTGCAAACTGGTGAGGCGACTAAGGATGTCATTGCTCACATGTTGCACTGCCTAACCATTATTCCACAACCATCTGTGCTTAAAACGGACAATGCCCCAGGTTATATTGCTAACAAATTTAGAGATTTCTGTGCAAAATTGGGTATAACCCACAAAACAGGAATCCCCCTATATCCCCAAGGCCAAGGCATTGTGGAAAGAGCAAACCAAACATTAAAGAACATGCTTTTTAAGCTTTCTAATGAAAGCAAGACGCTCTTTGCACGCCTGAGGTAAACATCAGCTTTTTTTTAAATCATGCACTCTTTGTCTTAAATTTCCTTACCCTGGATTTGCAACAGCGCTTCGCCGCTGACCGTTTGTGGCACCCGGCTACTAAGGATGATTTCAAACAGGTCCTCTGGAAAGACGTACACACAGGCCTCTGGCAAGGACCACACCCTGTTCTCATTTGGGGAAAAAGTCATGCCTGCATTCACAACCCCACCACCAACGAAACTAGGTGGCTACCAGAAAGACTGGTTAAATTATACAATGAACCCAGGGACTCTCTCCCTAAGAATTCTTCTCCTTTTTCTCTTGCAGATGGCGAAAATAAAAATGACAGCTTGGCCGCTGAACCTGCAGAATCGGTTCAACAACCTGCCACTACTCTTCTTCCTAACTCTTAGCTCCCTCCCTCCCACCCCTGCTGCCTTTGCTGCAGCTCCTGGCCCTTACCAGGTCTATAACTTTACCTGGGTTATTCTTACTGAGACTGGCGATGTAGCCAATGCCACCTCTATTATAGCTCCCACAGTCCCATGGCCGGATCGTTTTGTTGATATGTGTGCTCTTCCTACGCCTAGCGACTACTGGGTCACCCCTGATTTTATTTCTTCTCACAATGATCTTCAGCCCAAGGCTACTCCCGGCTGCTACAGCGCTTTAAGCTGATCATCCTTGCTTGACACACCCCATTTATGTGTGTCCTGGAGGCTTCCATAGAGATCAACATGATCGCTCCTTAGCCCACAGCTGTGGAGACAGATCTAGCTTTTTTTGCGCTGCTTGGGGCTGTGAAACAACTGGGGACACTTATTGGACACCCTCTTCCTCCTGGGATTTTATCACTGTCCGCCGCCTTCGACCCCCCATCAAGCGGCCATTACGTTCCCTGCATCCCTGCTACAAAGGATGGTGCAATCCGTTGCATATCCAATTTACCACAGCCGGCAAAAAAATACTCTTGGGACAATACTCTCACTTGGGGCCTACGCCTTTACTGTACAGGCTATGACAAGGGCTTTACCTTTTCCATAAAACTTCTTAAAGAAATCCCCTTTTCTCGCCCCATAGCTGTTGGCCCCAATCCTCTTTTTGCACCCCTCCAGTGGTGGCCCCTTCTTACCCCAGGCACCGCCCAAGGCGTTGCCCCCCTCCTCTGCCCGGCTCCTTCACAGCCAAGCCAGATGCTGCCTCCGCTGCTGTTACTAAGTTTCCAGCCTACTATCCCTGCGGGACCTGTCTCCACAGCTGACCTCATCCTGCAAATGGTTAATGCATCTGCCCAAGCCTCTCTCCATAACCCCCTACCAACGCTGCTGGATTTGCTACTCGCTGGTCCCACCATTCTATGAAGGCATTGCAGCCTTTGGAACCCCCCTCTACACCAATGACTCTGGTCTCCTTCGCTGGGGTACACAGCCTCAAAGACACGGACTGACAGTGGGACAAGTCGTGGGGTATGGACTCTGTCTCCTTGGCCCCCAAATGATTCCTCCCGTTCCCTTGCTAGAAACCTGCAATCAAACATTTCATGTTCATGAACAAGCTCTTTTTCTTATTGCCCCAAATTTCACCTTTTTTGTTTGCTCCACCGGATTAAACCCCTCATATTATTGTTAATGTTTTTCCTTGCTCACCGTGATTACTGTGTTTTGGCAATTCTTATGCCCAAACTCACTGTTCGACCCCGAATCAGACTTATTGCCTCACTCTGGTACCTCCCCTGGTCTCTCTCGTGCTAAACATGAACCTGTAACAGCCATCACCCTGGCAGTCCTTGTTGGCCTTGGCGCCGCTGGTGCAGGTACAGGTATCTACTCCCTCATCCGCACTGAGGGGTCTATAGGCTTTCTAACAAACACCGTTGTTAAGGATATAGAGGAGCTTAAAAAGGGTCTCGATTATTTACAACAAACTGTTGGCTCCTTGGCTGAAATGGTATTGCAAAATCGCCGAGCCCTTGACCTTGCCTTTTAAAGGAGGGAGGAATGTGTGTTGCTTTAAAAGAAGAATGTTGCTTTTTTAAAGATAAGTTAGGCCTTGTTAAGGATAGCATAAAAAAGGTTGAAGAAAATCTAGCTGAAACCAAGAAAACCTTGGACAGGGAGGAAAGCTGGTATAAAAATTGGTTTTCCACATCTCCCTGGTTATCCACACTGCTTGGCCCATTCATTGGGTTCATGCTGCTCATTTCTTTTGGTCCATGGGCATTTCGCCGCCTAACTGGCTTTATAAAAACCCAGATTAATGAGGCTACAAAAAAAATCTGTGGGCATTTACTACCAGCAGCTCCAGCCTCATGAGCCCCCCCGTTGCTGATACTGCTGAGGGCAAAGAGAGCGCCCCTGAAGAACTGGATTTTGAGGAACTGGAATGGCTCGCTAAGTGAAAGAAATCCTCACACGGCTGTGGAAATGCCTTTGACGGGATTAGCCTGGTGCCAGTAGTCAGGAGCACACCCCATTCTTTAACTTTGTGCAGGCTCTTAGGGGTAGGGCACTCCAGCCTACATGCACTGATGCAAGAACCTTCTTGCGTGCTCCCCGAGCCGCTACTTTTGGGGTGCTGACACTGGGGGGCCCACCAGACAGCCTAAGACAGGGTTTCCACCCATCTTTGAATTAATAAAAAAGGGGGGAATTTGTTGGAGACTGTTTGGAATAATTAAAAAGCCCTCTCACTAATCAAAATGAAGTTTCTAAAAATCTTAGCCAAAGTGCTTTTACAAACTGCATGTGGCCTTCCTTGCCCTTGGATCCAAAGAAATAGAAATAGCCTAGAGCTAGGGAGTTACTAGGCTCCAAGATGTCCTTGTAAAGACAGGGGTCAAAAGGCCCAAGCTGAGATTAGATTTTGTACTTTGTTGCTCAAAAATAATGTAAATCTCTTGACTGATGATAATCTTATTAACCTTGTAAAATCAAGATGTTCCCGTGGAAAATTACAGCAATTCCTACTGTTCCCCGCCCCTACTCTCTCTCTGTTTTGCATTGTCTATAAAAGGTCTAATTTTCTTTTATTAAACGGACTCCTGATCGGACCCTCATCTTGAGTCTCATTTTCCCAGCCCCTCTTCTATTCCAGGCCAGATTCTTCTTCGAGAACCGTGAATTACTGACGTGGTCTCCAGCTTTACCTGCTGGTCGGGGTCCCTGAAGACCATAACTTGGTAAGTTATTTTTTAAATTAACAAGAATGAAAGCAATCATGTAAGGAGAACTACTAAAATGATAAAAATAAGAAAGTCTGAAATCAAGGACTCATCATCATTTAAGTGAAAAAAGAATCAAGACAGCAGCTATAGAGATAGCAAAGCAGATAGGTTTCTACTTTTGTATGATGTCATCCCACGTCTGATCTTTGGGAACAAGTTCTTTAGACACCTCCATGAGTGATACAGAAGTATAGAGCCAGAAAATAGGTCCTAGCTCATAAGAAGTCCCCCAAACAAACAAACAAACAAAATCTCATATGTACAAAACAAAAAAGGTTCAGGAGATAGTGAGGTAGTGTATATACATAGAATGCTGAAGAAAAAAGCTCTTGGAAAATGTTAAGTTCTACCAGAAGTTCTGAAAGCCAAGAGAAGAGGTTGTCTTTTGAAGTAAGTGTTGGATATCTCTGATGAAACCTGCAGACAAGAAAAGTGAAATGAAAAGAACTTGACAGCATGAAAGTGACTTTAACAAGGATTTGTTTCAGTGACATATGTCTTCATCATACTTCCAAGCAAGCTCCTGTTATCTCCTTCCTAACAATAGAGCAAATCAAATATTTAGATGCAAATATGGAATCTCTACTAGAGACCACAGTTTTGTGTTAAAGAGAAATAGATTTTGTTTAAAAGCAAACTATTTGATTTCAGGAAGTTGTGCAGATACAAGAGATATTAACTCAATTTTAAATAATTATGACTTTTTTGCCATCTATTAACTAAAATATTAAAATTTTATTAATATTATACTGCTTTACCTGATCTAGTTGGACCACAGATCAAGAAAAATCTAACAGTTTAGTTTATTTTATATAAATATATATATATATATATATTTTTTTTTTTTTACGGTCCGTCCTAGACTAGAGAGGGCAAAGCAGAGGCCTTATGGCTTTGCACAAACACTTATTTATTTTTTTTATATTTTTTAAATTTTATTTAAACACCTTGATTACATACATGATTGTGTTTGGGTTTCAGTCATGTAAAGAACACCACCCATCACCAGTGCAACATTCCCATCACCAATGTCTCAAATCTCCCTCTTCCCCACCCGACCCCACGCCTGTACTCTAAACAGGCTTTCCAATTCCCTCATACATTCTCATTATTAGGACAGTTCAAAATGTAGTTATTTCTCTAGTTTATTATATTTTTCATCTGATTACAATTAGATGTAAAAACTACCTACTCCAATAATTCAAATGTGTATTAATTAACTGTAGGAAACACATTGTGAGACATACTGATGTCAAAAATTATGGAAAACTATTGGTGTCTTTTTTTTAATTTTTATTAAAACCAAAGTGAATTACAAGTCTTTTACAGTTATATTTAAGGTACATAGTGAAAGTGAATTAGGGGCAATTCCCACCACCAGTGATAACCTCTGTTTGGCACTATCCCCAGAATGCATCCCATACCTCTACCCTTAGCTCCCTGGACTGCAAGTGAAACAGGTCCTTTTGTATAGCTTGTTGGGGGTTGGATCTCTTGATTTTATTTGTCATTAGCTTTAAGTTTTGATCTTTTTCTATTTTTCACTCAATCTCAGTTCTCATGAGAACTACTTGTCACTGGTACCATCCACGTTTTTTTTTCCCCCAGTTCTTAGGAAGACATAGAAAGTATAAGACAGAATAGTTGATTCATGTTTTATGGTTCTGATTAAAACAACAACAAAAAAAGCAAACAGGAAGAACCTATCTATAAGCTAAGAAGCTTTATATGATTACAAAACAAAGGGTGGGGCTGGTATGTTGAATTATTTTTGTTCTTATTTTTTTACGTGCAAATGACATTGGAGAATGAAGATAATGATAGCATTGAAGGCCAAGATAATATCATATCCTTGGATACTTGCTTTGAACAATGAAGCTCACTTGCCAAGTAAATATCTTAACTGACTATGAAATATCCAATTCCTTTTACTCTTTATCATCATGTTTTCAATGTCTTTTTAGTAAAGTTTGTTTTTTTCTAGACCATCATTTTTATTTTCACCAACAAATTAAAAGGTATATTAAAAGGCAAAATGAAGAATATATATATGTATATATAAAGAGCAATCATCAGATTCTATGTGGAAGAAATCTTACAGAATTTTAAAACAAATGTGGGATTGGCAGAGAAAACTTAAAGGATTTGAGTGTGAGCATTACATTCATTGAGTCCCTCAGTATGTTCCCTTATATGCTTCCCATCCAGCACTATTTTCTGGGGGCTGTGGCACTTCAGCACTGATGTTGCTGGTCAGTATTGCATTGCTGGACAATGGTATCAACTCTTTGTCCTTTTATCTACTAGCATAATCAGTTGCAAACATGTCCCGGTTAAGTTAAAACCAGTTGTAAGAGGTCTCCAGGAACTCAAAATTAACCCCCAAATAAATAAGAAATTGTTATTAATATCTAAATAAAAAAAGTAGAATAGTTTATCCAAGAACTATGGTACAATTTCAGAAAATGAAAGTTAGTAAGATGAAGAGAGCATAGGAAAGAAAGAGAAAATAATTTTTAGAAATATACAAATAAAATTGACATGGAAATAGTCAATTAGGATAATAAAATATTCTTATTTTAAAACCTTCTCTGTGTTTAATTAATGATGTATTTAAACATCATGATTATAAAGTTGTTAATGATTGGGTTTCAGTCATACAATGTATATCACCCTTCACCAATACCTATTTCCCACCAGCAGTTACCCCAGCTTTCCTCCCATTCTCCCTCTCTCTAAATTTCTCTTGCACTTTTCCTTTGGTTTGCATTATTTGGGGGGGGGTGCTCATTTGATGCTCAGGGGTTACTCCTGGCTATGCACTCAGAAATTGCTCCTGGCTTGGAGGGGACCATATGAAACCCAAGGGATGGAACCGAGGTCCGTCCTAGGCTAGCGCTTGTAAGGCAGATGCCTTACCTCTGGGCGCCACCACTCTGGCCTGGTTTGCATTATTGTTAATGAAGGAATAGCATATATATTAGTTTTATCTCCTTCTAGCACCCAGTTCTTGTCTAGAGTGATCAGTCACAACTATTATTCTTATAGTTGCCATCTTCTCTACCCTAACTACACGTCAATATTTATAGCAAATTTGAAACTAAGGAACTTCCTGAACCTCATCTCTGTTGGTTCTGTATGTTATTGTCATATTTTTTTTCTTATATACCACAAAAGAGTGAGATCATTCTATGTCTATTACTCTACTTCTGATTCATTTTTTCTCAGCACAATACTCTCCATATCTGAACCTGTATAAGGAAATCTCATGGCTTTCTTTTCCCTAACCACTGTGTAGTATTCCATTGTATGGGTGTACCACAGTTTTCTCTATTCACTCATCTGTTCTCAGGTACTTGAGTAGTTTCCAGATTCTGACTATTGTAAATAGTGTCTCAATGAACATAGGAATACAGAGGGTGTTTTTTGTATTCTATTTCTTGGTTCCTAGGGAATATCCATAGGAGTGCCCACTGCTATGAAGCATAATTTCTAATTTTTTGAAGAATATCCATATTGTTTTCCAAAAGGACTGGACCAATAGAAATTCGCACCAGCAGTAATAAGAGTCCCTTTACCCCCCCCCCCCCTCTCTGGGTCAGCACTCATTCTTATTTGTTATTTTGTTTGTGGGCCACACCCAATGGCACTCAGGGGTTACTCCTGACTCTAAGCTCAGAAATTGCTTTTTTCTAGGGATACCATATGGCATGCTGGAGATCAAACCTGGGTCCATCCCAGATCATCTGCATGCAAGGCAAACACCCTACTACTTTGCTATCACTCCAGTCCCACTCATTCTTATTTGTATGATGAGTGCCAGTCTCTTTAGTGTGAGATATTTCATTGTTGTTTTTGATGTGCATTTTCCTTATGATTAGTGATGTGGAGGATTGTTTCCATTGCTTTAGGGTCATCAGTATTTAATCTTTGAATAACTGTTGATTTTTTCTCTCAATTTTTTTCAGTGGGATTGGATATTTGTTTTTTTCTTTGCTAAATTCATATATTACATTTAACTCCATTAATTTGAAATCCAAATGTGTATTGGGTGAATAGCCTCTCCCATTCTGTTGGAAGTCTTTATATATTAATCACTATTTCCTTTGAGGTACAGAAGCTTCTCACTTTAATGCAGTTCCATTTGACTATTTTTGCTTCTACTTGCTTGGTCAATAGTGTTTCTTCCATGAAGATTCCTTTAGCTTCAATATCATGGAGTGTTTTACAGTATTTTCCTCTATATGCCTTTGTTTTCGGGCCTAATATCATGATAGGTGTTTAATCCATTTTTATTTGACTTTTGTACCTAGCACTAAATAGAAATCTGAGTTTGCTTCCTTGAATGTAGCTGTTCAGTTTTCCCAACACCACCTTTGAAAAGGTTATCCATGCTCTACTGCATATTTCTTTTCCCTTTGTCAATTATTAGTTGATTGCATACCTGAGAGTCAGACTCAGAATTTTGAAGTCTGTTCCATAATCAAAGGGCCTGCTTTTTTTTAAATTAAAGAATTTTTTTATTTAAACACTGTAATTACAAAGATAATTGTATTTGGGTTTCAGTCATAACAAGAACACCCCCTTCACCCATGCAACCTTCCCATCACCAATGCCCCCATCACTTCCCTCCCCAAACCCCGCCTGTATTCAAGACAGGCTTTCTACATCCCTCGTTCACTGACATTGTTATGATAGTTTCTCAGAGTAGTTATTTATCGAACTGCACTTACCACTCTTTGTGGTAGCTTCATATCTTAAGCCTGTCCTTCTGGCCCTCAACTCTGGGAATTATTTCAATGTCTTTAATTTCTCTTAAAACCTATAGATGAGCGAGACTATTCTGTGTGTATCTCTCTTCCCCTGACTAATTTCACTCAGCATAATATATTGCATGTACATCCATGTGTAGGAAAATTTCCTGACTTTATCTCTCCTGACGGCTGCATAATATCCCATTGTGTATATGTACCACAGTTTCTTTAGACATTTATCTGTTGAAGGGCATCTTGGTTGTTTCTAGAGTCTGGCTATTGTAATAAGTGCTGGCGATGAATAAATATAGGTGTGAGGAAGGGATTTTTGTATTGTACTTTTGTGTTCCTAGGGTATATCCCTAGGATTGGTATAGCTGGATCAAATGGGATCTCAATTTCAGTTTTTTTTGAAGAATCTCCATATTGTTTTCCATAAGGGCTGGACTAGATGACATTCCCACCAGCAGTTAATGAGAGTTCCTTTATCTCCACATCCCTACCAGCACTGATTGTTCTTGTTCTTTGTAATGTGTGTTAGTCTCTGTGATGTGAGATGGTACCTCATTGTTGTTTTGATTTACATCTTTCTGATGATTAGTGATATTGAAGCATTTTTTCATGTGCCTTTTGGCCATTTGTATTTCTTACTTGAGAAATTGTCGGTTCTTTTCTTTTCCCTCTTTTTTTGATGGGGTTAGATTTTTTTTGTTATGTTCTATCAGTACCTTGTATATCTTAGATATTAGTCCCCTAACTGATGGTCTTTCTTTATGACTGTTGCTTTACAATATAAAGTTGGAGAGAGGAATTTCTCCCATCTATATTTTTCCCAAGGATTGATTTATCTACTGTGGAGGTATGCATTCCATATAAATTCAGGAATATTTGATACTTTTTTTTTTTGAAAAATATGTGTATCTTTATGGCGATTGTATTGAATCTGTATGATGCTTTGGGAAGTATGGCCATTTTTACCATGTTTAATCCTCCCAATCCATGAACAAAGTATATATTTCCATTTGTTTATATCCTCTTTCATTTTGAGAAACAGTGTTTTGTAACTTTATTTTATAGGTCTTTCACCTTTGTAGTTAAGGTGACTCCAAAATACTTGATTTTCTGTGGCATAGTTGTGAATGAGGTTATTTTAAATATTTTTTTCTCTTTCATTATTTGCGTATTAAAAAACCATGAAATTTTGAATATTTATTTTGTGACTTGTCAATTTACAAAACAAATCTAGTTTTTTCTAGAAGCTTTTTGATAGGTTTTTCTGGATTTTCTAAATAAGGTATCATGTCATCTTTAAACAGTGAGGGGATGACTTATTCTTTTCCTAACTGATGCCCTTGATATTTTCTTCTTGCCCAATAACTATGGCAAGTACTTACATTACTATATTAAATAGAACTGGAGAGAGGCAACGTTACCTTGTGCCAGATCTTAGAGGAAAGCCTTCTTAATTTTTCTCTATTGAGTATGAGTTTTCTCATGAGTTTATGGTAAATGAATTTGACTATATTGAGAAAAGTTCTTAAGATCCCATTTTTGAGAGATTTTAGCATGAATGAATAATGGACCTTGTCAAGTGTTTTCTCCACATCTATTGATATGATTATATAATTTTAATTTTTATTAGTATGGTGTATTTTATTGATTAACTTTTGTACATTAAACCATCCTTGCATGTCTGGAATGCATCCTATTTGGTCATGGTTTTATGACCTTCTTGAAGTGCTGCTGAATTCTATTTACTAGTATTTTTTTTAGGATCTTTGCATTTGTGTTCATTACCAATATTGGCCTATAAATTCTTTTATCATCAATCAATATATTGATCTATCAATCTGTCAATCTACTTATCTATCATCATTATCTATCTATCATCTATCTATCTATCTATCTATCTATCTATCTATCTATCTATCAAATATCTATTGACTTTCCAATGCACTCAGAAGTTCAGTGACCACTCTGCAATATTTAACCTCTCCATTAAGTTTATGATTGTGTTCAAAGGTACATTGTTGCTCAAGTCTCACAATGCCAAGAAAACACATTGTCACTAAAGCTAACCTGGTAATCTTCCAGCACCCCTCCTTGGTTATACCCACTGTGCTTGGGAGACCATAAAGGAATAAAACCAGGGTCTAATATAAACATGTTCTCAAAAACCCTTACTCATAAGTCCAAAAGAATTCTTAATCGCCAATATTTTACACAGTGCATATTTGGACACACAATGCCTGCAACATGGCTGCACAGACAAACCTGTTAGATCCCTGGCATCTCATATGGTTCCTCCAAGCCCAAAGCGATTTCTGAGCACATATCCAGAGTAACCGCTGAGCATCACTTGGGGTGTGTCCACCCCCCCAAATTAAAAGTTTGAAAGAATTCACTAGTGAAAACATCTGGGCCTGGAGTTTTTTTTAGGAAACATCTTTTGATAATCTGAAATGGGTAATTATATTTTCTCAAAGGTAATAGTTATTTTTTCAGGAATTCCAGGTAATCTTGTTAAAACCTAGGGGGCCAGAGAGATAGCACAAAGTTAGGGCATTTGCCTTGCAAGTGGCTGACCCAGGAAGACCTAGTTTGATTCCCCGCATCTCATATGGTCTCCCAGCCTGCCAGAGACGATTTCTGCATGCAGAGACAGGAGTAACTCTGAGCACTATTGGGAGTGTCCCAACAAACAATCAGTCAATCAATCAATCAATAAAGTTTTAAAAATAAACAAATAAATAAATAATAAAAAAATTATCACTCTCTGTGGGAAAGATCATCAAAAATCTCTTCTGCTCCTTAGTCTCATAGTATGTGTAGAAAGAATAAAATAAAATTAGTAAAATTGTGCGTAAAATAAAATATGATTTATATTTTAGTGGATGGAATATTGCAAATCAATAAAAATATATAAAATGTATAATGAATAAATAAAGGTAATAGCAAAATGTCATACATTCCTATTTCAACTGCTGTTATATTGTCTATAAATATTATAAAGTATGAAAATTGGATTGGAAATGTTGACTCTTTGGGATTATTTCATGTTACTATGGCCTAATTGCTTCTAGCATCTAAATTAAAAATGAACAGAACCACTCATATATGTCAAAGTCAACAGAAATAAAACTATAATATATTTTGTTGTAGGAAATTAATCAAACACAAATTGGGTTTCTAAAATCTTATAAATTGGAAAGTCATAATTTAAAATTTATTGATTTAGCAAGATTCTATATTAAGTATTATGATCTTTTTACTCTCCCACTTTATCCATTGAGTCATTATTTATAACCATATTGGCTCATGTTTTATAAAAGATATATGAATCTATTGAAAATTAGAAAATGAAAACATACTCCTCATGTCATATTCTGCTTTGTTTTGGAGGCCACTTCTGACAGTGTTCAGTGGCTATTCCCAGTATAGTTTTAGGTAACTGCTCCCACTGGCGCTCTGGGGACCATGTGGTGCCAAAGATCTAAGCCAATCCATATTTTAAATAAAAAAAATTGTACTATAAAAAATGAAAAAAAAAACAAGTCTTGTTGATGATTATTATTGTTAATTCTGTCATGTTAGTACATTTTTTAAAACATTTTGTCAAACTTTGATTAGAAAATATTTAATATTCTAATTATTTTATTCTTTCATTTGGCTTGATAAGTAGAATGGATGTTTTTTTCTTGTTAAGTTTTGCCAGTTTAATCTTCCAAGTTTTATTTTGTTCATCCCAAATGTGTGCATCAATTAGATGACTTAAAATAAAATGTTGATTATTTTCTTGGCAATGAATTCTAACAACACATTTATGGATCACCTCTCATATTTATTATTTAATTAAATTATTACATTATTTTCTGATGAAAACATTGGGTTTCTTTATACATTTGTTCAAATAGTCTTTCTGCAAATATTTACTAGGTATTTACTCTGTCTGAAGCATTGTTATGTTCATACCAATCAAAATTCTAAATTAAAGCAAAGTACTAAAAACATGTAGTAAAAGAAAATGGGTTTTAAAAAGAAATTAATGAATGAATTTATCATTTGTTTTCCATGAGTTGACTCCTGAAGATATTTTCCAAATTGGCATTTGTGCCTGTTAATTCATTTTTTAATTTATAGGGAGATTATTTATGACTTAAATTTATCTACCTAAATTGTGATTTAAATATTAATGGCTATATTTATTTTTCTGATCTACATAAAATAATACATTCCCAGAGTACAGAAACATTAAGAAAACACAAATAAAATGCAGCAGTTCACATAATTTCCCTCTGTAGATTTAATATTTGACCAAATGGAAATTTAATAGTATTTCAGCAACACATCAAATATTTGAACTAAATTGCTGGATGATTTTGTTAGTAGCATTTTGATTTTATTTCTTTAATAAGAATCTTGTTTCTAACTTCTAATTCTTCTAGCATATATATTTATACTGGTGAAATGCTTGTTTTTTATTGAGAAGAGAGGCTTGACTTTTCTCATAGAAAATTATGTGTACACTATGGTCTTATTTCACTGGCTAGCTTGAGATTGGAAATGATCTGTTTTCTTTACCTATTAAGCCTTTTTCTGTTTGATTTTAGCATGCCAATTCACTGGATTTTTGCTCAGTTCATGTCTAGCTAGTGAATTAAAACATCAACTTATTACAGCAGGGATATGAGCTAGAGCTCATGTTGGAAATTTTATACATCTTTTATTAAGTCAAATGAAAAAACAGATAACTGAAGGCATTATATTCAAGCACTTTTTATGTATAAAAATATGAAAAAGGATATTTCATTTCGATTGAGTTGTTCAAAAGTACCTCATTCACATTTTTTTCCTTTGGTACTTATTCATTCTATTACAGTTTGGTGATATTGTGTTTTTATTTCTCTGAAAATTTATGAATTTATTTAATGTATACTATATTTTGTCTTTCAACAGCATTTAATAGAGTTGAAATAATAAGTCAATGGACTGCGTGCATGTTTTGTAAGGTTTGGATTTGATTCCTGATGTCACATGGTTGCTTGCCTGAGTACTATTGGGAAAGACCCTAAGAGCAGAGCCAGGAGTAATCCCTAAGTAAAAATTAAAATAAATGTAAATAATTTAATATATGTTAACATAATTCAAATATCTGTAATTTTTCTGTTTCTTCTCTATAGATCAACATGTTTCACCCCAAAACTTTAGGACTCAGTTGCTTTTTAAATGTCTTCTTTGTTTCTAGAGAGAATAAAGTAAAATTAGCCATTATATTCTACATGAATAAATACTCAGGGTACCTTGAAGTTAATTGTAGGTTAAAAAGAATTTTTTTATTAACTATGAAATATATGGAATTTTGTTTCTAGAAATCATGCCATTTTGTCAATTTTTAAATTTTTTCTACGAGTTTTAAATACATTTTCTTAAACTTGTGTGCTTAGACTATATGATAGACTGTGAATTCCTCAATAGCAGACACTGTATTTTAAGCTTCATAACTTCTTTAGAATTTTGCTTAGTGTCTGAAACATGGTACAATATGGGAAAACACTAGGAAAGTGCATCAAAACCAGACTTTGATTAGATGTAGAAAAAAAAATGCAGTAAGTAGAGAATTGAAACTAGTTGATAAATTACCCCAGTAAAAGTGAGTGTGTGATATTTGAGATACTTAGGAAAAACTATTTAAAGCTTTGAGGTGGAGAGTATGAGCCATTTTTCAGATTGTACAATACTTAATATAAATTATGGTGTCAAGTGGATGAACGAGGCTTGAAGAAGAATTGATGAGGGGAGACCTGTCTAGCTTGCTTTTTACGTTCATCAAACTTAAATTTTAACATAAAATCAATAACAACTAAATGTTCTGTTTTCAGCAGTTTGTGACAGACTTTCTCCTTTTTTCCTTTCCTCCCTTTCTTGTTCTCTATGTCAGCAACACACACACACACACACACACACACACACACACACACACACACACACACATTTGTTTGTTATTTGTTTGGAGAGCCACACCCAGTGACACTCAGGGATTACTCCTGGGTATGTGCTCAGAAATCACTACTGGCTTGGGAGACCATATGGGAGGACAAGATCGAGTCCCGGTCTGTCCTAGGGTCAGCAATGTGGCTGTTGTAGAAGTTGTATAAGACTGCAGATAATTCAACAGATCAAGTTACTGTAATCCACACAATACAGCACTACAATCTAAACTAAGGTGTATATCATAGAATGCAGGGGAAAGTAAAGACGGGTAAATGAAACTCTGGACAGAGAAGTTCTAGTGACAGGACATAGATAAAAATAAATCTTAAAATAATACTTGTTTGTTTTGTTTTCACAGTGAATGCTGACATTATCACAAGAATATTATTAGGGATAAATATCAGAAGACAATTTTAGCTTTGTATATATTTTTCCTTTATTAACACACCATAATTGCAAGACTTGTTTCATGATTGAGTTTCAGTCTTACAATATAACCACCTTTCAACTGTAAATATTTCCTACCATCAATGGTCCTCAGTTGCCTGCCCTCTGGGAAGACATTTACTCTCTCTCTCTCTCTCTCTCTCTCTCTCTCTCTCTCTCTCTCATTATCTTGTTCCTTCTTTTCCTTTGTTCCCTACACTGTGGTTTTCACTATTGCAAATGATGGGGTAGAATGCACATAATTTACTAGCTAGTCAACACCCATATTATTGTCCAGAATGATCAGCTAGTTTCAAGTATCATTGTTGCAATAGTTCCTTTTCTATCCTAACTACACTGACCCCCTATTTGTTTGCAACGTCCTACAATGGACTGACCCTCCCCCCCCCCCGGCCCTCATTTCTCTTCTCTGTGGAAATTATCATACTATATTCCCCATCCCCATTTCCCAGCAAATGAGTTAGATTATTCTGTCTATCCCTCTCAATCTGACTCAGCAAATTTAATGACTTCATTTTTTTTTCCCTAAAAGCTGAATTGACTTCTATTGTGTAGACGTAGCACAGTTTATGCATCCAATCAACTGTTTGGGGGCATTTTGGTTGTTTCCAGATTCTGGTTATTGTAATAGTGCTGCGATTAATTTAGGTGTTTTTGTGTCCTACATACTTAAAAGTGGTATTACTGGATCATATGGAAGTTTCTTTCTAGCTTTTTGAGAAATATCCATATTGTTTCAAAAAAGGGCTGGACTAGTCTGCCTTCCCACTAGCAGTGAATGAGTCTCTTGCACTTGACATCAACGCCAGCAAGGGTTTTTTTGGTTCTTTGTGATGTGTGCCAGTGTCTTTGATATGAGGATATATTTCTTATCATTTTGATTTGTATCACCTTGATAATAAGTAAGTTGGAGGATTTTTTCCAAGTGGTATTTTGGTCATCAGTATTACTTCTTTGAGGAAATATTTGTTCATTTCTTCTCCCCTTTTTTGGAAGAGGCTAGATGTGTTTTCTTGCTGAGTTCTAACAGTGCTTGTATATACTACATATTAACTCCTTATCAGATGAGTGAATAATTTCTCCCATTATGTGGAATGTCTTTGTACCCTAATCACTATTTCCTTTGAGGTTCAGAAGCTCCTAAGTTTAATGTACTTCCATTTGTTTATCTTTGCTTCCACTTGGTTGGCCAGCAGTGTTCTTCCTTGAAGATACCATTAGCTTCAATGTCATGGACTGTTCTGCTGACATTTCCTTTTGTTTAACTTATGGTTTGGGATGTAATATCATGATAGGTCCTTGATCTATTTTGATTTGATGTTTATACACGGAATTAAATAGAGATCTGTGTTTGATTTTTATGTGTAAGTGACAAGTTTCCCAACACCACATGTTGAAAAGGTTCCTCTTGATCTACATTGTATTTCTTGTTTCTTTATCAAGATTATTCATATACTTGAATTTCAGTCTCAGAATACTCAAATCTATTCTATTAATCTTAGGGTCTATCTTTATTCCAGTACCATGCTGTGTCAATGACTATTGATTTATAGTAACAGTGTAAAGTTGGAGAAAGTGATTCCTCCTATCTTCCCTTTCCCAAAGATTTCTTTAGCTATTAATAGGTGTAAATTGTTTATTGTTTTACATGAATAAAAATCATTTGATATATTTCTTGAAAAATGTCATGGTATATTTATAAGTATTATATTAAATATGTAATATTTAATATGTAATATGTAATGTTTCAGGAAGTATTGTCATTTTAATGATCTAATCTTTTCAATCCATGAGCATGGTATATGCTTCCAATTCCTTGTTTCCTCTTTTATTTCTTGATGCAATATTTTGTAGTTTTTTTTTTTTTTTTTGGATAGGTATTTCACCTCTTTAGCTAAATTGACTCAAATGTACTTTTTTTTTTTTGGAGGGAAAATTTTGAGTGCTATTATTTTATCAACATCTCTTTCATTATTTATGTATATAAAATAATAAAATCTTGCGTGTTTTGTAGCATTCCTCTTTACACCTAAAGATTTATGGTTTCTAGAAGCTTTTTGTGGAGTTTTTAGGGTTTCTAAATGTATTATGTCTTCTGCAAACATTGAAAGCTTGTCTTCTTCCTTCTTCTTTTCCCATCTGAATGCCCTTGAAATTGTTCGTTTTATTTTTGTTTAGTTATATTACAAGTAATTTTGGTAATATATAGAAGTAGTGATAGGGGGCAATTTTTCTTGTCCCAGATCTTAGAGGAAAGACTTTTAGTTTTCTCACATGGGATATTCCACAATGAACATATTTGCTCTGCACTTGTCTTAGCTTTGAATATATTAAGGAAATTTTTTTTAATTCTTGTCTTGTTGAGAGTTTTTTTTTTTTATCATGAATGGTGCTGGATATTGTTAAATGTGGTCTCTGCATCTATTGAAATGTTCATATTATTTTTATTTTTATTGATATGATGTATTATATTTATTGGCTTGCATATATCAAACCATCTTTGCATCTCTGGAATGTATCCTACTTGACTATGGTGTATAACCTTCTTGATTATTTATTGGACTCTATTTGCTAGTATTTTGTTTAGGGTTCTTGCATCTCTGTTCATTAATGATATTGGCTTGTAATTTTCTGTGGTTTCTCCATATGTTTTGGTATCAGGGTTATGTTAACTTCATAGAAACTATTTGGGAGTGTTTCTGTTTGGTCAATTAGCTAGAAAATTTGAAAAGGATTGGTAGTTTATCCTCTTTAATCATTTATGGAGATTCCGCCAAAAACTTGAAATCGAGTTCCCATATGATCCAGCTATACCACTCCTAGGAATATACCCTAGGAACACAAAAATACAATACAAAAACCCCTTCCTTACACCTATATTCATTGCAGCACTATTTAACATAGCAAGACTCTGGAAACAACCAAGATGCCCTTCAACAGACGAAAGGGCTAAAGAAACTGTGGTACATATACACAATGGAATATTATGCAGCTGTCAGGAGAGATGAAGTCATGAAATTTTCCTATACATGGATGTACATGGAATCTATTATGCTGAGTGAAATAAGTCAGAGAGAGAGAGAGAGAAATGCAGAATGGTCTCACTCATCTATGGGTTTTAAGAAAAATGAAAGACATTCTTGCAATAATAATTTTCAGACACAAAAGAGAAAAGAGCTGGAAGTTCCAGCTCACCACAGGAAGCTCACCACAAAGAGTGATGAGTTTAGTTAGAGAAATAACTACATTTTGAACTTTCCTAATAATGAGAATGTATGAGGGAAATGGAGAGCCTGTTTAGAATACAGGCGGGGGGTCGGGTGGGGAGGAGGGAGACTTGGGACATTGGTGTGATGGGAATGTTGCACTGGTGATGGGTGGTGTGTCTTTACATGACTGAAACCCAAACACAATCATGTATGTAATCAAGGTGTTTAAATAAAAAAAAAAGAAGGAAAAAAAATCATTTGAAAGAATTCACTATTGAACCCATGTGGGCCTGAGGTTTTGTTTGGGGTAATCATTTTGATTATTATTCCAATTATCTTAATCGTAATAGGTCTGTTTCAGGTATTTAAGGCATCTCGGTCCAACTTTAGGAAGTTATAGGACTCAAGAATTTATCCCTTTCTGTCAGGTTCTCTTGTTTTATTGCATAGATTCTCAAAATAATCTCTGATAATCCTTTGAATTTCTGTAGTATCTACAGTAAAATGCTCCTTTTCAATTCTGATTTTGTTTCTTAAATTTATCTCTCTTCCCTTTTTGTTATGTTTTATCAATTTTGTTTATTTTTTTAAATCAACTCTTGCTTTAGTTGAACTTTTGGATAATTTTTTGGGTGTCAGTTCACTAATTTCTGCTCTAAATTTTATTATATCTTTTTACTACCTACATTTGGTTTATTTACTAATTATTTTACAATATTTCAATCTGTGTCATTATTTTCTTCCTTTCTCATGAATGATAGCAATCTATATATATTTTTATCTTAATCCAGTTTTTGTTTTTTAAAAATGCTGATATTCATCTCTCCATTGTCATTTGTTTTTAGAAATTTTTTGATTTTCTCTTTGATTTCATCTCTGACCCACTGGTTGTTCAGTAGTGATCTGTTTAATTCCCAAGTGCTAAAGTTACTTATCTGTTTATGTTTATAATTCTCTTTTACTTCAGTGCATCATGGTCTGAGAACATATTTGATATAATTTTATCCTAATTTCATGAAGTTATGTTTTATGGCCAAGTATATTGTATATTTTGGAGAATGCCAATGAGAATTTGAATAAGAATTCTATCCAGCTTTTTAGGGAAAAATTTTTTTTCTAAGACTTATACTGTCTACTAAGCTACTCATTCTATTTCTTCTTTAAAAGCCATTTTATCATAGTTAACTATTAGCTTTGTTGGTCTATAAAAGGTGATAGAGCAGAGTTGAAGTCTCACTAGTATTGTGTTACTATTAATGTTTTTCTTTAAGTCTATTAACAGTTTTTTAAAGTATTTTGATTGATCCTCATTGAGTGCATAAATGTTTAGGAGTGTGATTTTTCTTCCTGATGTACACATCCCTTCTCTCTTGTTTAATCCATTTGAGTCTGAAGTCTCTATGATCTAATATTAGTATGACCAGTCCAGCTTTTTTAAGGGAGTTGCTTGCTTGAAAGATTTTACTTCAATCTTTGACTGTGTCTGTTATTGTGCAGGAAATATAATTCAATACATATTGGACCTGACTCTACCTGGTTTGCCTAGAAAAGGAGACTGGGGCTGGGCAAAAGGATACCAAAAGCCAAGCAGCTTCTCCATCTCAATTCTGGCCGTATAATAACTGGGCATATGACTACCATCCTATTGCTGCCTATGTGTCTGAATTTCAGGGCCTCCCTTATTTAGGTTTACTGTTGCTGCACTCCCTCTGCAATAATGTCCATATCATACTTGCTCAGCTGTACAGATGGGCCTGCACCATCACTCCATAGCTCCCAGACCCCCATGAGGTGCTCAGTGCACTATTCACTGCCAGACTTCTATCTTCAGAAAAACCTCCTTGTAGCTACTTCCAGCATTGCCACTGTACTTATGGCACCACTTCTGCCATGTTTTTTTTTTATGGCAATCTCCCTAGGATTTTTTTTTAATATAAACACTACTTATTTCTAGGAGTCTGATGTCCCATTGCCCAGCTCAGGGTTTTAGGGATTTTTATAGCTCCAGGTTCATTGGGGACAAGCTATCTTAGGAATCTCGAAGTTCCTCTATGCTGCCACTGCCCTTGCTGCCACCATTTATGTACCATTTTACGCATTGTATATTTCCTATTTTTGTTTTCTGTGCAGAAGTCAGATATGTAGAATCATGAGAAGATACTTGATACTTGAATGTAAATAAGAATGTTTTGAAAGTTAGTCACAGGAAGCACTGATAGATAAAGGTCAGGAAAAATAATGTACTATTAACAAGTTATGGAGTGAGCAACTCAAGATTTGTCCTATTGGTGTTTTATTATCTAATCTGTAAACATATCTCAGAGTTGTTCCACTTGAAGTGTGTGGTTAGTGAAAATATGTCAACCAAACTCTGGTATGAAAATTTTGTTGAAGATATTTCTGAGAGCTAGCATTTCCTTGTTTCAGTTTAAATTAAAAACTACACTGACAACTATCATGATAATGTTAATAAATTGAGAAAAGTAGAATGCCTTCTAATACAAGGATACAAGGGTGGGGGAGGAAGGAGTTAGAGGGCATTGGTGGTGGGAGTATTGCACTGGTGAAGGGATGTGCTCATTTTATGAGTGAAACCCAACTACAAACATGTTTGTAATAATTGGTGCTTAAATAAAGACATTACTTAAAATATAGTGGGCTGGGAGAGACAGAAACTGAAGAAAATAGTGGAGGGAAGTGGAAAAAAATTCAGAATTCTAACATAATCCTTCCGTTAAAGAATGCCATCAAGAATCACAAAAATCTGGTGGTAATATTTGTATTGCATTTCTGTGTTCCTAGGGGCATATCCCTAGGAGTGGTATAGATGGATTAAAATGGGGAGCTTATTTTCCGTTCTTTTGAGGAATTTCCATATTGATTTCCATAAAGTTTGGTCTAGATGGTATTCCCACCAGCAGAGAATGAGAGTTCCTTTCTCTCCACAGAATAATCTCACTTATCTATGCGTTTTAAGGAAAATAAAAGACATTATTGTAATAATGTCCAAAGATGTGGGCCTGAAGGACCAGATCACGATATGAAGCTCAACCTCGAGGAGGGGTGAGTGCAGTTAGAACAGTATTAACTATCATGACAATGTTAATGAGTGAGAGAAGTAGAATACTATCTCAAATATAGACAGGGCGTGTCAGTTGAGGGATTATGGGTGCATTTGTGGTGGGAATGTTGCACTGGTGAAGGGGGGTTGTTCTTTTGTGGACTGAAATCCAACTACGCTCATGATTTTAATCAAGGTAATTTAAATAAAGATATTTAAAAAATCTGGTGGTAAGAAGCTATTTCAAGTCTATAGGTACTGGTAATATTAACAAAATTTCTTATGTGAGGTTTATTTTGTCTGGAGTGATGTTTTTAAAGCATTAAAATTGAAAATATAAGCAAAGCTATGAATGTATGTTGAAATAGTTTTATTAGTCTAGATATAATTGAAACAGTAAAATCCATTTGGTAACATAGAAAAAAATTCAAAACAATCTTATTTTCTTAATCAGTCAGTAAATTTAAAAAACTGTCTGAGTAAATAAAGCTAAAATAAAATATAAGGTTAGAGTCACATTTTTACTATTTTAATTTATTTTATTGGTTTACTCACAGATATATTTTTTTCATAGTTATTTATCTAATAGATATCTAATTCAGATCTAATTCAGCTATGTACTTTTAGGGGGAGGACCATACCCAGAAATTCTCACAGGTTATTCTGGGCTCTGTGCTCAGGAGTTATTTTTGGTAGTGCCTTGAGGAAATATATGGGATGCCAGGTATTAAATCCAGGTTGGCCCTCAATGCAAGAAAAGATCATCACTCACTGTTATAATCTCTGTCCCCAAGGCAATGTAAATTTAGTAACCTTTTATGTTCCTTGATAGACTATATACCAAACATTTCTTAATACATTTATACACACACAGTTTCAATAGCACAATGATGTAAGTCTTTTAATTCACCTAATATTTTTTCTAAAATTATATTTCCTAAGTAAAGAAAATATAGTTTAAAATATTTAGTATTTGAATCAGAAACATTGTATCCTATAATTTTGTAAAAATAAAATAATTTTAAATGTTTTTCTTTTAATGAATAAATTTAATTCTTATTGTATTTAACATTCTTTGGTTAATTTTTAAAAGAATCTTAAAATAGTGCAACTAACCATATATCTGGAACCCATATGTACAGAATGCATGGATTTTACTATTGTTAATTTTATACTTTAATATTTGTGAATGGTGAAAAAGCTGACTTTTAGAGTAGCTTTTAACGGATAAGTCTACCATTCTATATCATATTACTTCAACCACATTTAAAATCATGGATGACCTAAAAAATTAATCTCTAATTTTGTTACTACAGTCTTCATTTTTTATAACACTATATTTTTATTTTTATAAATTAAACTAAAAATGATACATGCTCATTATATTATATTTTTCATAAGTATGCTAGTAACAGTAAATTTATATGCACCAAATGCACTAGTTATAATAAATTGAGAGGAATATATTTGTTATTTATTTAAATTAAAAACTACATCTTAATTAAACACAGTAATTATTCCTGGTTCTGTGTTTACAGACCATTATTGGTGGTGCTCAGAGACAATATATATTGCCAATATACATCTTTGTGTTAGATAAAACATTGTAAGCTCCAATACCACTGGAATAGCCTTATTATCCCTAATACCATGAAGTTAGATAGCACATCATCCTTGGATCACTGTTTCAGGTTGGCCTAATAGGACTCCCAGTTGGTTTTGTTTATTTGGTTGGTTGATTTTGGTGTTCCACCTGGCAGTGCTCAGGGATTACTTCCTGCTCTGCACTCAGAAGTTGCTCCTGAGAAGCTGGGGATTATATGAGATGCCAGAAATTTAACTGGGTAGGTCCTGTGTTGGCCCCGTGCAAGGCAAATGCCCTCTACCACTGTGCTATAACTCTGGCTTCAGTATCCCAGTTGTAGACAGGGTCCTATAACCCCCTGAGTATTACTTAAGATTGCAGTTCAGCTCTAAATTTATTTTATCTTTATTTTAAATGTTGTAAAACTATATAAACTTTCATTAGTTTATCAAAGTAAATTTGAAAAATAATATTTTATGTATTCCATATGTTAAAAAACATATGTCTACTATGGTGTGTATTGCTAACTGTGTTTGTATATTATATAGAGAATAGATATTTAAGTTATGAGACTTTAATATTAATTTTATCTGCCATATTCATTTATCTTGTTCAATGACCTAATATGTCTCTTTTCAGTATTGGCTGAATAACAAGAAAAATATTTTACTAACATACTCTGATTTAAAGTTTTATTTAAAGAAAAGACCTTTCTACTCTGCTACTCATTATTATCTTTAAAGAAAACTTTAAATCAGAGTACATTAGTAAAATATTTTTTCTTGTTATTCAGCAATACTGAAAAGAGACCAAATTATAAATGTAGTTCATGACACATTAATATGACAGCTGCAAACAAAAATAAATTTTGATGAAATATATGTCTAGGACCTGAGTGATAGCATAGCAGTAGGGCATTTGCCTTGAATGTGGCTCACCAGGACAGACTTGGGTTTGATTCCTGGCATCCCATATGGTCCTCCTAGCCTGCCAGGAGCAATTTCTGAGTGCAGAGTAAGGAGCAACCCCTAAGTATGCTTTTGGGCCCCAAAACTTATATGTATATATTATGTATATAATATATATTTCTAAGATGCTGAACATTGTTATGAAGTATATATATCAAGTCAATTTTGTTATATTATCATTTTCAATTTAGGTGCAATAATAAAATGACCACAAAAAGTACATAAACTTACAACGTATTCAAAACTCTTGTAAATACCAGAACATAGCTTCAGAACTAGTATTTTCTATTTATACATTCTTAGTGGTTTCATACACTTTTATTGATCTAAATTGTGTCTTCAGGTTGAATTTCTATGTAGAGCTTGGAATAAATCTAAGTCCTAAACTTCTACATATTATAATTAGCTATGTTCTCAAGGCTACCAATTAATAAATAGTCATTACAGTTATAAAATGCCATTTTACACACTTAATGGTAGCTACTTTAGTTAGACCATCTAATTCAAAATGATTCTTGCTTGAAGTCTATATTTTTGTATGTTCCTCATTATTTTCATAACTCTTAGATGCTTTGCTATAATAGAATCTGTTTCACTTATCTATTAGCTAAGTTTTATAATTGCTCAAAATTATTATAGAATAACACCTATGCACAAATGCCTTTATTTACTAAGTATACTCATAGTAAATTATTCCTGAGAATAGAGTACTAGTTTAAATTATGATACAGATTATGTGCTTTCTACTCAAAGGTAACATATGAAAATTTAATATATTTAGAGCTGAAACTGGTGCACCCCAGATACACTTGTCAAACTGGTTATTGATGCCTTAATATCAGTGCTCCGCCCACCAAAACTTTAGAAAGAAATTGGCTAGATCTGATGTCTATTTACCCTCCTAAACAAAAAACCATGTGAACACAATGCATTGCTAAATACATCTCCTATTCACAGGTAGATAGAATTTGGCACTATTTCTCACCTCAAACTCAGTTAACTAAACAAATAATCAGATGCAAATTTCTTGGCAACTTAAATTACCTTGCATGATAAGAAAAATAACCTGAAAAGCAGATGTATTATTTGTCATCATTTGGTTGGAACAATTCAACAGATCACTTCTCCTTAATTGGAATTTAAAACTCTACTATCAATGGCCACTACAAAAACTCACAAAAACCATGGAACTAAGGAGCTCAAACTACACTTGCAGATAGGGAGAAAAACCAGACAGATCTATGAAACCTATCCAAATGCTTGAGCCCTTGTTAATGAGGGCCCTAAATTCAAGAGTTAATTGCTGTAAAAAGAAATAAAATAATAACACTAGCTAGTGAAATTATGTAATAAATGGTTAGAAATTCAACCAACTAAATAACTTTCAGAGGATAAAAGAATCATACAAATGGAATTAAAGGAGCTAAATAATATGCCAACAAGTCTTAGTATCAGACACTCACAGGGATAAAACAATGTAAAATAATGAGGACAAGGGTCATAGGGATTCAAGTACATTGGATGGTGTTAAGGAAAGACAGACTCGGGGCCGGAGATGGTGGCACTAGAGGTAAGGTGTCTGCCTTGCAAGCGCTAGCCAAGGATCAGGACCGCGGTTCGATCCCCCGGCGTCCCATATGGTCCCCCCAAGCCAGGGGCAATTTCTGAGCCTTAGCCAGGAGTAACCCCTGAGCATTAAATGTGTGTGGGCCGAAAAACCAAAAAAAAAAAAAAAAAAAAAGAAAAAGGAAAGACAGACTAAATATAAAAAAAACATGGAGGCCTAAATTTTAATAATAAAACTTAAAAATTTAAAAAAAACTTTAATAATAAAAAATAAATAATGGCCGGCTCAAAGTAGAAAGTATATATGTCTCTAGGAACTATAATGGAGGAAATTTGACATTGATTTTATAATTGGTGCTGAAATATTTTATGTCTAAAACTCAATTATAAAACCTTTGTAAGTTACAGTCTTTTAAATATAAAATTTAAGTTAATAAATTTATAATGGCCTACACACAATATGAGCAATTAATAGAAATGTGAATTTCTATCCCATTGATTCAGATATAAATACTATGGCATTTCTAATTTTATGATACCAAAACTATAAAAAGACATCACAAAATTATATTACTGTGAAGCCACTAACAGATTTTGAAAGAAAGATGGTCTATTTGAAGACAATAATATACTATATAAATATGACTAATGAAAGAAAATTAGAACTTATCAAATTTAGTATAATTGAAGTTATAAGATTATCATTACATATATCAACAGTAGACCATCAGAAATTAAAATTTTAAAACTGTTACCATAAAAACCAAGAAATACTTTTTAAATGAAATTGAAAAGAGTTGTAAAATATATGTGCATTAAAATTTACAGAAATTATGGGAAAAACTTGTATAAAG
Source organism: Suncus etruscus (assembly GCF_024139225.1). NCBI lineage: Eukaryota > Metazoa > Chordata > Mammalia > Eulipotyphla > Soricidae > Suncus > Suncus etruscus. The sequence continues at coordinate 56,033,725 of NC_064863.1, read as the reverse complement.
TCCTAAACCAAAGGAGAGTTATGCCATTTTCATAGTTTTAGTGGATGTTCAGTTTAAAACATAATTTAATGAAAATTCATATTTGATATTAAAAAATTAGTCAATTGATTCTAAAAATGAAAATTTTACTTGCATTAAAGCCAAAAAAGTAATGTAAAAACTAGGCATTTGCCTTATAAACTGCCAATTTGGGTTTGATTCCAGCAAAATCACAGAGCCTGTAGAATGTACAGCTCTGAAAATGTTTCACAGTTGGTGGACTATCATTTCTTAATTTCTCAACTCACTATAAAATTATATTTATCAAGGGATACTATGGGCATAAAAGCAGTCAAAATAGTAAGTAGAATAGGAAAGACAATCTGGAAATAGTCATAAACCTTGACCTATTATAACCCTAAAACTAACTATTGACAAAGATAAAAAGCATTCTAACAGATAATTCTGAAACATAAATATCTGCATGTAAAATAACAAAAAAAAACTATGAACTGCATTTCAGACTTCACACTACATTAAAAACTTTGCTGAATTATGTATACTATAATTCGTTATATATATAACATAAATTATATAAATGTACAACTTATTATAGAACTGTCAACTGAGAAAAATATTGGAGAAAGCCTGAGAAGTTTTGAAGAACCTTTAAGACATTTCTTTAGGTGCTATATAAAATATAGCAGTGAAACTTTTGAAAATTGAACTAATAAAAACCTGAAATGGTCTGTTCTTTAAAGGTGTTTTAGAAATAAAGGGCAAGTCACACATTCAGAGAGGAAATATTTGAAAATCATTTACCTGATAAAGACCTTGTATTCAGTTCACCTAGAATCTCAAATTTAATAATAAGATAAACACAACTCAATAAAATGCATGTACAAAAGTTTGGAGATATTTTAGAAATAAAAGTACATAGATGAGCACGAATGGCATTTAACATCACCAGCCATAGAGAAATACAAATTAAAAGTACAATGAAATATCATAAAATGCTAGAATGACTAAAATTCAGTAGAAACCAAATGTTTTCCAAGGATGTGGAGAAATAACTCTCATGCACTACTAGGGGAATGTTACATAGTTTAGAATTTATGGAATTATGTGAGTCCTTTTTTGTCTGGCCTCACAAAAGATACTTTTGGATCCCAAGGGACCAATTTTGGTATTACTTAGGCAATTGGGCTGGCAGACTCAATTCGGGGCCTAGAGACTCCACACTGCTATATTCCCGAGATCCCAAGGTGTGTCAACTCACATCGGGGGTAATTTAAATTATGGTGATGAATCTATAGGTGTATGTTTATATTTATCAAATCTGCCAAAATTGCAGAAATAAAAAATGTGTGACTGTTACTTTATTTATTTATTCTTGTTAAAAATAATCAGTGTCTAAATTTGAAACTTTTTCTTTCATTGTCAAATGCAATAGATGAATATATTTAGAAGTATATACTTTTTAGTTAATAAAACTTTTTCCCCTTTTTGGGCCACACCCTGTGATGCTCAGGGGTTACTCCAGGCTATGATTTCAGAAATCGCTTCTGGCTTGCCAGGACCATATGGAATGCCTGAGATCAAACCAAGGCCCTTCCCAGATCAAGTGTGTACAAGACAAACGCACTACCACTGTGCTATCGCTCTGGCCCCCATCAATAACACTCTTGATTTTTGTTTGAAGTGGTCCTCAAACTATGGCTGCGGGCACATATTGTATCTGTTTTGTTTCTTCATTGCAAAATAAGATATATGCAGTGGTGCATAAGAATTCGTTCATAAGTTTTGTTTTTACTATAGTCAAGACCCTCCAATGGTTCTGAGGGACAGTGAACTGGCCCCCTGTTTAAAAAGGTTGAGGACCCCTGCATGGCTCTCCACTCAGGAATTACTCATGAAGCTGTTCAGGGAACATCTGGTAGTACCCTGTAATCAAACCCAAGCTCGACTGAGTACAAGTACCCTATCACTCTGCCCCACACTCTAAAGTTAATGATTTTATCATTTTGATATAAAGAAGTATTTTTCTTATAAATCAGCATATACAAATAATATTTATAAAACTCTTCTTTAAATATGTTTTCATACAAAAATTGAATTTTAATCAAAACAACATGTGTGCAGTGGTAAGTAACTCATATTGAGAATATATACACAAAGTATAAGCAGGTCCCCCAAACCACTACCTTTAAGAAACATAATGCCAGTTTCTAGTTCCACATCACTGGTAGCTAGTACTGATAGTACTGATATCTGTATTTCCAATATTGGTGTAACCTGAGGAAAACAATTAACACTCTGCATCTACAGTTTAAACTTTGAGGAATAGAATTGCTATGTATTACTTTGAAAAAACCAATGCAATAGCAGATGAACCATATGTTATACAAAAAAAATATAATTAAAAAAAGTACTCATTGATTGTTGTCTATTCCTACTTTTTTTCCTACTGCACCAATGAAATTTTATTTGAATTTCAGTGATTGTAAATTTGCTCAATTAAGCTAAACCCTGAAGAGACTGAATACAGATGTGGATACTTTCTGTTTTTTTGAGAATAACTGCCTTACATTTATATTTGAATATAGTTATTTTGTTCCATATAACATTTCTATGCAAATATTCTGGAATTGTATATGATCTGAGAGGTTCCTTAGATCGTAATGGGTGCAGTATTAGAAAAGAATATGGCATGATATTACAAATTGGGGTACTTGGCTTGCATTTTGCCAATTGGAGTTCAATCCTTGGCCCTCCAAATCATCCCTTGAGGCTGCCAGGAGTAATATCTGAATGTAGACAGGTGTAAGCCCTAAGCACTGTTTGGTGCTCCAAGTCCCAAAATAATAAAAAAATAACTTTATTAAAAAGAAAGAAAATTGACTATTGGTTTCAAAATTATTTTGATTTATGTTATAATAATGAAATAATATAAAATAAATACTTTTAAAACATATACAATAGTTTTTGCTAAGTGTTATTTGCCTTTATCCTTAAATGTGTATCAATATATTATCTTCTTCTTCATTTTTTTATTTTTTGGTTTTTGGTTTTTGGGTCACATCCGGAAGCACTCAGGGGTTACTCCTGGCTCATGCTCAGAAATTGTTCCTGGAAGGCTCAGGGGACTGTATGGGATGCCAGGATTCGAACCACTGACCTTCTGCATGAAAGGCAACACCTGATCTCCATGCTATCTCTCCGGTCCCTATTTTCTTCTTTTTTAAACTCTTCATTTTAAACTCTTCATTTCCACCTCAAACATTCTTCATCCTTCTATCACCTGTCAGCTCTATTCCTCTAGGTCAGGTGTCTCAAAATCAATTTACCTGGGGGCCACAGGAGGCAAAGTCGGGGTGAGGCAGGGCTGCATAAGGGATTTCACAAAAAAAAAAAGTCTCCAAACGTCATTATTAACAGTTCTAATTATTCCTTCTGAACATGAATAGAACATTGAGTGAAGATCATGAGGAGTTCTTCTGAACATGGCATCTTTTGCCTATTCCTTGTTGCCAGAGACTTGAGAGCACTTCTCGCAAATCTGAACCAAATTTGGCTTTAGAGAAGAAGCAGTTGAAACCCTCAGTATGGCTTGAAGATGATCATCATTAAGTCTAGACCTTGTACTTTGACTTATTGAAGTTCAATGTGGAGAATAACTTTTCACACAAATATGTGCTCCCAAAAATGGCACATGGTGCACTTGAACATTAGGGAATGCTCAGGGAAGTTGGGGGCAATTCTCTCAAAATTGCCCATGCATGTCTGCTTTTCCATTAATCTCCTTGAACTTGGCTTTGAGATCAGAGTTGCATTGCAGGTCAATGAGCTCCATTTGAAGCACAGGAGGGGCATCTTGCACATCAAAGGAAAAGGGGTCCACAAAAATTTGGAAAGTGGCTCTGTGCTTTTTGAAGTCTGCAAATCTGTGATCAAATTCCTTCTCTAGCTTAAAAATAGCATCAACATAGTTCTCACCACTGAATGGTATGCCTGCATCCACAAGTTCCTTGCATGCTGGGAAATGGCAAAGGTTTGTCTGAGAGAGTTGGGATTTCCATAACACAAGTTTTGTGGAGAATGCTCTCACGTTATCATAGGCAGCACTGATAGGCTGCCCCGGGCCTTGTAACATCTTGTTTAGTTCATTCAGCTTATATGTGATGTCTGCAAGAAAAGCTAATTCCATGAGCCATTTGTGATCAACTCAACTCAGAAACAGCATTCCATCCTTCTCCAATGAAGGCTTTCACTTCTTCTCTCAACTCAAAAATCTTTTCAGGACTTTCCCCTGCTGAGCCAATGTACCTAGGTGAAATAGAGCACATATCCATATTCTGATTCCATTTCCTCTAAAGAAGCACAGAAACACCTGTGCTTTAAGCCCCTGGATCTGATTTGGTTGATGCTTTCTCACAACAACATACATCACATTGCAACACAGCAGAATTTACTGCAAAGGCCTGCTGATGTATAATGCAGTGAAGAGCAATGGCCTTCTCTACACCATCCTCTTCAAATTTTTTTTGAATAATTGTCACCAGTCACATTTTTCCCTCCTTGTCATCGATGGCACTCCACTCGGTTATTATTCCAACATAACCTCTTCTATGGAAAACCTGCATTCTCAATGGCATCACACAGATGCCGAAATATCTTATTAGCAGTGGTCTGGCCATGCATTGGAATTATTGTGAGCAGCTCCTCTGTCAATTCAAAATTGTAATCAACGCTACGGACATAAATTGTGAGCTGCACAGTGTCTGTTATATCTGTTGCCATCTCGTCAAGAAGCAACTGATTATGCATCAAAACATTTGGCTTTCTCACACAGTTGATATTAAATGTCACTTGACATGTCAGAATAAGCACTCTGCCACAGTTGTTGGCAGAAAGGCTGATTTTGCTAAACTGACCCTTTCTTTTCTGGACAGGATAATACTTGCAGGCCTGTAACATGCATTTTTTTTTTAAAACGGAACACTTTCCCTTCTGTGAATCGTTTCCGCCTTAGCAATCATCTCACTAACCATGTAACTAGCTTCAACTGATGCAACATTCTCTTTGGTTTGCTTTCTTGAAGAAATCTTGTTGCCTAATAGACATGCTTTAAGACTGGCAACTCGCTTGGCTCTCACATTTCATTGATATTTTGCACATTCCTCAGCATGTTTAATTGAATAATGTCGTTTCAAGCTGTATTCCTTGTGCACTGCAACTTTTTCTGAGCAAATAAGACATGTGGGGATGCCCCTGTGCTCAACAAAGAAATACTGTGTCTCCTGCTTTTTCTAAAATTGTTTGTGCTCGTCATCAATCTTTCTCTTCACTGCAGGCTTTGATGAAGTCATGATGAAGGTATGACAAAATCTAATTCTGTAATAAGCTTCTCTTCCTCAGGCTTCCAATAATGCAAGGGACAGCGGGCAGGAGCAGCGGAAATGATGTCTGCGCTAGGCACAAAGTATTCACGATTATTTACTTACCGAATATTCACAATAAAAAATCGCATTAGTAAGAAAAAATCGCAAAATATTGCATTAAACATTTGCATATCCTGAAAGGAACTGCTTTGGGTATGCAAATGTTTAATGCAATTTTTTTCTTACTAATGCAATTTTATGCGATTATTCGGTAAGCGAATAGTTGTGAATATTGCGATATTTGAAGGCTGGCTGCGGGCCATACTATGTTGTGCGGAGGGCCACAAGTTTGAGACCCCCGCTCTAGGTGTTTCCTCTTCTTTTTTTTAAATTCCGTAATCACCTGGTGAATTTTAATATTACATACTTTTTACATATTGTGTAATATATTCATTTTTAATTTTTTGTTATTAATATCTTTATTTAAACACCCTGATTATAAATATGATTGTAGTTGGGTTTCAGTCATGTAAAGAACACCCCCTTCACCGGTGCAACATTCCCATCACCAATGTCCCAAATCTCCCTCTTTCCTTCTTTAAAGAATGTTTATCTCTTCATTCATTCCTAGCCCTTATATAAACAATATTTTCTAAGGCTTGGCCTTTGTCCTGTGTGTTAGATTCTTTTGTCTCTTTTTTTAACAGCAGCATCTCACCCACTTTGTTTATTGGTATAAGTTTTTAGAAGATACAGATTGTTTCCCTTTGCTTTGGTTATTTAATTGGAGAGAAGAAGGACCCATCAGGTAGTGCTCAAATGCTATTTTTGGTTTTGAGTTCAGGAGATGCTTGGAACCCAAATTTCTGTCAGGGATTCCAAATCTATCTGCAAAGTGAGGGCTTTAATCCATGAAAGTTCTGTTGTCTGATATGCTCCCTTTATTTTATACATTCTAAAATAGAGTGGGCCGCTTGAATATTCTAAGCAGATGACTGGTGAAAATAGTTTGAATGTGAAACTGAAGCAGAGTCTCTCAGGCCAAATAAAGGTAAAAATATGTGGGCAGAGCAGGAAGAAACAAGGTTAAATGGGGGGGTCATGATGGGAAAACATTTGAGTAGTGAGGGTCTAAAGCACAGTGTACTTTAGAAAGTCTTGCCTGTTAACAAAACCTATATTATTTTCAAGTTATATATGAGATCATAAAATATGTCACTACAACATGAAAAATAGTTTAGAGATACAGCATTTATACAAGATATTCATACTGATTAAAATAACTCGCTGCATTGAACTACTTCGAAAATGATTAAAATCATTTATAAAATAAAAATTAGTATAAATAAAACAGAGGGTTTATAGTTAAAAGATAATTAAAACGGAAAATTAAAATCCATTAGGAAAATCTAAGGAAGTTGTGGAACAAAGAAAGATTAGTAAGAGGCCAGAAAGATCAGGTTCAAAGCTGGAAACTTCTGTTTTCTTAAACATTGCAAGGTGTAATCTTAGAGGCCCCCACACACACTACCAGGTGTGGACCTGACCATCTCTAAGTACTATAGGTATAATCCTGGTGGTCCTTATTATTAAAAGATATCAAGCAATTGGCAAAATACTAGTGCTAAGCACTGAAATTCATTCTCACATAGCTTCTGAGCCTCTGAGCCTCACTTGGAAGTTATCCACACTCACCACAAAACGTACAAAGCAAAATTTCTCTAAAGAAAATGACCAAATATAATTTTTTTTATGTGGCCTAAGGAAATAAGGATTCAACCTGGTCAGACTGCTTACAAAACAATACACCTTAATCCCCCAACCCCTCAAAACCCTTATTGTCTCTCTGTCTTGGGAACCATAGCCCAATTTACCTACCCTTCTGACTAGAATTCTTCTCTTTAACACTGCACATAATTGACTCAGAATTTCAGCAATTCACTAATTTACTCTCTCATTATTAACCCTTAAGAATGCATTATTTATTATCTTTTTATTACAGTGACAGTTTAAAGAAGGGAGGAGTATATTATTGATGTTTAAAATTTCTTTTTTTTGCTAATATAGATTAATTAATTTTATCAATTATAATTCTGAAATAAATTTATATTTGTGTACAAGATTAAATTACAAAATATTAAATACTTGTAAGAATTTTTAAGAATGTCTCAGATTGGCAAAGCTTGAGAAATAGCTTCTCTTCTTATTTTTGTCATTTGAAACAAAATTAAATAGTATGTACATTTTAGATTATATGCTTTATATTTGGCAGGTTAAAGGACATTTATATTTTAATTTGCATAAAATATTAAAGGTTCCTCTGACTGGCTAAAGAGACATATCAGAGCTTTAAATCTTTATGTGGTACCTATAGCAGAGAATTTTAATTAGTCAAGCCTAAGTGACATGGAAACATATGGAACTGGCAATAATCTGGTTGCAGAATGATTGAACAGTTCTGGGTGAAACAAGTTAAAGACGATAATCAACATTAATGTTAATTTTTTTTTAGCATTAATGACTCCTTAGTTCAAAGCTTCATAGCTTGCAGGTGTCCATCCAGATGCCACACATTAAAATGGTCCTTAGGTGCATACTGAGTCACTCATGCAGGGCAGAGAATGGCAACCAGCATGGAAAATTGCTCTCAAAATTAAGGCACTGATGGGACTTGCTTCAATTTTCATATCTATGACACTCATACACATTAGCCTCTGCTCAAACTTCCAAAAATATTTTAATTTAAAAATTCCTTGCATATGTTATATATTTTCAAAAGAACATTTTGTACTTTTACTTTACCATTTTCAAAGTCACAGATTTTACAATCACTACAATAATATAACACAGGAGGGACGAGAATAATGGTGCAGGGTTTTAGGTCCATACCTTAAATGTTACTGATCCCATTTCAATCCCTGGCACAGTATGTTCCCCTAAGTATTTCTCGGTGCAGCAATGGAGATTTCTGAGCACCTCTATATATGATCCTAGAGGGGGCCCTTAACAGCACAGAAATGGCTTAGCTAATTCCCACCACTGCAGGTTATGAACAACACTGTACCCTCAGGTATTTTATTGAACCACAAATGGAATTGGCTGAGAATTGTTGGTAAGAACTCTTAGGCCTTGCAATTCCAACCCAATATAACACATTTTTACATACATATACCCTCAATGCAAATTACACAATATTCCAGAAAACAAATGAAACACTACACTACTGAATACTATATAGGATCATATCTAAAATATAATAAAATGTATAATGCATCTAAGATAACAAATACCCATAGTAAACTTCCCCAAAAGATTAAATATCTGTATGCTAAAGATTGTAAAATATTTTTAAATAAAGTAGATAAAATTAAAAATGTCTTGTGTGCATAGTTTGAAGGAATGAACATTAATAAAATGCTTATCTCCTATCTTCCTTTAAGTAGAAAAAAAATCCTTATTCATGGATTGAAAGTAATATTATAATAAATAAAAATTCTATGTACTATGAAAACTACTGTATAGATTTAGTGGTTTCTGTAAAAACACCAGGGACATTTTCAAAGACAGAAATCAAATTTTGTTGAAAGTTACATGGAGCAATAACCCACCAACCCTCTTTAAATAGTCAAAGCAAAGCAATCCTGGGAAAAATGATATACAAAGCTTGTCTTACTCCAACTTTAAATTATGATATGAAAGCTATAGTGATGAAAATAACTGAAATAAAGGCAGATGCTCAGAATAACCTAAGAAGGTAATTGAGATCCCAGAGAAAATCCTTAGATCTATGGACTGAAGATCTTCAATAAAGGAGAAAATAGTATGAAATAAAACAAGAAAAGCCGCTTCAAAAATGATGTTGGGAAAACAGGTCAGTTACATGTAAGAAAACTGATATTAGACTTTTCTTTCACAAATGTACAAAGTCAGTTGATGATGGATTAAAGACCTTGATATCAATCCAAGTTCATAAAATATATAGAGAAAAGAAGACAGGTTTCTTCATAATATTGAATCTAGAGGCATGTTCAGTGGTTCAATGTCATTGATCATGCAAGCAGAAGCAAAGAAAAACAGATAGGACTGCATAAAATTAGAGATTTTGCACTGCAAAATAAAATATGACCATATGTTTTAAAAAGACACCTCACAAACTTGGAAAAATGTTTGTGTTTTTGTATTTTCATATATATGTATATGCATATACATATGAGGGTGGAGGGAAGAAAGAATTTTTGGTAAATTTATATTTATTATATTATATTATATTACCAAATTATATTTGGTAAAATATAACGAGAAAATTTTTAAATGGTTAATGCATTTCAAAAATGTGTAGAAGAGATGAGCAGAAACTTCTTCAAAGAAAATATACAGATATAAAAATGCTCTACCTCCCTTATTAGAAGTCAAATAATGAGATATCACATCACACTAGTGAGACTGACACATCAAAAAAGAAAAACAAGTCAACCAATGTTAGTATGTATGTGATAAAAAAGCATCCCATTGTACAATTTGTGGTAATAAAGACTGGTTTAATGTTTTTAAAACAATATGGTTACTTCTCAAAAAATATGAATTGACTTCCATATTTTACATTCATACTATTGTGTATCTATTTCAATGACCCCAAATCACTAAACAGACAAGACATTTGTACTCCTATGTTAATTATAGCACTATCCATTGTATCCAAGGTCTGGAAACAATCCAAGTGTCCCAGAACAAGTGACTGATAAAGAAACTATGGTATATATGCACACAAAAATACTTTGCCTAAGTGTAATGTAATTCAGAATGAGAATGTTGGTTAACAAATTTGCATCCTAAATGTGGAAAATAAATACAGTTTGGCATTATCTAATGGCTGAATGAAGAATAGGCTTAGAACTAGTCTATAGAACCGAACTTATCAGGGCAGGAGAAGGGGAGATTTTCTGTCAGAATGTTTGGCATTGGAAAATTTTATGCATAGACTTTTAATTTTAGTAGTATTGTAAATAATATTGCCTAAATCTTTATAAATCTATAGATTAAACACACTATTAGCAACACTTTAAAAAATAAAAACAATAAGATTTGTAAATTTTGTATGGAAACACACAAAAACTGAATAGCAGTAGATTCTAAGGGGGAAAAAGTAAAATAGGTTCATCCCTTCCCATCAAGCTATATTTCAAAACAATAGTAATTAGAGTGGTGGCATTGGGACCAGAATAGATGACCAACCAATAAAATAAATAAAGTATATATGTAAAATCAAGTATATAATGACCTCCAATTTATAAGAAAAAGATCAAGACCTGGGCCAGTCAAACAGTTGGTAGAGCATTTGCCATGCATGCAGCCAGGTTCAGTCTCTGGCATTTTCCATAGCCCTCTTAGCACCACCTACAGTAATTTTTGAGTGCAAAACCAGAAGTTTCCCTTTAGTATTTCTGGTGAGGTCTAAAAACAAACACAAAAGAAATCAAGATCACAGAATGGAGAAAGACATGCTCTTACAAAAAACTAGAAAGCCAAATAGAAAAAGAAGGTAGATATATTTTTACAGTAAAAAGATGGTTATTTATTATCATACACAAATGAATTAAATATGTATATATTAGACCAGAAATTAATCATAAAATGGAGAAGACAAGTTATACACTTCAGAATTTTAGAATCACAAAAATATTTAGAAATTTTGCTCTGAAAATCATTCAAAGAGGTTAGAATGTAAATTAAATAATAAGACAGAGGCACAAGTAAACAATGGTGGTATATAAACTTAAAAAGCTTTTCAAAATAGAGGCCAGAGTGGAGGCACAAGAGGTAAGTCTTCTTCCTTGCCTGCACTGGCCTAGGACATACCATGGTTCTATCAATCACCTGGAGTCCCCCAAGCCAGGTGCGATTTCTGAGCAAATAGCCAGGAGTAACTCCTGAGTGTCACTGGATGTGGCCCAAAAATAAACAAACAAAAAATCAAGAAATCCAATAAACATGAGCAAAATATCTAATAGACACTTCTCTAAAGTAGATATAGTCTACAGAAGTATGAAGGTGCTCAATATTACATATTATGAGGAAGCAAAAATTAAAACACAAAGTGATACCATCTAACATGCATCTAAGAATGCATTGTATCAAGATGTTTGGAAGTACGTGTTGTAAAGAATTTGGAACAACAGAACAAATACATATTTGGAGAAAATGTGAATTGATGTACACTCAATGTAAAATGGAATGATAAATTCATTAAAAATAGAAATGGAAATACTATTTGATAGATAGTACCATATGACTTTTATTAAATACATGAAAACACAAAATATAAAAAACACAAACATCTTGTAGCAGGATTCTTCACAATAACCAAACTATGGAAGCTATCTAAATGTCTATCAATAGAATACTGGGTCACACCCGGCCATGCTCAGCTTACTTCTGGCTCTGTGCTCAAAAATCTCCCCTGGAAGGTTTAGGGGACCATATGGGATGCCAGGAATCGAAGCATCTGTTCTGGGTTGGCCGCATGCAAGGCAAACGCCCTACTTTTGTGCTATCTCTCCAGCCCTGCTCATTTATTCTAACCACTTCACCTTGTGTTCGTTCCTCTTATAGTATTATATAGAGTTTCTCTGTTACGTTGGCTTTGTAAACATTTTATTGTCAGTTATTTCAAGTCAAGTTTTAATTTACTCATATCTAATATGAATTTTACTTCTAATGTGAGTTTTACTTCAGCTATGAGGCTTACATAGTTATTTTTATATATTTCCTAAGACTCAGCTAGAAAAAAATGTGTAATCTGCAATTGTAACATTTTTTTTATATTTTATTTAAACACCTTGATTACATACATGATTGTGTTTAGGGATTTCAGTCATGTAAAGAACACCCACCCAAATCACCAGTGCAAACATTCCATCACCAATGTCCCAAGTCTCCCTCCTCCCCACCCGACCCAGACTGTACTCTAGACATGCTGTCTATTTCCCTCATACATTCTCATTATTAGGATTAACAGATGGGACTATATTAAACTGAGAAGCTTCTGCACCTCAATGGAAATAGCGCCCAGGATACAAGAGCCACCCACTGAACTTAGACCCCAGCATAACATCATGTACGAAGATAAAATCCAAATGGATTAAATTCTGACGCCTCGATATCAGACCCAAAACCATAAGATATATAGAACACCACATAGGCAAAACACTCCAGGACATTAAGACTACAGGCAAGGAGGGAAACTGCACTCTCCAAGCTAAGTGAAAGCAGAGATTAACAGATGGGAGTATATTAAACTGAGAAGAGCTTCTGCACCTCCAAAGGAAATAGTGCCCAGGATTCAAGAACCACCCACTGAGTGGGGAGAAACTGTTCACCCGATACCCATCAGATAAGGGACTAATCTCCAAAATATACAAGGCACTGACAGAACTTTACAAGAAAAAAAAAAATCTAATCCCATCAAAAAATGGGGAGAAGAAATGGACAGACACTTTGACAAAGAAGAAATACAAATGGCCAAAAGGCACATGAAAAAATGCTCCACATCACTAATCATCAGGGAGATGCAAATCAAAACAACCATGAGGTACCACCTCACACTCCAGAGATTGGCACACATCACAAAGAATGAGAACAATTGTAACATTTGTACATCAGTGCCTTGTCAGAATATTAACCTAAGATAATAGAATTTAAAATTTGACATTTTATTAAGCTAAAGCACTAGAATTTCAAACTATTATTGTCAGGCCAAATCCCATGCAATGCGGTCCTTATAAAAATAAGACTTGAAATATATGAACTCATAATGAATTTTGAAATGGTGGTCAGAAATAATTTTTAACCTTTTTATTTGAATATCAGAGCAAATTTAATAGACTTGTACTTTTTTTTACCTGTAACACTACTTTATAAGTTACATTATTTTGCCCAGAATTTACTATTTCCAACACTAGGATTATGGAGATAATACGACTATGTTGTTTGTTGTCTATTTAGTAACAGATGTTCAGTGACCAGTCAGGATCTGAATTTGGAAGAATAAAATGATTCGTCCCCAATCATGATTACAACTGTTACTTATAGAACATTGTGAATTAAAAATATATCTTCAGATGATACTATATGCAATTATTCATACTTAATATATACTTCTTAGTATATATTTAAAATGTATTGTTGGAGGATGGTAGGTACTGAATTAAATTAGACACTTTGAAAAGATACACAAAAATGACAGCTGCCTTTATTAAATTTCATAAATTTGCCTGATATTTCTGTATTTGAATTGATCTCATTTAAAAATGTGACCAGTTACTCATATTTTAAAGAAAGTTATCCTTCCAATGTAAGATATATGAATTTGATGAACTTTTAAGTTTGTGCTCCTTTGGCATACTTTAAAGTTTATTTAATACCATATCACCATTTTTGCTTCATTTACCCAGTTTTTGCACTTGCCTCTTTTAAGTGGACATTTAAAAAATATATGCATAAAAGGCTCATAGGAAACCACAGTTCAACAAATCAATAAAATAGGAAATATTTCTTAAATGCTAGCAAATTAAAACAATTAAATTGTGCTTGTTGAGATGTAATTTGCATTTTATGAAGTTTCTCCATTGTAAGTGTACAGTTCAATGCATTTTAAAAACAGAGAGCACTTGATAAATTTGCATGTTATTCTTGTGCCTGGCTATGCTAATCTTCAGCAAGTTGTTCCAATTTTTGTTCCAATATGTTCTGCCAACTCAAGCATGCTAGGAATTTTAATTTTTGGCAGAAAATCACACTTTATTATTTTTTGAAACATAGAAGAAATATACCTTAGTATTTATTTTTATAATGGATATTATTTTTATAATGATTTTAATGATGCTTTCAAAAAGTTTGAGGTAATATATATAAACATACAAAATCTGCATATTAGTTGTGGGATATAGTTGTATTCCTACTTTATAAGAGAAGTTATAAAGGCTAAAGAAGTTGCTTGCTAAATACCTTTTGGATGTGGAATATGTCCTCATATTTTGGCTCACATCATATTGGGAAAAGTACTTTGTCAGGTGATGATCCATCAATTGTGGTTATAATAGCTGTTATTTATTACAGTTTTCACAAAGTGATTCTAAGTTCTTTGTGCATGATATGATATGCAATCCTTAAGGGAATTTTATGAGATGAATGCTTATTTCAGTATTGTATATTCAAGGACATTGGGAGCTGAATGAGTTAAGGCATTCTTATAAGGTCAGAAAAAATGATAGCATAATTGAGACTCTAGTTGTATAGTTCAACATATACTAGTTATTATCACACTGAATATACACTATTCACCAGGGGAAGAGATGAAGATTGGGTTTTCAGTCTGAAGAACAAATGAAAAATAAAAAAGTATGTTGCCTATTTAGACATATTTCTGAGGTATTTGTGGCAAATTAAATTTTAACTATCAAACTTTTACATTTAAATATGTCTTTCTCTAAATTATCATACTTTTGGACTAAGGATTTAACTTACTAATACAGCCCAAGTTCTACACATTTAAAAATATTTTAAGTAGGCTAATAATAAGAACTGTAAACAAACAAAAAAGCAATTATGGTTCTTCAGAATAGATTAACTCTTAGGCTTCTGCCTGAGATTGCTCCTTCTAAAGATAATACAATCACACCCTTAAATTAGAGTGAGAATTCCTTCCCCATTACTCTTAAAAGGACCTAGGGGAGAGTAAAGAGCATGCATGGTGCCTGTAGTTATACCCATGACAATATACTTCAAGGAAGGAGAAACCCTGTTCTCATAGGCCAGGGTTCAAATCTCCCCAATCTTTACTGTTCTTATGCCAAAAAAATTAAAAAATCACAAGTTACATTTTTTAATTTTCATTTTTTTTATTTGTAATTGTTATTGCTTGTTTTTTTCTTTCTTTTTCATTTTTTTTTTCTTTGCCCTTTTTTCCCTGTGCTTTGATCGTCTTTATTTCAGGAGTCTGGTTAGTGTTTGGTTGTTGTCTTTATTGCTATGGTGCTTTTCAGGTTAGTTTTTTTTTTTTTTTTTTTTTTTGTGGGGTTTGATATTTTTGTATTATTTTATGTTTTCCTTCCTTTTTCCCTTTCTTTTCTCAAACTGATCTTTATAGTCTCTGAAGAACTCCTACCAGTTTTTGCTTGTTTGAATTTTTGACCCCCCTTTATTCTTTTTCTTTTATTTTCTTACCTTCAAACAAAACCACATAACTTGAACCGTCTTGTTCTGCCTCACAAATTGAGGGGGAAATAATGGAGGGCACCAAGACCAAACAATCATGCGAACATTGAGTAGAAATAAAAAATAAGACTTATACTTAATCGATACTCAATCTACTACAAGTTAGACACAGAAGGGACCACTTATACTAGTTGCCGGGGGGGGGGGGGGGGGGGCAAAGGCGGGGTGATATGGGATGCACGCTGGGAACAGGGGTGGAGGGAGGACAACATTGGTGGTGGGAATGCCCCTCATTCAATGTCACTATGTACCATATTTTCCGGCGTATAAGACGACTTTTGAAACAAACAAAAAAGTCAACTGAAAATCAGGAGTCGTCTTATACGCTGAGTATATCCCGAAAAATGTTTCAATATGCCGCTAAACGAAAATTGTCTGAATATTGCCACAGAAGGAATTTTCCAACTCGATCCTGCACCAATCACTGCAAGGCTGCTCAGACTGCCTCTCTAACTCAGCCAATCCAAGCAGGCTTTTTATGCATACAAATTAGACAATGTTCTGGGCCCGAATCTACACTGTCAAAAGCCTGCTCAGATTGGCCAGAGTCAGAGAGGAAGTCTATGACAGTATAACCTTTGAATCTTTGCTTGCTGTGATTGGCTCTCTGTGGTACATACAGTTGCAGCACAGGAATGTTCTGTCTGATACAGTGAATATAGGTCTAAAGCTATGTTTTAACTGCAAAATTAGTGGGCCGTCTTATACGCCTAGTCGTCTTATACACAAGAAAATACGGTACCTAAAATCCTACTGTGAATGATTTTTAGTCCACTTTGGTCAAAATAAAAAAATATTAATAAAAAAGAATAATAGTAATCTCTTCTTTTAATCCTGATTCTGTTTCCTCCTTTGAGCCAATTACCAACTAACCTATATTTGCTGATGCTTCCAGTTCATTATATTTGTATTTTTATGTATCACTGAGAATAATGGCTCTGAAGTGCATGGAGAAATCTAGTTAATCATATTTGTGCTATTTAAAAAGTTTTTAACACTGCATATCAAAATACCTTAGATTCAGGCTGCAGTGATTTATAGTGGGTTGGGATCTTTCTTGCCTTACACACAACCAACTTCAGTTTAATTTCCTGAACCTCTAAGCACAACCAAAATAATTTGTGAGTGTATAACCATAAGTAGACTGTGATCATTGCTGGGTGTGGCCTAACAGTTTCTAAAGCCAATGTTATTGTTTTTCTTTATTTCATTATTATCTACTGTTAAAGTTATTTTGTGTCTTTCTACTCTGAAAATATATTACTTCATAGAATATTTTCTATGTTGCCTTTCTCTTTAATTCTTTGTTTTGTTTTCCTGGCTCTGAGCTCAGGATCTGTCCTAGCAATGCTTGAGGGAACATATATTTATAAGAGAAGGAACCTAGATCAGCCATGAGCAAGACAAATGCCCTACCTACTGCATTACCTCTTTGATCCTTATTTAGTCTTTTTCAACAGGAAATTATCTTTTATTTATCAACAATTCTCATGTTAATGACTCTAGTTTTGGCATCTGCCATTTGTTTTCCTGTAAGTACTTAAGAGAATCATATTCTTGGAACTAGTGCACCTTGATAAAAGTTTGTCTATGTTCTTTGAACTCAAAAATCTGTTTTGTGGAATAAAAATAATATTGACTCGCTCTTTCTTTTTAAAAGATATTTAAAAATATCTACTTTACTTTTGTTTGGCATGAATTACTGCTGTTGAGAAGTCTAATGATTAATTTTATTTTCCTTATAAAGCCATGTGTTTTATGTCATTAATTTGGTATCTAAAACATTTTCCTGCCCCTCATTTTCTCCTTCCCTCCTTCCAACCTTCCCTTTTTCACTCCCTCCTTCACTCCTCATTTCCCTCCTTATATCTTTCCCTCTTTCCCTCTTTCTTCCCTCCCTCTCTACTTCCTTCCTTCCTTCCTTCCTTCCTTCCTTCCTTCCTTCCTTCCTTCCTTCCTTCCTTCCTTCCTTCCTTCCTTCTTCCTTCCTTCCTTCCTTCCTTCCTTCCTTCCTTCCTTCCTTCCTTCCTTCCTTCCTCCAGTGGTGCTCAGATTTTATCTTGGCTCTATGCACTCAACACACCATATGGAGTTTGGGAATCAAACAAGGGTTGGCTACATGTAAGGCAAAAGCCCTACCAATGGTAGTAATCACTCAGTTTCCCCCACTCCTTCATTCTCCTAATTTATATTCATACTAGTAACTTTATTTTGTTGGTATCTTGATATTATGGATACCTTTTTCAGTCAACTTTGTATGTACTTTTAGACTTTTATGGTAAATCTAAAAAAAGTTGAGGTGTTGATTAATGTTTGTTTTCTTTGTATTTTATCACCTTTCTTTTACATTTTTCCATATATTCAAAATACTTAACTCTTTACTATTCTTATCTTACTCTTAATCCTTTTCCTTTACTTTCTTGTTTTTGAAGTTTTTAAACTTTCAAATTTGATTTTACTTAAACTATTTTTATTTTGTTGTTCCTGTAATTTTTATTGCTTTTTCTGCATATTAAAACAATTTTATTCTCTAATTTCTAATTATTTTTAGTGTTTGAAAGTATTGGTTCGAAGTATTCCTTTTTTTAATTTTGCTTGTTAATTTGTATCTTGGTTGTATTGTCTTAATTATTCATACAGATTTTAAAATAGCAGGCTACAACTTTATTCCATTCTGATAGCATATATTTGTCTTGTTTTTATTTTTTACAATACATTATTCTGACTTTTATTTGTTTGTTTTTGGGGCCACATCCAGTGACACTCAGGATTTACTACTGGCTATTTCCTCAGAAGTCGCTCCTGGCTTGGGGGACCATATTGGATGCTGGGGGATCCAACCATGGTCCATCCTAGGTTAGCGTGTGTAAGGCAAATGCTTGGCTGCTTGTGCCACCTCTCTGGCCTCTATTCTGACTTTTTTCTTTTTATTATGCAGACTTCTTATGGATTGTGACCTTGATACTTTGATGTTTATCATGTTTATGTAAAAATAAAAAATTTAAAGCAGAGTTTAGGTAAGCTTATGTAACAACATAATACCCTCTTCTGTTGTTTCTGATATTAAAATTTTTGATAATGTTTTTTCTGGGATTTTTTTCAGGTTTTTTAATATTTTTTCCAGGTTAAGATTTTTTCCAGGTTGTTTAATATTTGGTAAAAAATACTTTACACTAATAAATACCTACAATTTCATTTGCCATCCATATAATGGATGCTGAGACCCACAGGTGTTGAGGGTGATAGCTGATTGTACTGTGGGGTGGTACCTACAGGGCTGAATCTGTATACTGTGTAAAAGTCTATAACAAATTACAGTAAATAACTTTAACTTTTTGGTATAAGTATATTTATTAAGATAAAACCAATATATAGTTATTTTATATGTAATATTTTTCAGTTTTCATTAAATTATTTCATATTTAAAGTATATTTATCAGCAGATCATTATAATCAAAAGGAGATATTTTAATATATTCCAAGTATATGTCATCTTGTCATAAACATATTCTTCAGTGTCCAGAACAATATCTCAGCAACAAAAATTTTTGCTTGCTCTCAGCCGATCTGGGTTTGATTTTGGGTATCCTATATGGTCTCCAGAGCCTGGAGCTAATTTATGAGCACAGAGCTTGATGTAACACTTGAATGCTACCACCGGGTATGTTCCCAAAACAACAAACAAAAAGCTCATAACAAAACAAAAAATCATATTACTACTCTACACCTAGGGATCATTCCTGTTGAGTTTGGGGCCAAAATGGGATGGAGACTGTGGAACCCAACATGAATTGCCTCAAGGCAAGTATTCTCTACTTACTGTACTATTTTTCATTCAGCTACCCACCTTGTTCTTCAGTCTTAGCTCATATTTCCTTTATATAGATTTAATAATACTTTGAATGAACTTTATTTCACTAATATCTCTCACATAATAGCCTATATGGATGTAATTCCAAGAGATATTTAACGGCTTAGTCATTGATTTTTTTATCCCAATATTTCTATAGACACTTGAAAGCCAGGGATAAGCTTTCTATATATAGATATTATTAAGCATATCTAACTGATATTCTAAAAAAGGACTAAGAATCATGGTACTCTATAATTTTCTCAAGTCAATATTGTTAATAGAAATAGAAAAAAATGAAAGTAGATTCATAATTTTAGTTAATGATGTTATTGGGAAAAATCATTCTCAATATATGTTTATCATTAAATAAAACATTCTACAGAACTGCTAGAACCAGAAAGAAAGACATCATCATAAGTTCCATTCCTTGACCTGTGCAGACACCAAGATCTCTAGATATGGAAGTCTGATATACCACTCATGACGAAGCAGAAGACTTCCATACACCACAAAAGTACCGAGGGGAGAATAAATTAACATGAAAGGAGTCCATAGTCACTATACTTCAAGGTGGAGAATCCCTGTATCACCTAGGCCTAGGAAATTCCCTCTCTAATGCCCCCAATATTTACTATGCCTATGTAGGAAAAAAAAGCACAAAATAACCTTTTTATCTAGTTACCTAATTTTTACTTCTTTTTTTTTTAATTTTTATTTTTGATTATGAGAACAGGGGTGCAAAGAAAGAGGACAAGGTAAAGTTATAGTGGAAGGACAATCACCCATAACATAATTCTCAGAAGTCCCCTTGCTGATATCTTAACTTTGAAATTTCAGCCAAAGAACATTAAGATAAATAAGACAGTATCCATGTACAATTACTTTGTCCCTCAAGTCCCCAGATTGTAACACATTATAATATTTCTTAACAGTACACAAGGCAATCTAAAGCCATAAAACTTACGTAACTCCTTAAACATTACAGGCATAAAAAATATGGAACGCTTCACGAATTTGCGTGTCATCCTTGCGCAGGGGCCATGCTAATCTCTGTATCGTTCCAATTTTAGTATATGTGCTGCCGAAGCGAGCACTACTTCTTTGTTTTGGTGTAGATATTGAAGTTGATGTCTCCAATTTTATTTTACTTTATTTTATTTTTTTCTTTTTTGCGCTCTGGCATGGCTTTATTTCAGGACTGAGACTATTGAGTGGTGCTTGCCTTTATTGCTGTAGTGCTCACTGGATATTTTATTCAATATTTCTTGTTGTATTGTTATGTTTCAATTTCCTTTTTTTCTGTCCTCTCTCAAACTGAGGTTGAAAGCCTCTAGAGGATTTTGCCCATTTTTGGCTTATTTGAATTTTACCCCATTTTATTGCTTTTCTTTCCTTCAAAATCACTTAACTTGAACTATCTAGTTCTGCCTCTCAAATAGAGGGGGAAATAAGGGAGGGTACCAGGACCAAACAGATATATGATCACTAAGTAGTAAGCTAGACACAGAGGGGACCACTTGTTCTAGCAGCCCTGGGGGTAAGACTGGGGGTATGGGATGCAAGATGGGAATGGGGGTGGAAGGAGGACAAATTTGGTGATGGGAATTCCCCTGATTCAATGTTAATATGCACCTAAAATACTACTGTGAAAGATATGTAAGCCAATATGGTCAAAATAAAAATTATATATTAAAAATAAAATAAAACATTCTACAATAATGAGCATGTTTGTGATGAATCCATTTACTTTACATATTTGATTTATGTAAACAAGGTTATCAATATAATTTATAATTTATTTGATAATTATTGTTGTTTATACTTTTGTTTGAAACATTCTTTAATTTTTCTTTATTGGTAAGCATTAAAACATTTTTTTAGGAACTGTTTCTGGAACTGCTGGGAATGGTCCTGCAGTGTTAGGGACCACAAAGTTGGAGCCTCATATCTTCCAGACAAATGCATCAACATTTGAGTCATATCTCTGGTCCCATGTAGATATCTATCTTTACTCAGAGTTTCTTCTTTGCTTTAGTTACTCTTTAAGTGGTAATTGTATTGACATAGATCTGAAATTTTCGGAAAAAAATTGCTATAGAATATATCACCATGAGTTCCATGTATTTTCATCATAGGTAGAAAATGAAAAAAACTGTTCTTACAAATTGAGGCTTATGACTACAAGTTGGCTTTATGAGATCTGAACTGATTTCTTTGGAAATGGGCAAACAATTTTCTTAAAATGGGTTAGATAATGAAAGCGTGAAAAGACTGCTAAATTTTACTAGGAGCAAAAAGTGAGAACCTGCTACTATTTGAACCTGAAAACTTGGCTACATCCTCTCTTTGCCCACAAAATGTGGCACTGATTCCTATGTCAGCATCTTTCCTTCACTCTCTCTTTTAATCCTTTACATCAGAAGAGGTATTTGAAGAGAAAACTCAGGCAGCATGCATTTGATAGGTTTACCTTTGGGCTGGATTGAGAAAAAAAAATTAACAGATATTTTTTTCCTAGTGATAAACTATAAGGACACAGGGCATCATGATGACTCTTTAGTTTGGTCAGAGGAAGTTAGTGATTCTGCCTGAAACTGATTACTAAAAGAAAATCTATATTAATATAGAACATTAATAAGAGAACTAAAATTATCCTTTGATGGATTTTTGTCTTGAACATATATTTGCAGTGATTGAGTAAGGTATGAACAATGTCTTTTACTAGCATTGGAAAACTACTGGTGTTGTAATTCATTTGAATGATATATTAAAACTTTGGCAAAATTGATTGTTTTCTAATACTGTGTAGCACAATTTTAGTCAGCAGTCTTGTATTACAACACAAACTTTTTAGAACTGTCATCTTCTTAGAATTTAAAAAGGAAATAAAATCAGGCTATTATCTGACTTTTGCTCCTGAGAAACTAGTGAACAAGAGTCATTACTCATAACAGAATAATTAATTAGGTTTTCATTCTGTGCCAGACAGTGAGCTGGGATCTGGGCTCACTTAGATAAGGAGCAGTTCTTTTTCTCATGGCACTTGCAGTGTAGAAAGAGACAGGTAAACAAATCATTGCCATATAAGTTGATAAATGCCATAATAAAGGTATGAACAGATGCCACGAACATAAAGAAAGAAGTATTTGAGCGCCTGCAGCAGAAAGCCAGTGTAATCAGTGTCGTTGGTACAGATTTCACAAAACTGAAAATGAACAGGTCAGAAAAACAACTAAAATTTGTTAGTAAAAGAGTTTGCATGAATATGTATCCATTTGAGAAATACACTTTCCATAATATCAATTCTTAATTGTTCGCTGAATAAAAAAGAAAGATATTCTAAACAATTAGTTCAGAGACTAAATACATGGGTCAAGACCCATATTTTGCATTTAATCAATTTTAGTTTAATTTTTAATACCACATTGTCCTTGAACAGAACTAGATACAACACTGGATGTCCCATGTATCTTTGGGTGTGGTTCTGGAGACCAGGGTGGCTTAGGTAAATTCCTACCACTGGAGGGCCTGAGAAACACATGTTAGGGTCCTGGCATTAAATGAACCATCTAGCAAAAAATTGCTAAAAGGATACTCTAGGCCTCCTGAAATCTCTCATGGAAAACCAAAATAATAATATGATACAATGTAATATAATAATAGAATAGAATACAATAATTTGCTAAACCTTTAATAATTTTAGTTGCTCTTCTGCACACCATTACTGTGATTTTATGTGATATATAGCATATAGTGTTTAGCCAGAGTGGAAGGATTAAACAATTTTGGTAATTAAATGGGTAAAAAGCAAATACTCAATAAGAGAGCTAAATGTGACTTAAAAATAATGCTTATACCCACAAAAAAATAACTCAGTAGATAAGCAATTTCAGATTGATTTTGGGACATTCTCTGTCATCAGGACTTGATAATTTTAATAATCACCTTGTTAAAATTAGTTCAATTAAATTAGCTAATTGTTAAACATTAAATTAAAGTTGAATTTGTAGCTGTTAAAAATATTGTCAAGTATCAATTACTTAAAAAATTGGGCCACCTATAAAAAACAAAGGAACAAACAAAACCTATTCTCTTTTCTCTCATAATTTTGAAGGTTTTCCTGAGAAAATTTCTAGAATAATTTAATTTAGTCACTTTGAAGAGAACTAATGGTACTGTACTGATGTAGATATTTTCAAGAGAGTTTTTGTAATAGGTAGCAGGATTTTCCTGTAATGGGAACAGAATCATGACTGTTTAATTAGCAACTAATGGTGTCTGACTCCTCTTAGGTAAAGTTAATATGTGAGAGTTGACAAGAAGTGAAGAAAGTGTTGCAGTTGATGTTAAAATAGGGGAAACTAGGTGATGGCAGTGATTTATAATTAAGAAATTACTGCTGAACTTTACTCTAGAAGCCTAAGTAGAATATGCTATTAGAAGTCAACATTCAGTATGTTAAAAGTGAACAAATGGAAAAGTAGATGTGGAAATTCTTTTCTTAATGTAACTTGTGATAGGAAAATTAGGTAACAGAAGCTTATGATGGGGAAAATAGAGAAATAATTTTTTGAAAGGGATCATATAAATTTGAGCAAATATACATGCTAGAATGGAATAAGAGTGGCCAGCACATACATAGGGAGAGCAGATGCAAAATATAGGCATGATTGTTAGCTTAACTTTTCTGTGTAGATTATAATTAATCAATAAGGAAGAAATTATTTCTATATTAGGATAAAAAGAGAAAGCATATGGGGTTAAGGGGCCAGAAAGATAGTACAGGGGTGAAGATCTTGACTTGCAAATGGCTGACCCAGATTTGATCTCTGACTGCTCAATTTGCCTCTTGAGCACTACCTGATGCCATCTCTGTGAAAAGAGCCAGGAATAAACCCAAGAATGTTAGATACCTCTCCCTCCCCCAAGAATCCAGTATTAATGGAAATTAGCACACAAGTGCTCATTAAAAATCTAACCTAAGGTGACAAATTAATAGTACAGTAGTTAGGGTCCTTGTCTTGCACAAGCCTACCCAGGTTCAGTCTTTAGCACCCAATATATTTCATTCTGCCCACTAGGAATGATTCCTAAACACAGAGCCAGGAATAAGCTTTGAGCAACACTGAGTGTGGCCTCTGAACAAGCAAAACTAAATAAAATATATTCTGAGACTAAATCATAGCTTAAAAACTGAGGAACTGGGGAATTACTATCTCCAGTAAAAATTTGCAGACAATGCCAGGTTTTTCAACTATGTAGGTAAATAATGGGATTTGACAAGGGTGATACATGAAAAATTAAAAATGATTGAATTGGCATAAATTTGAATACTAAAACTTGATTCTAGTAATCATTTATCAGTGATCAGTAAAAAAAATTATTAATGTTTATTCAGTAACCAAGCCCTCATTAAAAAAATAGCTTCAAGGCAGCTAGAGAGATAATACAGTAAGGTTTTGCCTTGCCTGTGACCAACCCGGATTTGATCCATAGCAACTCTTATGATCCCTGTCAAGTGTGATTCCTTCATGTAGAGCCAGGAGTAACTCCAGATCACTGGCTGGTGTGGTCCAAAACAACAAATTACCTTCAAATAATAATGCATACTTAATACATATATGATTGTATTTTCTTTAATAATTTCTCAACACTAGTAAGTAAAACTAAATAAAACATTATTTTTAATTACACAGGGCTAACACTATCAACAATATGGGACATGAACATAATAGAAAATCCTAGAAAATCATTGAAGAGAGATAAGAAAGTTTAGTATAACATGAGAAACATTAATTTATAAGATGTTACTATATTGAAAATATGTGAAGGCTGTACACCAAGACTCTCTGACATACATGTCCCTCTTTTTATTTTGTACTTAATAATATTTATTTGACAGTATTCTTAATAATGCCCCTGAGGCCTAAAGAATCAACATTTGAGAGTTTTCATTAGTCCTTGAGTCAGCACCAGATTGTTGAAAAAAAGATTTTTTCTTTCATAAATTGGAATTCAGAAGCAGATAGTAAATCTAGGTTGACATGCAGGTAATGCAAATAGAAGAGCTTTGTAGTGGGATTCGGCAGCTAGTGCTTGGCAAAACAGAGAACATTTGTGTCCAGAAAGAAAAGACAAGCATACAGAGAACAGATGAACATACAAAGAAAATACTACTTAGGACCTTGTCTTTAGAATTTCTGATTTTAATACCTTTTGAAGCTTAGGCCTATCTCTTCCTACCATTCATTTGATTCTGTAAGATATGACTGCATATTATATTAAAATTTCCTTTTATCCTTGAGCTAGTTTAAGTTGGAATTACTTGAATCCCAGAGGGTCTTGTGAAGGACTAGATCAAAGGACTGGAGATCTTCACTGGTCAAAGAAGAGATTTATTGCTAATTGGCATTCTGGAAATGTACAATAATAGGAAAGTTTATGAGAATCA